>NC_056727.1:418337445-418509945 GCF_019279795.1 Protopterus annectens | reverse complement strand
TCCCCATTACTTGTCTCAAATGCAATGAATGAACACACAGCCATTTTCTCATGTTCATTACTATGAGCAGAGAGAAGCAGCTGAGCTAAGCTATACAGCAGAGATATTCCATGAATTGCTCAGCTGCATAAATGCCTTACGACAGGCAGTTCCATAGGATAGCACACAGCTAATTAGCATATTCCTATCCCCTTGACTGCATTATTAACATCTTACATAGCCTTGAGACACCACACCATGGTGTTGCATATCTGTAAGCAAAGTTACTGTGATAGGGCTATCTTTGAATTCCAGAAGGTTTATGCAAAGTGTACACATCATGTGCACCTCATAGTTACCCTTATGAATTCAGACTCCATGTGTCAGTTTTCCTTCTATGATATGTCTGCCTTATGTTTCTTCCATACATATTACTTTTTTGTACCCGTTTCCCTAAATAGTCATTTTACTATCTATAATGCTAGCAGCCCTTAAACTATATATACTCTTCTTATTTCATTACTGCAGTCACTGGTCTCACATACAGGTCATGTTGTTATGCTTTTATCAAACAACTGGGCTTGGTCTTGTACCTTCCCTGCATTTATTTTTTTATGAGTTCTCAGGTAGTACTATCAGCAGATATTAAAACCATATTGGGATGCAACATTCTTTTCCATCCCTTAATAAGGAGACTCGTTAAGGGCGGATTTTGCTTACTTAATCTGGAACACTTCTTTGAGGAGGTTACTCTAACAATAAATTAGGGGAAATCAGTACACACCATGACCTCACAAAGGCATTTTACACCATCCTATACTCAGCTATCATGGATAAACTCACCCAGCTAAATGCAAATCCCTGTGTAACTCATTGGATAGTAAAGTAGCTCACAAACAGAACACAGGAAATTTGGGAGGGCAGCTCTGCCTCTCCTAAATTACCTATCAATAGTGATGTTCCCCAGATGCAGTCCTCAAGCCACTACTCTTTGGCATTTACTTCTTTGAGGTCAAAGAAGATGTTAAGGACTTGTGGCTGACCAAATTCACAGACAGCTGTAAACTAGATTTAATGATGAACTCAAAGCAGGACTCCAAAATCTTCTAAGAGTGCCCTTTCCTAAACATAAAGCTGCTGTGAAAGCCATGGACTAAATCTAAACACAAAATAATGTATAATCATATCCTTCAGCAAGCAGGACCTCCCTTTTAACTATGACATTGACAGCACACCCCAGAAAGCTGATCTTGGAGTCAGAAATCTAGGAACCTATGCTGACAATGGACTTTCCTGTGTGTGTGTGTGTGTGTGTGTGTGTGTGTGTGTGTGTGTGTGTGTGTGTGTGTGTGTGTGTGTGCACGCGCGTGTGTGTGTATGTATATATATGTCTTAGTTGCGGTTCTGCGTGCTGTTATCTGTTCAGTTGTTCTTACTCTGCACTTATTACTGCTTATTAGTAGCCTTCTAATTTAATGCCTTCTGCACTTGTTTTTTAGTCATTTGTTAATTTAATTGCATTTAATTAAACTGTATTTGCCGTAATATTGATACACGTGTGCTAGCCTGCACTGTATTTGAATTGTATTTACTGCTGCTTTTCTGTAAAAAAAAAAAAAAATTCCTAGCTTGTTTCCTGCCTTTCCTGTAACTTATCTAGTCCAGATACAGACTTGCTGTATCCAGGACTGTTTGTAAGCTCCTGAGCCCCCCAAGCCTTTCTGTGTTGGAGGGAAGCCTTCTAGCTTATCAGTGGGAGTGGTAAGCACTAGGTAGCCTATCTACCACAGGAGGAGAGGTTTCTTGCCCAGAAATTATAGTTTATTGGCTGTTTGGGAAGCTCTTCCATCTCTTTCAACCTTCTGATTCAAAAGCCTGTGTTTGTGCTTGTTTCCTGCCTTTCCTGTAACTCGTCTAGTCCAGCTACAGATTGGCTGTACCCAGGACTCTTTGTAAGCTTCTGAGCCCCCCAAGCCTTTGTGTTGGAGTGCAGCCTTCTAGCTTATCAGTGGGAGTGGTAAGTACTAGGTAGCCTGTCTACCACAAGAGGAGTGGTTCTTGGCCCAGGAATTGTAGTTTATTGATCATTCGGGAAGCTGTCCATCTCTTTCAACTTTCTGGTTTAAAAGACCACATCTGCACTTGTTTCCCATCTTTCCTGTAACTAACCTACTGGAAAGCACTAGAAAGCCTTAAACTGATACAAGCCTTCTTGCTTAAAAGAGAGACTTTGGAGTGATTTGAGTATCAGTTTTCTGTATTTTCTTGCTGTACTTAACTCTTTTCCGCCTAAACGCTGATTTTCCAGCACTTATTCTGATTTAAAAGCTTGTTTTTTTTTACATATTGTACTTATTTGACTGTCTGCACTTTTAAAAAATTGTTTTTTGTTTAAATAGTTTAACTGTTGTAGGCTACACACTAAAGTGCAATTGCCTTTTCTGATCGCTTGTAGTCATTTAAAGCTGTTTTAAATGAACTTTAGACTGTTTTTGCCTTCTCTTTTCAAAAAAAAAAAAAATTTCTTGTTTCCCACCTTTCTAAGCTAGTATAGTCCAGTTTTCAGGCTAGTGCCGAATTTAGGGCTATGTTTCTGAGTTACCCATACCTTACTTGGATAGAGGGAAGTTTTTCTGTTCACCTGTGAGAGAGAAGAATTTTGAACAGCCATCTGTTCCTGGAGGAGTGGTTCCAGCCCAGAAGTTAGTAGTTTAAAAACACGTTTGCACGGTTTTGTGTGCCGAGCAGCACCGGTTAGCTTGGGTTAAATTATTCCCGGCTCCACTAAGTCTCCTCTTCAGTTTTTCACTTGAAACTAGTCTAACTCTCAACTTAAGCACTCAAAAAGCATCCTACAGTCCAGCACTTGCTCAGACCTAATAGCAAGCACTAATATACCCCCGACACTTGACTGCCCAGCAGGGCAAGGCTTTTTATCCACCCCTCACCAACCAAGCGACTAAGCAGCTCACCCTACTATTCAGGCATGACCAAAGGGCAACTTCAGTTGTACTCTCCAGTCCAGCTGGTGAATCTGGGTATCCTGAGGCAATGTTGCCCTCTCCTCCTACCACAATACACTAACATATGTGAGAGATGCAATTATACAGCCAAACTGGAGGCTAAGGTCTCTCCACCCAAGACTGAAACAGACAGTCATGAGAAGAAGGTTAACACTTGCACCACAACTCCAGCCTCACATAGACCTACTAAACCAGCACTGGCAAAAAATACACATAAATACACAAAATCATACTTGGAGGCTGTAAATAAAAACCTGCAAAAGCATCAGAGAGCTCCAAAGCAGACACCCACAAAACCTGCACATCACGTCACAAACCAGACAACACATAAAACACAAAATCAATTTGCCGCACAATCTCAGCCCTTAAGGTGAAATAACATACCTAACACAATAGTAATAGGTGACTCAATAGTCAGGCACACTGATGCCTCACTCAATAGGCTGGACAAGAAGAAGGTTACTGTTAGCTGCCTGTCGGGAGCCAGAATCCGCCACATAACACAAGCACTCAGGTCACTCCAGAACAAGTACAAATATGACTCTGTTATTGTTCATGTTGGTGTGAATGACCTGAGACGTACCTCCCTGGACTACATGAAAAGAGACATGGAAGAGCTCTCTGATCATGTAGCCCAGACAGGTATGACCCTGACCCTGAGTAGCATCCTGCCCTCACCAAGAATGATACCTTAGTATAAAGAAAAAATGATCAATTTCAACAATTGGCTAAGCTTCTGGTGTCATTCAAAGGGGATCCAGTGTCTGTCAGCCTGAGATGACATGCTCCACAAGCTGCGTTGCTTCACAAGAGATGGCTTGCACCTGTCACCC
Source organism: Protopterus annectens (assembly GCF_019279795.1). Classification (NCBI taxonomy): domain Eukaryota; kingdom Metazoa; phylum Chordata; order Ceratodontiformes; family Protopteridae; genus Protopterus; species Protopterus annectens. The sequence continues at coordinate 418,506,110 of NC_056727.1, read as the reverse complement.
CTTGGCTTTTGAATACTGGCAAAGGCTCTTGCTGCCCCCATAGTGCCTTTTTTAGGCAAGGCTCAAAATTCAAACCCACCTCTGTAAACAGCGCAAGTAAAAAAAATGAGGGTTATGCTACTCAATACCAGGAGTTTAAATCTCAAAATGCATGCGCTCAAACCACTCCTAAGTATGGAGAACGTTGACATCTGTGCAGTAACTGAAACCTGGTTCAAGGCTCCAAAGAGCACTCCAGCACTACTGGGCTACAACTCATACCACACATTTCAGCCACAGAACATGGACCGAAACACAAAAAGAGGGGGTGTATCCATATTCATCAAGCATACTCACACCTCAAGGTTAGTGGTGCAGCATGATACCTCTGAGATCATCCATGTGCAGCTAACATTGGGCAAATCTGCAATGCAAATTGTGGCCTGCTACAGATCACCCTCCATGACCCAGGACCACCACTCCACCTTTCTGGAGACACTGGAAAACATGAAGGTCCTACTGAACACACTGATATTGGGCAATTTCAATTACCCTACATTAACTGGGAAAACTACTTGAGTACAAATTCCCAGGCTCAGAGCATCCTGGAATTTATCAAATCAAATGCCCTGGATCAGCTGGTAAACTCCCCTACCAGAGGCCACAACATATTGGACCTGGTCATCACCAACATGGGCGACAGGTGTTCCATACCGGAGGTTAACCCGTCACTGGTTAGATCAGACCATAAACTAATCACTCTGGATGTCCACACCCCACCACCTCCCCAACCAAAGGAAACCACAGTGAAAAACTTTTCTAAAGCAAACTTCACCATACTTAAGGCAGAGGTGGTAAGTTTCACAGCCCCCACGCTAAAGGATAACATGGCCCAAGATGCAGAATTCTTTACAATTGCACTCTATAAGCACCTACAAGGATGCATGGATCGTGCCATCCCTAGCAAAACCAAGACTCACCCCCCTAATAAAAGAAAACAAGTATGGTGGACCCCTGCCATAAACAGGTTATACAACCAAAGGAGGAAACTAGTTCAGAAAAAAGGCAAATCGCAGGAAGGAAAGACATCCCTGATCAGTATCAGTAAGAAACTAAGGTCCCTCATAAAATCATCCAAGGCTAACTTTGAAAGAAAAATAGCCAAGGATTCGAAAGATAACCACAAAGCCTTCTTTAGCTATGTCAAGAATCTAAGTGGCAACTCACAGATATGCTCTGAGCTAGTGCAAAATAGCACAAAATATACTGAACCTACTGATATTGCCAACATCCTGGTAGATAGATTCAGTGCAAACTTCACCTCCCTCTCACCTTCAAAAGGGCCCACAACAATACTGGAAAAGTGTAGTGTCCCAGAAATCACAGAAGCACAGGTAAAAGCAGCCCTTTCAAAAGCCAAAAACACAGCATCAATGGGGCCAGATGGTGTCCCAGGCTGTGTCTTGCACGAACTACAGAACAAACTAACCCCCCACCTAAACACGCTGTTCAACCTCAGCCTCTCCACAGGTAACGTGCCCATAGAACGGTGCACAGCAATGGTTATTCCACTCCACAAAGGAGGGACCACAACTGACCCTGGTAACTATCGCCCCATAAGCCTGACTAGCCTGGTTTGCAAGGCTAAGGAGCGCATCATCATGGAACTCATTAACAAAGACATTGGGAACCTCCAAACACTTGACCCAACCCAGTTTGACTTTGTTAAAGGCAGATTATGCCTACTAAACCTGGTTGACTTCTTCGAGACAGTCACCAAGGCCATAGACGAGGGAAAGGTGGTTCACACAGCCTACCTTGATCTTGCCAAGGTGTTCGATACCATTCTTCATTCCGGTACTATAGAAAAACTCACAAGCCTGAACATAAACCCCTACATCACAAGATGGGTTGCCAACTGGCTTACAGACAGAACTCACATGGTAAGAATAGTGGGCTCCAGGTCTGACTCTAAACCAGTCACAAGTGGTGTCCCACAAGACTCGGTTCAGGGACCCATACTGTTCGGCATATATTTCTCAGAAATACAGGCAAACACAGGAGGACAGTGGCTAACCACGTTTGCCAATGACTGCAAACTGGGAGCCATAATTGACTCTCCGGCTGACATGGACATCCTTCAAAAAAGCCTTACTGAGAAAGACAACTGGTGTCAAACTCATGGCCTCAAGCTAAATGCCAAAAAATGCATAGTCATCCTGTCTGGGAAAAACAAAACTCCCACGAATTACCACAGAGGCGGCAGCCCCCTTAATACAGAAGAGGTAATAAGAGATCTGGGGACTCAGGTAGATAGTAATCTCTCCTTTGATAATCATATTGCCAAAGTAGTTAGAAAATCCTTCTATTTGGCCCATCTAATTACTAAGGGGTTCGCATTTAGAAATAAAGAGGTTATAGTGCCCCTCTACTCATCACTCATCAGACCCATCATAGAGTACAATGCCCCATTTGGGATGTAGCTCACAAGACACTTCCAACAGCTGGAAAGACCACAAAAGCACCTCACCAAGAGGATTAATGGCCTCAAACATATGTCTTATGCAGCCCAACTGATAAAACTCTGGCTGTACTCAGTGACATATCGCTTACTCAGAGGTGATCTCTGCCTGACTTACAAAGCCATGTCCAACTCAGAATTGATGGACATGCTTCACCTAAAGAAATCCAAGTCACTATGAGCCACGCACACTAGTGAGCTAAACCTCGCCACAACAATAAATAGAACATGCTGGAGGGATAGATTCCTGGCACAGAGACTCCCCATGCTTTGGAACAAAATACTACATTAGGCAGAGCCCCTCACTAACACTCTTCAAGAGAAGCTTTGACGAGTGGATGGGTAACAGAAAATACACCGCTGGGATTACTTCATTGGCTCTGCTTGACAGAGGCTCAGTTAATTAATCAATGGGGTGGCGAAAGCCAACACACTCTGGCTAGGCTTATATATGCCCTAGTACCTACCTATGAACCTATATATATATATATATATATATATATATATATATATATATATATATATATATATATATATATTTATATATATATATATACATATATATATCTAGATAGATATACACACACACATACATACCTAGTAACCCACATTAATAAGTCCATTTTAAATTCAGTCCACTGAACTTCATGTCTGTAAAGAGAGGGATACCTTATCACATTTATACATTTATAAGAAATAATTCCAAGGTTGAAAAGTCATGTTGTATGGTACTCTCCCAACTATTATCCTTACTAATGAGTCCTTCTGCATTCTAGCAATGTTCATCCGCAGAATTGGGTGAACCTGAAAATGTGTCATGCCAAGGATAAGACTTCTCCCTTATTGCATCAGATATTCCTTTCTCAAATCCAGTCTCCTCCAACTCTAGTGTTGCTTTCAGTTGGAATCATTTTATAGCATAAATTTATAGCCTGCTGAGAATCCACCACTAAATCCACCCCTCCTGATCTGATATCCTTTGCAAAAAAACTTTCCTTTTAAGGGTAGGCTTCTTAAAATTCTCACAGATCAATAGCTTAATAACTATTGCACAGTTACCTTTATGAAACTACAGAGAAAAAGCACTCTAGCATAGCAGATTGTAGACAGTATGAGTAGCTTTTGAATTTTTGCCAGCATGGTCCTTAATTGATATGAACACAGTGGTTGGGATACTACCCTGTGTGAGGTGTTTTCTCAGACTTCCCTCTAGAAAGTACTATACTGCTTAAAATACAACTTTCAGTTTATCATGTTTAAATATATGTTAACTTTGTATAATGCATATTCCATTTTCATAGACATAACATATCTGTTTTATAAATAATCTACCATGTGGTACCATATTCTATAAATTATCCATTATGTGGTTTCATGCATTACTTTACCCTGATTATTTTGAATTATGTTTTCAATTTAACTAATAGTGTCATTGGCTATTTTATCAAATAATTATTTTTTATTTGTGCTAATAAATAAAAATTTCAGTCCTTAAAATTATATTCAACTCTTAAATTGTCCATATATCAGGCTATTTTTTTTTTGTGTGTGTGGCCTTTCACATCTGGAATATGTAAAAGAGATGTTCCTTTAGTCAGACTTCTTGCTGCACTCTAACATTTCTAGTAGACATAACTAGAAGACCCCCTTTCTAGTGAACGTAGCTTTCACAATACTTGCAGTCTTTATTTTCTTGTGACAGAGATGTCTATGGCCCTTCTGGTTGCTGTTGTTTCATGAATTTTGATATTTCTGTTTTAAAGTGAAGTATATGATTCATTCTGTACAACTTTCCATCTTCCTAGCTACCCTGGGTGCAAACAATCAAAGGACTCAATCTACATGAGACTATGGTATGTGAGTATAATAATGGCATTGCTTTTTGCATCCACGAGAATATATTTTGTGGCATGAGCACGTTAACTCTCAGTATGCAAATTTCTGTTCTGTGCATTTTAGGACCAATGTAGCATATTCACACATTATTATAGTCTGCACCTCAGTGCAATATAAATTAAACATATAATTTATTGATGTTTGGCATTGCTTGCTAATATCATGATTGTGTTCATATTTCAAGGCATGTTGCACTGCTATTGTATCAATTACTTTTGCTTCTGTAGTCCTGACAAATTTGTTGTTTCTTTGTATTCTTATGACATGGTAATTCATTTGACTGTAAGTACCTTTTATTTTTACACATCTTTGCAAAATGATTTTTTTCTATCACAGCTAAACATGGGATGGTTCCTCCTCTCAAGCTCAGACTAATAAACAAGACTTATTTTGTGGCATACTTTCTGTACACAAAATGGCTCTTTCCCTCATTGCCATTTGTTGTTACAATGAACTGAGTTCTTTTATTTCTTATTTTCATTTTTTATTTGATAAGCATTCAGTCTCTGTTCTTTATTTTTCTCAGTTAATTGTGTACTTGTTACTGATTTCTCCATCTCATTCACAACTTTTGGTAATGTCAGATCTGCTTGTCTCAATAACTTGCCCCTTGTTTGAGTTAGCCTTTCCTATTAGAAAAAAAAAAATATGTTATCTCATATCAAAGAGTTGTGTCGCTCATCACATTTATATTCTGTGATGTGATGTGATTATTTAACAATATCCCTAGTCTACAGGTTCTTATGTTCTTATTATGAACAAATGGCAAATAAACAAAAAGCTTGTGCCTACGTTTTTTTTTTTTTCAGGAAAGGTTTAATACTTCTTTAATGAGATGCATAAATGCAGCACACAGTAGGCTTTAAAGCCTTTATCTATCCTGCTCTGACTGATGCATAGATTATGTTTCCAAATCCAAAACTCCTAGTGTTCTGCTAAGTTACCATTCAAGAAAATAATTCCTGTGATTTGACGGGGAAGCATTTTTCTAAGAGCAGAGTAGACTTTTGTGCTTCTAAATACATAAACTTTAAAGTCAAATATATTTTTTCACTTTTACAAATAAATTTCTTCATTTTAATTCCATGTTAATATTTGGATGTCTGTCAGAATGCTCCGTAATCATACATTCACTATGAATGTGTCACAAACATCTTGAATTATTTATTTTATTTTCAGTTTGAAAACTAGGTAAGTGATCGGATCTTTTGAACTTTGTCAATTACTACCTGTGTACAAAAGTGCAATTTCAATTACTACCTGTGTTCAAAAGTGCAATTTCAAAGTACATTTAGCAAAGGTCTGTAAAATTTTCATAACTCACTTGGTTTAGTATAATAAAAAACATACAATCAAAGAACTGCCATGGATACATATTTGCATAGTATACACTGTAAAATTAACAGATGTGCATATTAATGATAGTGTTATAACAATTATAGGTATTAAATATTATATTATTTAATTTATACATTTACAAATATTTATGATATATAAATGGGAGGAAATAGGATGAAAATGTCCTTGAAGGCATTTCTAAATAACTCTTACTTATAACAATATCAGTTGTAAATAATTAGTTTTATGAGTACTCAGATTCATTCTGTAGAAAATCCCAAAAGTATCTTTCAAATGTCCCCAAAGTGTCATACATTTTTGTATTGGTAAGCAGTTGGTTCTATGTGGCATGCCCCAATATTGGGGAGGCTTTATCTCTAATGCCTTATTTTAGTTTTCATCTGACAAGTGTCAGTGTATCACTTTGAGCATTTTTGTAGCTCTGGCTACTAACTTGTATTCTTTTAAGGGGTGGGCGATAACCAAGTATGAGAATTCTGAATAAAAGTGTACCCAGTAAATAAATAGCTCTGTTTGTAATAGAAAGACACTGTACTTTTCCTAGTAAGATACAACAATGATAATTTTAATTAGCAAGAAGAGAAATCTGAATACTTTATTTAGTCTGACCGGGTATCACATTGAGACAACAAACATTCTGTTTCTAGGTAATAGCATATTTAAATATATCTATATATATATATATATATATATATATATATATATATATATATATTTATATCTCATACTACAGAATGGGTTGCTCAAAGCCAAAACAAATTTACCTTCACACTTTACCTTCAAATGCCTTCTCTGTTAACTTGCCAAAAATGATGCTGTTACATTATGATAGGTTCTGCAGTTTTCCTTTTTCGTACCATGATTATTTCAAGGTTGAACTTTAAGTGACACTATATAGGACTTGCAAATGTACAATTTCATCATTTATTTCATTATCCAATTCTAAGTAGTGCTGCAATTGATGCAGTTGATGCATTTTCCCAAAGTAATAGAGGTGACAGCATGTTTTCTCTGTCAACAACAACATACTGTAAAATTCCAGATTTTTATTTCCTGCCACAAAAGGTACTAAATGCTTATAAACTCACAGATATGATATTTAAATGTATAACATTCCTATAAAATTATTCTAAGAGGTGGATAATCTTTACAGCTCAACTTCTGATTATTTTCTTGCCTATGTATGTAGACATTGACTGCTTTATTTGCTCAATAAGCTTTAATAAGCTTAATAATCTTTCTTTAGCTGGAAATGATCCATCAAAATGAAGTGCCTGGTTTGATAATATCCCAGACCTCAAAGATGGGAGAAATATATAGTACAAAGCAAGTTAAGTTAGCATATATAGCATATTAAAAGTATGCATGTGGATGTGTGGAATTATTTTAAAAGGCAAAACAAATGTTTTGAAAAACTCTGAGTACATGAGATTTCGAATTTTCCGTATTAAATTCACATAACACTTCTACATGAAAGCAACAAGCCCAACAATAATAAAGAGGAAACCTGTTTTTCATGTTGTAGCAGTGTTATGATGAATGAGCTTTTACTAAACTTCAGTTTATTCCAAAAACAGAAGAGTTAAATGTCTTCACATTCTCCTCTTTTTTTTTTTTTGTAATGTTTGTGTGCCTATCACATTTTTTGTCTGCTTTGAGTTCTTCCTGTGAACTAAAGTCAACAAGACAAAACTATTTCGACTTGTGAATGCTAGTCTGTAGCTTGGTGACAGTTAGTTATAGAAAGCGGGTCTATATTACGTGATAGAATGGTCAAATAATCAAACATGTAATAGTCGACCCGTAATAATCGAACCACCACCATGTCGAACGGTTCAATGGAGATCTCCGTACAGTGTGGAAATGGAAGTTTTCCATTATCTGCACTGTAGTGCGATCTCGGAGTTGGTATATTTAAGTAGTGGGGAGTGTGGGGGTGCAGGGGGACTTGTCTCCCTGTGTAGAGCTCTTAAATGGTTTATGTGGTTGGTGGTTCAATTATTACGGGCTGATTATTACGTGTTCAACTATTTGACCATTCGATCACGTAATATAGACTCATAGAAAGCAGCTCTGTATGGCTAGTCATATACATAGTGTAAAAGTAGCACCATTCTGAAATCCAGATAAATAATTTATATTTAATTAGCTATAAAGTAAACAAGACATCTTTATCATATTCTACTCTGTACATCCTAAGAATTTTAAAATAATCTTCCTTGATGAAATTTTCATGAAAACAAGTAGCTTTTATTTGAAGCATGTTTTCATCTTCATAATTTCATAATGTTTTACAATTTTCTTTGGTATGATGTCATGCTGCATATAGTGTTTGTGAAACATCTATCCACCAAAGGGGAAAAAAAGCATAACAAAAGTACAAAAATATCAATCTGATGTCAGGATTAAGAAACCTGTAGTGTACCCCTGGAATAGTATATACATTAAAGGGAATGCTAACCAAATTTAGCAGGAAAGCTGCCAATATCCTTATTTATGGACATCAAACAACCTGATGTCTTTTATAAAGCAAAGGAAGAGGAAACCTCAGCATACAGCACTAGCTGTTTGACTTAAAGAAGGCAATGACATCGTTTTCTTTCAAAGACAGAAGTATTATTTTTCCCCACTGCAGGAAGGAAGTTCATCCAAGTGATTGAGAGGTCAGTTTACACTGGTGTGCATTAAAAAGACATCTTATTCAACAGTTTAAAAACCTCCAACGTCAGTTTTTTTATTTTCAGTAAACATTGACACCAGTTGGTCTATACTTGCCTAAAGCAAAAGTATGCATTGTTTGTTATTTAATATGAATCCATTTTACACAGCGCTAATGTCTGCACTAAATCTAAACATACAGAAGTCCCACACTATGGCATGCCAGAGTTTCTAACACTAACATTTATTAATATACCAAAGATACTACAAATATCATGTTATAAACTTAAAACAGTATGCTGTACAGCACACAAAAAAGGTAGGAACCTCTTTGGAGTTTACAGTATTAGTGTTTCTCTTTGTACAGAGTTGTGCAAATCACTAACTATTTACTTCCAGCTAAGTCTTAGCAGCATGTGTCTCACTCCTGCTGATTTGAACTGATATGCCCTGTAGGAATCAAAAAATAATACTTTTTGTGAAAAAAAAATATTTTCTGAATGTAAAAGATTTAATCGAAATTTTGCAAAAAAAAAAAAAAAAGAAAAAACTGATATATATACATATTCAGGTCCCTATCAGATTATTGAAGTTTCAAAATTTTGAAAGTCACATGGTTGGGACCATTATTGAAGTTTTGAAACTTCAAACATCTTGAATGGAGATCGCAGTACAGAACAGAATGGAACATTTACCATTTTCCACAATGTAGTGTGATCTTTGAGTTGGTATAATTAATTAGTAGGGGGTGTGGGGGGCCCCCTGCAAAAATGTTGAAAATAGATTTTTTTTTATTTTTTATTTTTTTTTTTAATGTTTGAATTTCCCAAACTTCGATCACATAGTCTCGGCCATATGAATTTTGAAGTTTTGGAGGTTCGATAATCTAACACAGATATCTATATATAAGCGGATTCACTTTATATCCTCAAAATACTGAAATGTCGACATTCAGTATTTCAAAGCTATAAAGTTGAATTTTTGAAACAGCGAAAACTCAGAAGTGAGAAATTCAAAATCTTGCACACCGGAGATTTTGAATTTTTGAATTTCATGCTTCTACTCCACACACACACACACACACACACACACACACACACACACACACACACACACACACACACACACACACACACACACACACACACACACACACACACACACACACACACACACACACACACACCTTGCACCCCATACTTAAATATTCTAACTCCGAGGTCGCACTACAGACACACACCACCACACAAGCTACATTCTCCTCGCACACACACATCACACCAACAAAACACACTGACACACACTACAGTCCCTACCCAAAACCCTTAACACACACACACACTTACCTGAATCCATAAACACAGAGGAACCTCAGAACCTCCGGTATTCGAGGTTTTGAATTTTGTGCTTCTGAGCTTTTGCTCTTTTCAGGATTTCACTTTATGGGCTCAAAATACTGAATTTCGATATTTCAGTATTTTTGAGCTTCTAAAGTGAATCCATATATATATATATATATATATATATATATATATATATATATATATATATTTATATATATGTGTGTGTGTGTAGACAGACACACAAAACACTGTGATATTGCATTAAAAAATAAGATACCACAATCCACAATCACTCTTATTTTGGTACTTAAGTACTTAAAAATCAGTTTTTATTTGCAGTGTCCATGATTTGTCCTGCATTTTGTATTGCCGCACGGAATGCCCACATCGTGCAGCCGAAGACTGAAGGCAATACTGGCAAATAAAAGTTGAATTCACAAATGTGTCACTTAGGAGTCATAGAAGGTCTACTGTTACTTACACGCAGAATAGATTTTTTTTGTTTGTATGTTTTAGAATCTATCCTGTGGCTGAGAATTCATAAATCATATCAAACAGTAACTGAAGGGCCATCACCTCATGTTTCAGCATGTACAGTACAGTCATCTAAGGAACAGGTTACTGAAGGAGACTGGTGTCCATTTGGACATCCTTTTGTGTCCTTTTTCTTGATTTGTAAAGGTTTCATTGGATGAATGATCTAGCAAAAAGAATATCTGGGGGTGAATTCTCACTGCATTGTCATAGTATTACATTTTTTTGCATGGGAGTATTTAAGTCAACATGGTATCAAACACTGTTTACCACCGAAGTGTGTGGGGACAAAACCTCCAACTAGTACCTGTATTTTTGGGCTGTCTGGGATTTCCACACTTGATGATAAATGAAGTGAAGGCCTATTTTCTCTTCCAGTTTTTCTATACCATACAGATCAGATGGTTAAAACTTCACTTCTGACACCTCAGGAAGACTAGTCCTTTCTAACATGTTGCTTTTTCTCTAGTGTCTGTTTGTCCAAAATCCCGAACATAACACCTCTATTACACTGTTCATGAAATAACGTCACCACTTTCCCTTAACTAATGGACACCAACTTGCAAGATTTCATAAACAACAAGTAATGCAAAGTTTTCTTTTAATGAACTGATGGAAACCACTACAGAAATTATCTTTGTATAATTGTCTGTGCTAAGATAATTTATAAGTGAATGAATCCACCAGATTGTCCTTAGACCAAACAAGTATTCAAAGATAAGGATTTAGTAAAGATACATAGGCAGAGCATCTGCCCTCAGTGTTGGTGACACAGGTTTAATTAATAATGTGACAATTGACTGAGAAAAAGCAGACTGAATGGCTGGACATCAGCTGAATATTGTTATGGGCAGGGATGGGAAAAGTCTCTCGATGTGCTACCTATTAGTGACAGGATAATGTGCAGTAAGTTATAGAGGCATAGGAGAAAAGGTATACCCCTGTAGGAGTGCATAACATCAAGAAAGCCTCTGTACAAACCAGACTGATAAGATTCATATTTGCTAATCCATGGAGTAAACAGATCCCATACAGACAAGAGAACGGGAGTCGACCAATGCAATCTGGTGCCATTTTATGTAAAAGACAGGTTGTATGGATGGATGGAATTCATTGAACCTCAAACACAGCACTGCTGGATCGCTACAAAGATGGACCACAGATTAGAATTTGATGGCATGATAAATTCCCAGCACTTTAATTCAACTTCTCTCTTTGAAACGTACTTAAATTTCTCCTCAAAAGCAAATGTTGTCATTTTGGTGAGCAGCCATTCATCTGAAAACAAGACAAAAAGCATGTACAAGTTATTACTATTTTTGTGGCCTGAGTTCATCGATACTTCACTCTAGCCCATGTGACTCATGTTAATATAGGGATTCAGGCAAGGGAGGAGCTGGCTGCAGAAGGGAGCCAGTCAGAGAGTGGCATCAGGTTACCCCACCAGTGAGAGGGAATTATTTTATTTCCACAGAAGAGCTACCTGACACAATGCCCTGACTTGTACTGCAGCATTGAAAAGTGGGACGTTTTTGCACTTCAGGCATTCATTATTGGAATGTGGAAATGCGTAGCCACTTTCATACACAGAGGGTATTTAACCACTTTTGTAATCCAATTGGAGAGGCAGTGGATATACTCATTAAAATTCTGAGTCAGATAAAAGTCTACAATCACCTTTCAACTAGATTTCTTCTAATGATTTTTATGGGATTATGTATTTATGTATAAATGTATGCATTATATATTTTTTTCTGATTACCATGAATGCCTGAATGGATACATCTCCACACTGCATACATTCGCACAGTGTTATTTGTAAGCTATGTCACCCTTGGAAAAATGATAACCATCAAAGGTGCTAATGCAGGACTGGGGAATACATGGGTCAGCAAAGTGTTAGGAAGATTCAATGGACAAGCTGACAAGGCAACAATAAAATCAATAAATAAATAAATAAATAAATAAATAAATATGCAATATACGAGTTATGAAATCAAATGCTATGTAAGCATTTTAAGGCATCGATATGTGCATACTACATATTACTGTGCAGACAAATTTCTGGAATGGCACACAGGGTATTGACCAAATTGTTTTTGGTCAATGTGCAACTAAAATGCTCATGATCAGTCCAGGGGTGGTATATCATGTTCCTATAGTTAGAACATCCTTCAAAAAGCTTCAAATTATCAAACCATATCTATCTCTTTAGAGACAGATCTGATTATACTAGTTTACAATTAAATTTGCATATCAGGTATGATTGCACTTTTGATATACTTTGATCAGTCAGTGGTAAGAGATTTAATTGTGTGACCTTATAGCTATTGATTGCATAATGCCCAAAAGAGGGTAAACTTATGCAGCACAGTGGTGCTGTGATTAGCATTGCTGCCATACTCCCATCTGGTCCTTTGGTTTGGTTTCCAGCAAAAGTGCCTTTCTGCAGAGTCTGACCAATTTTACCTTTGTCAGCATCATTTTTTAAATACTTCATTTTCTGTTGGCATCCCAAAATCCTGGTGTAGATGACTTAAGATTTCTCTAAATCACCCAGTGATGTTTGTGCTGTGATTGGCACTCCTTTCAGGATTATTTATCTGATTAGTGCCCTTTGAGTGCTGAGTTACAGGTGCAGATTCAATAAAGTCTACAAGATATGGTAAAACTGTGTGCACATTACAATGTTTTGTATTCAGTAAGCGGCTCTACACAGCATGTAGAGCCATGCAAAGATGGCAAACATTGTGGCATGCTAATTACATCATAAGCAGCTGAACTTTATCAGCCAATCCAAGATGGAGGAACTATATGACAAGCTATAAAGCAACCATGTAGATACAGTGCCAGTTATCCTGTGAACTCCAAAGCCTACTGGAATACCGCCACAGAAACTAGGCAACACAGAATGTTAGGGGCTGCTCTTAGTCATGTGTATGTTTAGCAGGCCCAGGTATATGCTGCTGCTGCTTTAAACCCCATTTAAATTTGCAAAATCTGCATGAAGTGGAAATTGTGGAGTCCTATAGAATGGATACAGACATACTACAGGAACTCTGCAACCTCTGTCATCCACAACTGAGAGCAAAGGCAAACCGAAGGGAATCAATCCCAGTGGAGACAAAGGTATGTGTAGCACTTAGAATTTTAGCTACACGAACTTCCCAGAGAACAACAGGGGACATGTTGAGGGTGTCACAGGCATCAGGATCCTCCATCAGTTCCTGAATGGTATGCCTCAACATGCCAGTAAGCACATATATTTTCCTCACACACCTGAGGGCAGAGCAAGAACTATGCAGGGGTTCTACCCTGTAACACACTATCATGAAGTACTGGGTACCACAGACTGTACAAGTGTAGAAATCAAAGCACAACCTGGCCAGCAAGGAAGGATGTACATAAATAGAAAAGGTTACCACTCCATTAACTGCCAGGTAGTGTGTAATGCTAAGGGAATCATCCTAAATGTTTTTGCTTGCAACCCAGGCAGTCACCATGACTCAGATATCTGGCACAACTCTCAACTGTATGAGATGTTTACTGGGGGGGTATCCCACAGGGTAATTTACTGGGGGATACAGTTTATACAGTGGAACTGTGGCTGATGTCCATCAGAAATGCACACACACCAGCTGAAGATTGTTATAATGAGGCACATGGTTGAAACAGAAATATCATACAGCATGTGTTTGGGCTGCTGAAGTCATGGTTCTGGTATCTACATACATCTGAGGGAGCCCCAAAATACAATCCTCTTACATGTGCAGAAATATTCACCATCTGTGCCTTGCATCACAACATTATCTTGAGAAAACAGCTTCAGTAGGAACTGCAAGGGGAAAGCTTTCATAGCCAGCCACCACTGGCAAAGTCAGTACAGCCACATACAACGGACGAGTCTGAGGGGAACCAACAGCCACTGTGAGTGTAGACAAATGTAGATGTGCAGAATATGGCCTCACACTGGTGAAGAGGCAACAGATAGCACACACACTCACCATCTAAGGGGCTAAAACCTTCCTCCTACACATACGTATACATACAGTACAATTGATGCCAGGCAATACTCACAACCTTTATTACCCATGTAATGGCTGTGTACTGCTATTGTCACACAGAATCAGCCCTGAACAAAAACGCTTGCAACTGCTGGATTTCCAAGGTAAGTGCTGAACTTGGAATAGAAAAATAAATGTCTAAAAATACAAAGTAATGGCATACCCTTGCATGCTATTACTTGCTAATGCAAGTAAGTATAAGTTGGGTGATTTTTACAGCAATTACATCAAGATGTGACAGCAGTGACATATGTGAATACATGTGTCCTAAATCAGCTAATAGGCCTCATGTATCAAATATTTACACAATCGTGCATCTAAAAATTTACAGAATTTCACTGAATGCCCACAGTTTGGCCTTATACTTTTGTACTAGCAAATCATTAAAGAGTGAAGTTATAAAATAATGGCTTGCATTTCAGTTACAGAAAAAAAACATACAAATAGCAATGCAAAACCTGTTATTCTATCAACTAAGTTTGTAAGACAATTAAAAAAAAACTCTCCCCATTATTGGGCCTTTGTCACACTTTTTTTCATGGCTTGGTCCAGCTTTGATGGTCTAAGTGGTTAGGAGGGATGTCCACATTAAAAAAAAAACTGTAAGAAAGCCTTACAATTTGCAAAACATAATCACAGACACAGATATACTTAGCACTAAGTCAGCTATGCACCCTGAGCATCAGACAAAAGACTTATGTATCCCTGAATCCAAAGGATAGAAAACAAGGATATGGCACAGTTATCATTATTTGCACAGGGTGTTGTGGGGGGGTGGAGGGGTGGCCAAGGCTGGCACAAAAGGTAGTCAATCCATGTGAGTAAGAAAGAGAAACAAGATACATTTGGATAAAGTATCAAATGGCAACTGAGACAGAATAAACTGTAAATCTCATGACTAACCCATGTAAATTTTATGTGTCTCTATGGGCACTCCAGGTGAAAGCAGTGTGTGTGTGTGTCTGTAAGAGCACAGCCATGCTCTGTGCTAGCTCTACATCTGGTATAATGGCCAGGTGTGAGAAATGCATGGTACAGGTGACAGTTCATCGTCGTCATCCCTGAAGCTGAGAACTGGCTTTGCCAGGAGTTGAACTGGCATGTCCATACCCACAGTCAGATGCACTAATTCTACCTGAATGTGACTGATGTCTGCTGGATGAGCTCTCCTTACAAGTACGCCAGGGACAACAACCCCATGGCCTGCCATGTCTGGGAATGGACACCTCAACCACTGATGGAGCAGTGGAAGTAGTGAGGTTATGGGAACATGATTGTGCACAGCAACACTGGCTAAGATCAGATGATATGGCTGAACGACATCCACATGGATGCCACACCCCTCCCAGCAGATGTTCCATCACAGACTTCCCATTCCAATGCATCATTCATCTGATCCATTGAATTGGCAACAATGTGGAGGCAGTCACACATGTCAGCTTGTGCCACATCTACAACCCTACACATTTACTTGGAGACCCAATTGGAATGTGCTTGTGCATCTGTGACAGTCCTAAACGTACATCAAGTGTTATGGAAAGACACATCAGGATCAAGTGGAAGATGGACAGCACATCTCCTCCGAGCACCCATAACAACTGGGTCTCTATTAGAATACTGAAGACTCATTCTTTCAAATGCATCTTGGTCAAACTTAAAAGGCTGAAAACGCAAAATATCAAAGCGGCTGTTAAGCAAATTCTTTCCCTGGGAAAGAATTCACTCGGCTGCTTTGGTACTTTGCCATTTTCAGCACTGTAGTGCAGTCTGGAAGTTGGTATATTTAAGTGGGGGGGCAAAGTCCCCCACTTAATGTAATGTTTGAAATTGTTTTTTATTTTTAATTTTTTTTTGTTGGAACAGCGATTTTTTTCCCTTGGAAAAAAATCGCTGTTCAGACACTTCAACATTGTAAGCTTTCGCTTACATATGGTCGATTAATCACTGTTCACGTTTTTAAGCATTTGGTGATCTAATATAGACCCTAACAACCTCCTGCATGGCACCTCTGCCACACTTTGGCTATGGCTACAGTCAACAGGCAGTGAAGTTGCAGTAACCACATTACTCTGATCAAGTATTTCACTCTCCACTTGTCCAATATTTGATGGCTCACTCGAATGGGTTTGATTAGGCCTACTGGCTGTGTCCACTGGAATTACAAGGGATGGCTGAATGTCAGCCTCATTGTCAGATTCAACCTCTGCACCCCCTGGCTGTGACTGTTTCACCACTATCTTCATCAGAGTCTGCCGATACTCTGACATCAAGTGGTAAGTGTTCTACACTTCCACAGTCAGGATCACCCATGGTAATAAGCAGAAAACACAGGAAAGAAATTAATAGCTACACTACTACAGTTTAATATATGCTAACAACCAACACTGGTGCCACTATCAAAGACAGTACAGCAACACACAAACAGCTCTGATACCAACTTCACATGTATTGAAATAAAAATGTTTGGTTCACCATGTGCAGATGACTCCACATTTGCTAGGAAGGATGGTCCTGCAAGATTTTTCTGTTTTTCTTCTTTTTCAAATCTTTTTCAAATCAATATTGTATAGATAATTTGAGTACTTGTCATTTTATGTACTGTAAACTGTAGTCTGAATGTAACTGGAGCTTTTCTCCTCAGGTCTCCACTGAAAACGGGCCTTTGGTGCAGCTGGACCAACCCGGTTAACAAATGTTAATACATAAATAATGTTACTCAAAATTTAAGGACGTCGTCATCACAACAATAATAACACAAGGGGAATTTTTTTCTCCTTTATATGTCCATTAACAAGACATTTAACTGAAACTTGGATGGCACGTTCACCCTAAGCTCATGTGTAATGAAACAGAATGTGTTGTTAACTGTATCAATCTATGAATACCCCCCTTAAACCAACTTAACTATTGCTTTCAAATATTTTACTATACAAGTAATCATTAACAATTGACACATGTAAGCCTATCTGGAAGCTCCTGTTGGGACATTCTTGTCCTCCATGAAATCACATGCTGTTGGGCACTTTCCACTCTGCTCTTGGGATCCCTGACAGTGGACAGAAACTTTTCATTTGGTGTCAGTGGTGGCTCTGTAGCAGCCCCCCCCCCAGTAGCCAACTGTCCACAGGCCACTGCACCTGCTCTCCTCCAAGCTGAGTCAGTTGCCCTATAATGCAGCTGATCATATGCCCTGCTGTACCCTCCAACAATATTGATGTCATTCCTTATCTTGTTCCAGATTTGCATTCTTCCAGATATATCCCCATGTCCTCTCTCAAGCAGAAAGGCACCATGTTGTCGAAAGGCTTGTAAAATGATGTCATGCTCACAGTCACTGAAGGAAGGTTTGTGAGGACTGGGATGCTTGAGTGCCATAGTCCTAAGTGACATAAAGCACAAAAGGATACTACACATAAATATAACATAAATAAAAGTCCTGCATGGATATAATACATATTATTAGTTTTAAATGTTACCCACTAAACAAAAAAACTTCTGTTATTCAAATATAAAAAAGGGTTATGTAGTTGTAACATCTCACAGTCATAAACAAACCAAGGTTTGTTCCAAAACAAGGACCAACAATAGCAAAGCAAACCTCAGTGAAAACATTTTGTATTGTGGAAACACAGAAATGGAACTTGGCTCCTCCACTCCCAAAGCAGAAAACAAATGACATTTTGTACCAAACAAGGAATAACACAGTCAATTGATGTAAGCACTTTCAAATAAACTGTCCCAAAACCATGTGTACACATTTACAACAAGGAATAACACAATCAATTGATGTAAGCACTTTCAAATAAACTGTCCCAAAACCATGTGTACACATTTACTACAGAACATTTTTATGCAATTGTCAGTCACCTCTACCTGTGCTAAGCACTCCCCTAGTGGTGTCTATGGGTCATACTAGAAGGATAACACCCCCGTGCCACTGGCAAGTTAGAACATTTACATTTCACTGAGATAATAAAGAAGAGTGTAAAGAGAAACAGTTGTAACAGTAACACTTGTGATGAAAATGAATAAGGCTGTGTATCTGAGAAAGTAAAATGCTCTGAAAAAATCCCTATGCCATTAGTAAACTTCTTAGAAATGTGTACAGGTAAAAGATCCATTTGCTAATGTATCTCTCTCTCTCTGTGTATATATATATATATATATATATATATATATATATATATATATATATATATATATATATATATATATATATATATATATATATATATATATATATATATATATATATATATATATATATATATATATATATATATATATATATATATATATATATATATATATATATATATATATATATATATATATATAGATTCACTTTAGAATCTCTAAATACTACAGAATAACCAGAAGAACGTGAGCACTCCAAAGGACACCAACTTTATTCACAAACAGTTAAGTGCTTTCCTCTCCACTACAGAGACTTCCTCAGAAGAAAAATCACAACCTTACCCAACCAAGTTAAATATACCCATAAATTATTCAATTAAGCAACAATTAAAATACTTAAAGCAATATCAAACTTCCAATGTTAACATGATTCACCACATTGTTTTAAAATTTCTAAAAACAAGATTTAAACAAAATGTTACACTGTTTTATGTTAAAAATGTGTTTACATGAAATAACAAACCAAAACAAAAAAAATATTTAAAAACCTAGGTTCTCCAATGAACTAACCTGAAATTTGATCAAGTTTAAGAATGCTGGCAATACTAATGGTTTCATTGATGCCTGGAAATCTAGAGGCATCCATAAACAATTGCCATTTTAATTCCATTACATCCAAATGCACATCCAAAATACCCCCTTTTTCATCCTCATTGAGGTGTTGCAAGACCAAAAATTTAAAGCAATATGTGGTATGTTCGCTTATATGCCTATATAGTGCACTGGTTACCCTCCCATGCTTGATGTCACCTAAATGTTCTCCCATTCTAATTTTCAATTTCCAGCTAGTTTTACCTATGTAGAAAATGGGACATTTCTGACATTTAGCCATATAAATCGCCCTTTTACTATTACAATTGTAATGGCCCCCAATATGCAACCTATGTCCATTAATTTTCACATAATCCCTAGTTTCATATATGTGTGGACAAAAAGAACAAGCATTACATTTAAAATTACCCACTCTTCTATTTGTCTTGTGTGTAGATCTCACCCCCTCAAGAATGTTCTTAATATATTTATCTCTTCTAAAAATGTACTTGGGGTGTTTCCGAACTTTAGAACCTATACCTGCATCAATCACACTTCAAAATATCCCAGTGGTCATTTAACACCTCATTGATGGAATTAGCCATCCCATTATATGTTAGCACTAAAGACATATTAAAATCATCCTTTACTTTCCTACAACTATTATTTCTAACGAATCCAAAGCCCAAAATTGTTTTGTATACCCCATGCCTGCGCTTAAAAATAACCTCTTTAGTTAAATTTTCTATAAGCCAGACAGGATATCCCCTTTGCTTGAACATTTTGCAAATAAAATCCAACTCAATCAAAAAATCAACTTCTGAACTAACCATCCTAGCTGCCCTTATCAATTGGCCTTTTACCACCCCTTTTTTCTGATATTCAGGGTGGCAGCTCCTATAATCTAAATACGAATTCGAAAAAGTTTTTTTCTTATGTATTTTAGTTAAAAAAATTTTCCGGGCATAATCAATGGTTAAATCAACATCTAAGTAAATAATGTGCTCATTGTTGTATTCAAAGGTGAATTTAAAAAACTCTACAGTTCAGTTAATATACACTAAAAAAATTCATTAAGACTGTCCTCGGTCCCTTTCCAAATCAGGAATAAATCATCCAGGAATCTGGTGTAGTGTGTGTTATGGTCCTTGCACTGACTATTGAAGAAGTACTCCTGTTCCCAGTATGACATTATCAGATTGGCAAAAATGGGGGCACAAGCTGCCCCCATTACTACTCCTTTAACTTGCTTATAATATATCCCTTCAAACCATAGGTAATTGTTTAACACTAAATCCATTAAAACAATTATTTTGTTGATCTCATCTTGATCAAACATTTTGGTTTTATGAAGCTGTTGTTCCAACCAAATAATCCCTGTATCTTGGGGAATGACTGAAAACAAGTTTACTACATCAATAGTAACCAGAAAAACCTCATTTGTTAGATCAAAACCATTTAACTTGTTAATGAAATGCCAGGAATCCTTACTAATATAATCAAAGAAAGACAAAGCTTTTTGCATCAAGCCATCCAAGTACTTAGAAATAAAACGAGTTTTACTTCTTTTACCGTTCACTATGGGTCGAAATTTCATGTTAACCAAGCCTTTGTGTATCTTAGGAATGCCAAATATCTTTAGTACCCTAGGATACTCATTTTTGAGGTAATGGTACTCATCTTCATCAATCTGGCCCTGGAAGACCATGTCATCCAAAGCCAAATCGATCTTTCTGCATGCCACCATAATTTTGTTAAAAGAACTTTCATAGTATGAATCCTCCATTAATATATTACTCATGCCATCCAAATAATCACCTCTCTCCATGACCACCACCCCACTGCCCTTGTCAGACTTCATAAATCTAATGGTTAGGTCTTTGACTAAATGGAGCATGAGTTACTTTTCTTCTGTTAAATTTGAATAATCAACCTGTGTATTGTACCTATACCTTTTCCTTATTTCTTTTTCACAACTTTTTTCAAACAATTCCACCATTTTATTTAAAGGCGGATTAAAAATACTAGGCTTTTTACATTTTCCTTTTAATTGTCCCCCCATGTTTGTGTCATGCTCTAACCAAATTTTTAAGTTTAATTTTCTTGTGTATTTCTTTAAATCAATAAGGGATTCCACAAGATTTCCTTTTCTACAGGGGACAAATGAGAATCCTTTTACTAAAAAATCTGCATGCTCCACTTTAAATTCCATTTTTGAATAATTGTAAATTTTAAAATCCCCTTTGGTATTAATCACTATCTCGGGGCCCACCATGTTGAATTCAAGTTGTTTATCCAAACAGTCCACCAATATATTTAACATTTCGTCACCCTGATTGTTGGTGCTTTTAGTTAATGCCATATGATACCCACTTGTTTCATCGCCAGTTGCCAAACCGGGCTCGTTAAAAACATGTTCTATAACATTTAAATTGTTTCCAATGGCAATGTTGGACAAAACCCCCTGGCTAGTGTCAGAATAAACAGATAATTCCATAAGTGTGTTGTTAATCTCCTGACAACCACCCTTATGTTTTTCTTCACCAGCATTATGTCCAACCCCCCAACCCTCTATGTCAGGGTCCATTAGCATGGGACTGCCATCGCTCCCATTCTTACTCTCTAATTTTTCTTTCACAATGCCATAGGTATCACAATCAATTCTGTTACAACAATCAACAAAAGTCTCACACTCCATAACCCCCCTCTCAAAGGTAACATTGGGTAAATCACTGTACATTTAGACATTAGCATTTACTATTACATTTGTTTCAAAATTGTGTATGTCAGGATTTTTGGTCACTTCGTAACGAGTACATTCCCACCCATTTAATGGATAAATCAGCACACAATTCAACATGTCAAATTCTCTACCCATATTGTTTACGGTGTTATTAGCAGCAATATTCATATCAAAAACAGTACCTTCAAGTTTGACAAATTTCTCATTTATGTGACCAACTCCATCTGTGTTGAATCCTTTGTTGATGTCCACAGTTGGAGCCACATGCTTACCATTACCACCACTGCAACTCAAAAAAAAACAAAGGTGGTGGCACCGGATTTTTGCCGTGTTTTAGTAGTTTTTTGTCCTTGGGCCCTTAGGCCTTGCCCTCTGTGTCAACTCTTGTTGCTGACCCCTACCAGAATTTGAAAAAGAAGATGAAGAAGCATTCATTGCGCTTCCCTTATCTCCAAGGCGATCCAGTCGCCTTACTTCTTCTTGGGTAACTGCTGAATACGTACATTGCAATCTCCCCCGCTGGCGGTTAGATTCTTCACTCGTCACTTCCTCTTCGTTACCGGCATCCAGACTCCGCCCTTGCTGATCAAACCCTCTGGAAAAGGGATACACACGATCCTGGTGATATTCTTTTTAAATCTCTTTTTAACTTGTTCTCCTTTCGTGCATGAATTGTCTTACAAATGGAATTGATTTGAACATGAATGTTTTGATATAAAGGAAGATTTTTTCCATTGTTCCAAAACAAGGACCAGAAATAGCAAAGCAAACCTCAGTGAAAGCATTTGTGGAAACACAGAAATGAAACTTGGCTCCTCCACTCCCAAAGCAGAAAAAAATGGCATTTTGTACCAAACAAGGAATAACACAGTCAATTGATGTAAGCACTTTCAAATAAACTGTCCCAAAACCATGTGTGCACATTTACTACAGAACATTTTTATTCAATTGCCAGTCACCTCTACCTGTGCTAAGCACTCCCCTAGTGGTGTCTATGGATCATCCTAGCCCTAGTGGTGTCTATGGGTCATCCTAGAAGGATAACACCCCTGTGCCATTGGCAAGTTAGGACATTTACATTCCACTGCGATAATATAGAAGAGCGTAAAGAGAAACAGTTGTAACAGTAACACTTGTGATGAAAATGAATAAGGCTGTGTATCTGAGAAAGTAAAATGCTCTGAAAAAATGCCTATGCCATTAGTAAACTTCTAAGAAATGTGTACAGGTAAAAGATCCATTTGCTAATGTATCTCTCTCTGTGTATATATATACATATATATATATATATATATATATATATATATATATATATATATATATATATATATATATATATATATATATATATATATATATATATATATTCACTTTGTAAGGGTATTTGGTAGGGATTTTAGTGTGTGTGAGTGTGTGTGGTGGTGGGTTTTATGTGTTCATATGTTTAGTGCAACCTCAGAGTTAATATATATATATAAGTAGGGGGGTGCAGGGATGCTTGACCCACTGCTTATAGGTAAGGTAGGTGTATTTTTTGTTATGTTGTGTTTGTGTGTGCTGTTTTGTTTGTTGTAGTGTAGTTAGGAAGGTGTGTTTGTGCTTGTTTGTGTGGTGGTGTGTGTATGTGTATGATTGCAATTTTGAATTTCGCGGTTGTGGGCTGTCGTTTTTTTTTTTTAATTTTCAGCTTTATAGTCCCTTGACACTAAAATTCAGTATTTTAGTATTTCAAGATTATAAAGTGAATATATATATATATATATATATATATATATATATATATATATTTATAAAATATATATAATATTTATCTATATATATATATATATATATATATATATATATATATATATATATATATATATATATATTTATATATATATGTGTTTTCCTAGCTACATGTGAGAAACACCACTATATAATTGAAAAATGTAATCATACCTTATCAAAATCAGTATTCTTCTGTGCAGATAAATCCAAAATAATAGCAATCTTCTTATGTGTTATCAACATACACAACTGTCCTCACTTAGAGGTTCCCTAGCTACACTGTTACCTTTTTGTAGTGCAGGCTCAAGCCTTTGAGCATGGTGAAGATGGAAATGAGGTGTGAACTCATTAGAATTGCTGAATCCCAAATTCTTGGCTCTGTGTCGCAGGTGTAAACATAATGCAGGAACTCCTTTAGTGTTTGTTGCTAATGGATTACAGATGTTAATAATTATTGATAACAAGAAGTAAAACACAACAGCAATTCTAACCCCCTTACCTCCAGTGGATGTTGACCAGGTTACACTTACAAAGTGTAGAAGTAATTGTATAAAGGTTTTAAATGTAAGTGATTTGAACACATTTCTTAGTTTCTGTTCAGTAATATCCAAACTCCCCTGTCTTTGTTGAAAAATATACATTATTGCCATTTAATATTCTCATGCGGTTTTGGAACAATGATACAAAATGCCTTACCGACTACATGTCTCAGATTACTGCTCAGATAAGAAAAGAATGAACACAATATAAAGATAAGAACGACTTGCGTTACTGTAAACAGTAGTCATACATTGTTGTTTGATCACTTATTGAACTACATATGAAATTAACACATATGCAAACAACTCAGAAGTGTACATGTGTCATATGTCTTGTTAATACTGTGGATGATTTGGGACTTGCCTGTACCACAATGATTTTCATTCTTCCTGCAAAGCTGTTTCTGTGGCAAAGAGAGATAAGACACAATTACTGTGTTTTACAGGTTCATTGGTGTGGCAGTTCAAATCCAGACATGTGTAAAAATCATTCATTTGTACTAACATTTATTTTCTAATGTTGTTTATTTTATATATCTTCTAATACCACTATTTGCATGGTGTGCGACTTAGCACAAATACAGGAAATGGATAAATAGAATAAATGTTATGTAATGTACTTCTGTGATAAACAATACATAAACTGCATCTATGAATCATGTGTGCATAGCAGTTCTGTTAAACACAGTGATCCACACAGTATATACTATCTGTAGACTGCAGTTCAAGTCCTACATTTATCTTTTAATGCTAAAACCTAACAAACACTACTCAAAAAGATAAAACAAGGGTGCGCTTTTCTTGTCACATTTGTGTATCACTTAACTTCACACAAACCTAGACTAATGGCCCATGCACAAAGCAGACATAACAGACAGGATGCAGACATTCTCGATTTCAAAAGGATACACTGTTGCATCTTTTGTTTTCCACCACTCAAATCCACTAAGTGGCATTGTGCAGCAGTTAGCAACCTCTCCCAAGACTTACAGGTCTAGAACACCTACAAACAGAAAGCAGACAGCAGACAATTTCAAAATGGATGTATGGTATCATCTGTGGTTAGTCACTATGCAAATATGCTAGAAGTGAACAATAGACAATTTCAAACTGGATACATTGTATTGTCTGTGGTTAACCATTGCGTAAACATGCTAAGTGGTGTTGCATGGCAGTTAACACACACACTTAATGAATATGAAGACAACAGCCATTTCTTAACTGTTCCTGTGGCAACAAGTGTAAGACTGGGGCTGCAATACAGGTGAGCCTCAGTTCTAATCTAGCACACTCCCAATTTTATTAATGCTTATCCACTCAATTCTAAAAAACAAATGCAACAATTTCAAATATAATTGTGAATAACAATAAGTATGTATAGCAGTGGAGCTCATACGAATTATATGTGTAATGTATGGTATACTGAATATTATCTTTTTGTAATTATAAGTGTTTTCTCTGGTGTTATCAGGTCACAAACATACCTGGTTAAGCCCTCTGTCTGTAATGTGTTTAGATACATAGATAGATAGACAGATAGATAAGCAGTAGATAACATGACCATGTTCAACAAGCACTTCTTCTGAGACAAGGATGAGAAATCAC
This sequence comes from Protopterus annectens, assembly GCF_019279795.1. Lineage (NCBI taxonomy): Eukaryota > Metazoa > Chordata > Ceratodontiformes > Protopteridae > Protopterus > Protopterus annectens. The sequence goes on along the minus strand of NC_056727.1, from coordinate 418,480,371 downwards.
CTGTATGGAAGAATATGTTTTATTTCTAATACATTGGCTTGAATTCCACATTGTACAAAAGTAATTTTATCAGTGTGAAAGCCACACCAAAAATGTGTCAGGTTATATAATTTATACCCCCAATGCATGTCCACAAACTTAAATCAAATAACAGGTACAGCAACATCCAAATCAAAAGTTAATGCCAATTGTCACATTACCCTTCTTAGTTCATAAACTGTTTTCCTCCTGTTTGGCACTGTTGATTTCTGCTTAATGTTGAGTAAACTCTGTTGGCATGGTTGTTTGCATTTGCACCGCAGCAGTAAACATGATAACATTCACTGGCAGGAAATCATTCTTAACTATTTCTGTTTTCCCTTTTCAGACATGTCTGGTAGTAGAAGAGAACATGCCCAATTTAGGGAGCACAGGTGGGGTGTTGAGGAGTCCAGAATCTTCAACGGACTCCTTGTAAAGTGCCACAGCCAAAGGCTCTTTCAGGGGGAGTATACAGGCTCCCCATACAAGGATAAGTCATAGAATAGTCTGGCCAAGGCTGTCTCCATTGCAGCTGACATTCCATGCAGTGGAAGACAGTGTAGCCATCACTATAATGATCTCAAATAATCTCCAGTCCTTGGAGTTTTACACATAATTGTAAAAAATGCTGTGCACAAGTGAAAAAATAAAACTAATTGAGTAATACAACACAATTATATATAAAATGTATGAAGGTGAAAACAAGGATGTGCTCTGTGTAGAACAATATCACCATTGGCAGAGACAACATACAAACATAAATAGTGGAATGGCCATAGCACGGTGACAAAAGAATGTACAAAAGAGTGCAACTCTACACACATCCTGGAAGTAGCACTGATGTTTCTGCAGCAAAAAGTGCTGGGTACAGAACCACAACCAGAGCACAGATACAGATGGATGGCAAATGCAGTGGTAGCAGAACTGTAAGGATGTATTTACATATGTCTGAATAGCTGTCCTTGGCACAGCACAAAACAAGGAAATGTCTTCTTCATATCTGCATTATAGTAATTAGCTGCATAGTATGATGCCATGATGAACATATGATTCAGCCAAAAGAATGTCAGAGAACTGTGAACATTAAAAATAATGGCAAAAATAAGACAAATGGACTAATGTCACTTAAAAGCTGTACTGATTAAAGTGCACTTACAAAAGGCAGGTATGCACCCATACACAGAATGCAATACGCAATACCAAGTGTTCTGCTATTGTTTCACCCTACTTCCTGTGTACTTTCATTTTCTCTACCCCTGCCCCCCTACACCACCTGTCCCTTTTCCCTCACTTGCATTTATTTTTATTTTTTCTAATTGTCCAATGTCTGTTGGTGCATTACTCCATTCTCCTTCCCTGAGATTTCTAATACTATGCTATGTCATCCACATGCCCTCGGCTTTACTTCTATACTGTTTTCTCTCAAGTGGCAGTGTCCTTTGGTAGTAATGTAATAACTGCTAACAAACTCCCCACCATAATTTTTTCCTCATTCATATTAATATTTCCCAATACCTACCTATCAATCACATCTATCATCTTACCTTACTCCTAACATTAATTTCTACTACCTGTAACTTCATCCTACCACACTCCTCCAGCCACATACTATCACCTATCCATACATCCTTTTATATCCCAAATATGCCAAATATGCCATGACTTCGCCTTCTATCACTAACATTTCTCATTATATTCAAACTCTTAACCAGGTTTCATAAGTCTCTCTATCACTGTTATTTACTCACACCTACCACAAAATGCTTAAAGAAGAATACAACATCAAATTTCTCTTATATCTACTACGGCATACTCAGCATTAATTACATTAGCATCCTGAAATACAAGCAAGCAACATGTGCTCCACCATTATCCAAAATTGTCTATAAACTCAAGCTAGCTACCTATCCAACCACCTGGACAAAAAAGCTTATAATTGCATCACCGAAAATTCATCATTAAACAATCCAAAAAACATCTGGAAATTATAAAATATTTTACGCAGCCCTGGGAAGTCAACCAAACCGAGCTCATTCTCATCCAATAACTCCAAAAAAATTACTCCACAGTTTAACTCACAAAACAAACTTCTTCTAATCCAGCCATTCCATTCCCATTCCAGTCACTGAAGTCACAACAGACCTTCACACGGAATATAGTGTTGGTCCACTCATCTCTTGTTATAGTGCTGACATCCACAATTGAAAATACATTAACAAACTTAAGTCACTAACCACTACCCCTGACTAAATTTGATCTGAATACCTCTATCTTGATTCTAAAAAATCACTCTCCAAGAAAAGTATGTCCCCACCTAATGGTGGAAAAATATCTTATATAATATCCCTCTATTAGTCAGCTCATCAGCTGAGTTCACAGACCATATACATATCATTTTCTCTCACACTTATCTAAAATCTTGTAAAGGTATACACACTAACAACTCATTCCCTCCAGTAGAGCTCTTTTGAGTGTGTACCTTTAACTCCCAGTGGGCGTGGCTTCAGCATTTAAAAAATAAAGTTTTCACCTTGTATTTTTAACAAATACCCATTGACAGAGAAGATATATCAATACAATTGTGTTTGGCATCATGTATGCTTCAAGATAAAATTTTCTGATACCTTGTTTGTAACATAGTTTTGGAATTATTAATGCAAATATGAACAGGCAATATTTGACGCCTAGAGACACAGTAGGAGGTAACTGTAGAAATGTCTGGAGACGTCACTCAGCTGTAATGAGTTAAAGTCCCAAAGAAGAAACACAGCACAGCAAATAAAAGCAAGCTGAACCAAACAAAAACATACAATACAGTAAGAAGAACCCAAGTCACCACAAGGAGAAAATATATATATTTCCAAGTCTGTATATACCAATACAGTGGTATATATATTGCAAAATAACAAACACAGTACACTTTCACCAAAGCTTCATCAGGTTTATAGAAATTAATCAATAATCTCAATTAAATACACAGTTATCACATGATACCAAGTAGGCAGATCCCATTGGTTAAACTTAATTGAAATGCATTAATAGCTACTAGACTACTTGGTCCACATTTAAAGTAATACATATGAATACAAGCAAATGTAAAAGTAAAACTAACAAAAACTGGATGACATAATACATAAAAATATAAAATATATAAAAATGACTATATAAGAATGTTATCTATACATAAATTAATAATAAAATATATCAATTTCAAAATTTATATCAATTTCCTGATCTTTAAAACTGTTTTCAGGCTCATTGCATCATTCAATCCTGGATACATACCAGCTCTTAAAGATAAAGGGCCGGATTCACGATGGCTTGCACGGAGTCTAAGAGTAGAGTAAGACTCCATGCAGTCATCATGTCCAATGAGCGATCCAGGAACAGCCTGTAGGGGCATGTAAGAGAGCTCCTAAAACGGCTCTTACACGGACAGGGCTGGGACATGCAAATCACCTCAATTGCAGGCGAAAGGCATGCAAATGAGGTAGATTTGCAATTCAGGAAACCCAAACCTGTCCGAGTAACAGCAGTGTTATTTGCAGAAATGTACTCAGTTGACAACTGAGTACCATTCTGCAAATAGCAAAACGGAGCCGTGACAGCTCCAAATAAAGGTTGCATCCAGTGCAGGAAGCATGCCAATGGCCAAATATACGGCCATTGGAAATGTTCCCTGATGCAAAATTAAAATAAAAATAATATTTTTTTCACTGATTTCCAATGTTTAAGCATAGTGCAGCACCGCACAAATGGGCTGTGCTCTAAAAAACAGAATACTACAAATTAAAACCCACAAATGTGGATTTTATTGAAAGTGGTAATGTACAATTCAAGGGAATGGCAGGCTGAAGTCAACATGGCCACCGAGTAGAGGTTGCTAAGGGGGAAAGCTCAGTCTAAGACATGTAACCAAGCATTAGTAGGCAATCCTATGTAAATGAGTGTTAGGATAGTGAATCACTATTTTACATAGCAAATGAGCACAGTCAGTGGAGTGTAGGAGTAGGATATGGGGAGTAACAGAGTAGAAGATAGGTGACATCACGAGGGGGGTATGTATGAAAGAAGTGAAGCTCATTGGAGCAGAGTGGCATGTGTCCGCTGTCATTTAGACATCATGGAAAGAGGTGTTTCAACAGGTAGGCCAGGAAAGCCAATAAATGGAAGGTGTATACCATGGATAGCACCAAAGTTTCTTGCTGAGCATGCATGCATTCGTGTGCGCGCCTGTAAACCCGAGTAAGACAGAGTGCGCCCGTGTAAGTGTGAGTGCGCACGTTTAAGCCAGATTAAGCATGTATAAGGCTGTTTAAAGAGTTGTAAGCGCGTTTGCACTGGTCGGCGCATGTTTTAACATGAATAAGCAAGTTTTAGTCGTTGTAAGCATGTGTGCACGCGTGTGAGCTGCTGTGAGCATGTTTGCAATTGTGTGCGTGGCACTGCCCCCCGAGGAAACAGAAAGAAAAAAGGAAGCACAACAAATAGTAGGAAGATACCAGGGAGTACTAGCAGATCTAGCACGTGAAAACAATCAGAATCAGGCAATTACACAGGCAGTACATTAGCCCAGCCCAGCCTAGCACTTAAAACTCTGCAAACAACAGCCCATTATGTTTCTCACAAGAGACACTGCAGTACGCTAATAGAAGTGAAAACTGAAAAAGCTTTACTGAGACAAAGAAATGTTAGGGGCTGCCATTGCTGTTATAAGGTGACATATGCAACATGCTGAGGGTGGTGACAATGGAAATGTTGCTGGACAACACACAGTGAGGAGATGGAGAATAGTGTACAGGCCCAGGGTAATCTACCAGGGGCTACATGAGCTGGAGATAGTGGAGCACTATAGAGTGGACAGAGACCTCCTGTAGCAAATTGTTGAGCTGTGCAGGCCACGACTCACACACAGAACCAACAGAGAGGAACCCATCCCAGTGGAAACCAAGGTATGTGTTGGCCTAAGAATATTAGCAACAGGTACCTTCCAGAGACCAACTGGTGATATGATGGGGATATCACAGGCATCAGCATCCAGGATACTACACCAGTTCCTGGCTGCCATGTCAGCACATGTCGGTGATCATGTATATTTCCCCACTTCCCGTGAGGTATTGGCCAGCAATATGCATCTCTTCCAGCAAATAGCGGAATAACCTGAGGCAGTGGGTGCAGTAGACTGCACACACATATGCATCAAAGCACCAGCCGGAGTGCGGGGTAGGGTCTACTTCAACCACAAGGGCTTCCACTCCATCAACTGCCAGGTCATGTGTGATGCCCAGGGCATAATACTGAATGTGTGTGCAGGCTGCCCTGGAAGCTACCATGATTCCCATATCTGGCATCTGACACAGGTGTACCAGACATTTGCAAATGGGGACATCCCACTTGATCACCTAGTGGGGAATGCTGGCTATGCACTGGAGCCGTGGCTGATGACACCCATCAGAAACGCACACACACCTGAACAGGAATGCCATAATGAGGCACACGCACAAACACGTCATGTAACACAGCATGTGTTTGGGCTGCTCAAGTCACTGTTCCGGTGCCTGGACACATCTGGTGGAGCCTTGCAGTACTCACCAACTACATGTACCCAAATTGTCATGGTATGTGCTATGCTACATAATATGATCCTGCGAAAACAGCTGCAGCAGGACCAGCATAGGCCTGGGCCAAACAGCCCCCCACCATTGCCAAGGCCATCACAGGCAGAGCGTGACTCGGAGGAGGAACAACCTGAGCCTGCCCCAGTAGGCAGAAGGAGGCGTACCCAGTATGCTTTGGCCTTGGCAAAGAGGCAACGCATAGCACATACACTGGCTCAGTAGGAACTCTGGAAATGATACCCCTCTCCAACTCGCACATAAAGTAAAAGGGATGCCTAAGTTGACACTACCTGCTTCCAAACATGTGCAGGGAGTGTAGTATGTGCATCCGACATAGGCAGCCCTGCAGCACCACCTAAGGCATGATTGCCATGTGTTAAGCAATATAAAGCAGTGCTAAACAGCAATTACCACCATGTAGTATATGCAAACAAAATCACACACACCAACTAGCACAACTGTGGTCAATGTTCAGTAATATTGGGCAACGTCCAGCAATGTTGGTGAATATTGAGCAATGTCAGACAAGCCTGGTCTAAGTAGGGCATAGCTGAACAAAAGCCAACATGCTCATATTTGCTTAACAGGCCCTTAACCAGTCTGGTATGCTCAGTATGAAAATATAAAGCAGTGATGCCCCTCGAACCCAGGATACTGTGCATTATAGCCAAAGTACTGAACCACTAAACCATGACTTATTGCAGTGGTCCACCTGTATGATGGAATGTCGATAAGTCTATGCAAAGTATTCCATGGAAACCCTGCAGGCACAGCATAATCCTTGTTGAGTTATGACACAAAGGTGAGTCCTGCAGTGAGAACAGAACCTGACTTCCAACACACACAGTATATAAATGTTACTATTGGTCATGTTGGCACACATCAGCAAATGTAGTGGACCTCAGATAGCAACATACTGAAGGGTCACACTGGGCATGCTCACACACTTGAATAAATGAGACAAATGTCAGGCTACAAAACATGGAATGTCAGAACTGGGCATGCTCACACACTTAGGCCATGTCTCAGTACAGCAGTGGGCCACGAATATCTGGCAGTTGCATGTGTTAACCCAGGAACCTGTCACTATACAGCAATCCACCCTGTGCACACAGTTATATGACAACAGACACATATATAATATAGTGGAACCCTGTCATAATCAAATATGTTCTGGAGATACTGAAGTTCTTCATGGAAACTGGTAAAGCAAAGATGATAAAGACCTGCAAACAGTATCAGCAATAAACATTGTACATCTTGAACATTAGCATAGGTTCAGAGGTCGATACTAGGCTATCTGCCCTAGGGCATGTACAAGCCTAGCCATAGTGTGTTTGGCATTCGCAACCCTGTCAGATTACTACACTATGTGAGTGCGAATAGTAGGTCACACAAGATAGCCCATGTACATTTATGCTAGTGTGCCTCTGTCTAGCAGGGACACAGAAGATATCCCAGGGGTAAATATACAATCACCCATACAGTCGTCAAGATGTCTCCAGCAGGTGGTCAGTGGGTGGCTCTCCCTATGTGAAACTGGGATTACATTCTGTAGTGAGTGGAGCCTCTGGGATAAGAATCTGTCCCTCCACAATGTCCTATTAGCATCTGTGCTGAGGTATATGTCCCTGCAGTGTGTAGCTCCAAGGGAGTTGGATATCCTGAGGTGGAACATGTCCAGTAATTCTGGTTTGGGTATAGCTGTAAACAACAGGCACACATCATATCTGAGTATGTGGTAAGCGACTGAGTAGAGCCGGAGTTACTGCATCTGAACTATGCAGGGCATCTGTGTGAGTCCCTAGATCTGCTTGGTGAAGACCGTCCGTGGCCAGTACAGTTGCTGCAGGTGTCAGGTAAGGTACACCCCAAATGTGGCACTGTAACCAAGCATGGATGTGATGAGTATAGGGGCACAATGACCTCACTCGATCTAGTTGTGAAACCATATGGGATAAGGTGGCACACATAGAAGGTGTGTCCAACCACTTTGGCAACGTGAATGTTAAAGGCGACAGTACGAACAAGTGATGTCTCCAAACCCCTAACAACTCCTACCATATGTAATGGAGTGCTACCTATGTGGTAATGTGTGGGCATGTTGTTACTCCCAAAGGGGATGACTATGCAACTAATGGCATTTAGCTGTAGGCCATGGCTCAGGCACCAGTCATCCATCTCTGTGAGACCCTGATTGAGTATGCATGTGGCAGCTGGAGAGTTGATCATGGTACCCAGTTTGCAGTCAAGTATAAACATGTTCAGCCATATTCCCCCTGTGATAGCCTGTACGTAAGACAAATATATACTGAACAAGAGAGATCCCAGGACCAAGCTGTGTGGGATGCCATGTGTAACTGGTGTATAGTCAGACATGTCACCTGCAATCCTGACCATGTGGGTGCTATCCCTAATCTAGGTATCAATCCATTGTGTGAGATATGTGTCCAAATTGACGTTGGTTAGCCTATGCATAATGGCCCAGTGGGTTATTGTGTTGAATGGTTTTGCAAGGTTCAGGTAGGCTGTGTGGATAGCCGTCCCTATGTCACTGGACCTGTTAGCCATTTAAAGAATACCTACAGGTTCAAGAGGCAAGATCTGCCCACAACAATGCTGAAATGAGTAGGACACAGTGTCTGTAGGCTCCCAATGTCTATGTGTAGGAGTCCTATGACAATATGCTCCATAGCTTTGCAGAACAGGCTACATAGGCTTATAGGGCAATAGTGTCTGTGGTCCGTTGTGGCACCAACTCTGTGGAGCGGGACCACAGTCGCAGTACGCCATTCCTTGGGTACATATCCTGTGGTAACTCTGATATTGAACAGTGATGTAATGTGAGTGTTGTGTTTGTCATGATGCTCGTGTAGGATGCAGGCTGGGACACCATCTGGTCACATTGATACTGTGATGTACACTGTGGGGAGGGCAGCACTCACCTGTTACTGCGTGATGTCAGGGAGGTTATACTCTGTTGGGATGGATAGTTGCTCCTTAGGGGGGATGGGTGGAAGACATCTGCACTGAACCTGTTTGCCAGGATGTAGGCAATGCCAGTGGGTTCAGGGTAGGTTTAGTCAGTATGCAGTAACTCACAGCATATCAGTGAGTGTCCACCCAGGTTCCTGACATAACTGAAGAAGGCAGTGTGATAGTCCGTGTCAGGGGCAATTGTCTGGTAGAAGCGGCACTTAGAAAAGTCCATGAGTGATTGTAGCTGTCTGCTAGTACAGATCACAGATGCCTTCCCAGTCTGGGATTGTGCTATATCATGTAGTAGCATCCTCCTGACGTTGTACAGCTTATTAATGGCTGGGGTCTACCAGACAGGTCACCTGCCATTGTAGTAGTGGGTCTTGTTGTTATTTGGGATAGCACAATCCATGCAGTCCACTAGGTGTCCATAGAATGTGTATGTAAAGGATGCAGCAGTGTGAGCCGTATATGCCACTGTCTCAGGATCTCTGAAGGATAACAGCTTGCTTCGGTGAAGTGAGATGTTGGCTCATGACAAGTTCACCAAGATTACCCAGGATGGGTGTGTGGAGGGTATATGTATGTCCTGTGAGATACATGTATGTTCTGACCTTACCAATGAGGGGTATATCACTGGTGTGGAACATAGAGTCCCCATGTTGGTGATGAGCAGGTCCAATATGTATTCCCCCTTGTGGCTGTGCTGACTGGTTCTGCCAAAGCATATGAGTCCACAAATTGTAGTGACTGTTGGGTGAGGTTGTCGGGGCTTGAGTAGTATCCCCAGTCAATATGTGTGTATATGAAGTCACACAATATAATGGTGTCTGTGGAGACCTTCATATTCTCCATAGTTCCCACAAAAGCCGAGTGTGGTCCCTGAGTTTGGGAGTGTGTTCTGTAGCAGGCAACAAACTGAAAGGCAGTATTGCACAATGGTAGTTATATATGTATGGTCTGTGATGCTTTGTGCAGTGCTACTAACCTGGAGGTGTGTGTATCTGTGATGTATATGGATACTTCCCCTAGTTGTGTTGTCTGTTCCAAGTCTTGTTGTCAGACAGCATGGTATGAAACATAACCTGGTAGTGCTGGTGTGCATAAGCGAGCCTGAACCAGGTGTCTGTCAGTGCACAGATATTGCTCTCCTCCATACTGAGGAGAGTCCTGAGTGGCCACAATATGAGGTTAACACAACTGTTGTTGAGCAGCATTACCCTTAGTTTCATTTAACCTGTAATGTCTATGGAGGTGGGTTTGTCTTCTGAGCCCTGCTTAAAAAAGGCACTCTGGTGGTAGCAAGAGCCTTAGCCAGTATACCAAAGTCCAAGGGTGACAGGTGCAAGCTGTCCATAGTGAAGCTACATGGCATGTTGAGGATGTCACCATACGCTGACAGACACTGTATCCCTTATGAATGAAACAAATGTGTTAGCCAACTGTTAAATGTGATATGTGTGTCCTTATACTGTGACATCATAATTGGTGGGTGTAGGATGCTAGACAAGGTCAGGGTCATACTGGCCTGGGCTACATGATCAGAGTGTACCTCCATGTATCATGTCATGGGGTCCAGGGAGTAACGTCTGAGGTTACACACACCAGCATGGACAATGATGGTGCCAGTCTTGTACTTGCTTTGGAGTGACCTGACTGCCTGTGTTATGCGGCAGATCCTGGCACCCAACAGACAGCCCAAAGTGACTATTCCCTTGTCAGGGCCGGTGAGTGGTACATCAGTGTGTCTGAACATAAGTGTCGCCTATTACAAGTGTATTAGGTGTGTTGTTTAGCCCGAAGGGCAGTGACTGTGTGGCACACTGACATTGTGAACTTAGTGATATGTGGGTATTGCAGTGGGGTAGCAGGTGTGTGTGTGTCTGCTTTGGAGGTCTCTGCTGCTTAGGTAGAGTACATTTACAGCATCCGAGTATTTCAATGTGTGCTAATGTGGTTTGAGTGCTGTTGCTAGAGGATATGTGAGACTGATATGTGGTGTGTGTGGTCACCTTCACCACCTGATAGACTGTGCCAGTCATGGGACGAGAGAGTTCAGCTCCCTGTATGTCTATATAGGTGCATCTCACACATATATCTGAGTTTGTCAGGAGGAGGAGAGGGTTGTCTGTGTACATGAGGCAGATGTGACATTGTGTCAATATCACAATATCCACCAGCTGGACTGAAGAGTACACACAAAACCGATCCCTGGACATGCCAGGATATTATCATGACATACTCTGTAGCCTGATCACAAAGGATCAGTAGGGTGTTAAGCATGTAAAAAGAGTATAACAGGGATTAGTGCTCATGTCCGTTAGTGTTTTGTAAAGAGGAGCTGAGGAGTCCAGACTGAATCATGACACCTCCTTCAGCTATGTCATAAATATCAATGTACACACATATATGTCCTGAGTGAGGGCCAACTGTACATGAGTGTCAATGCCGACATCATGACAGACAGGCCCATATGTACATACCCATCCCCCCTGACAATGGTCCACATCATCATTCCAGGAGATATCGCATGTAGCATGGATGAGCAGCTACCCCCACTTCTAAAAGCATGGCAGCAGGTGGGAGGATGGCATAATGGTTAAGGTGTTTACTTTACAGACACAAGGTGCAGGGTTTGATTCTCACATGGGGTAACGGGCTAGGCTTGAAATGGCTCACAAGGGCAGTTAGCCTAGTACTAATCTATGAACCTATGAACCTATGAATACATTGATTCCCAATATGTGTCATGCACAAACTACAGAACAAACAGATCATGCACCTGAACAGTCAGCTGAGCCGCACCCCCTACACAGGATGTGGAGCCGTTGAATGTGTCACAGCTACATATGGCACTCCCCACAAGTGTTGGTGCACAACACACCATGGGAAGTCATGTCCAGTACACCTATGAGGTCTGATCTGCAAGGTCATGGAGTCCATCATGGTTGCAGTCATAAACAGAGCTATTGGAAGCTGACACACACACAACCCTACCAACTGTGGTATGTTCATGTACAGATCATGGTTCCCAAACATGCTAGACTGTTTGCAAAGCAGCCACCCAGGACATACATCAATGAACACATCTACACGTGTGTCACAGACTTTGAATAGCCCTTTAGCAACATCCCAGACACATGTATTATCCACAAAATCAAGAAGCTGTGCATAAATATGTGTTGACATATGATGGAATGTCAATGTGTCCACAGATAGAACACACAAGGTAAGGATACTGAGGTCATGTTCAAACTGTTGACACCTGCTGACCCAAATGGACCATTCCTGGAATGGCATAAAACAAAGTGTACACACATCACCATGTCCAGTCTGATGATGTCACCATCCTATAAATACAGCAGGAGAAGGGGAACCAGCCAGTAAAGCAAATAGCCCGTGTTAATGCATTTCTTTCCAGTATCATAACATAGTTAGGTAGGGCTTTGAATCCTGCAAACTGTTTGTGTGTGTGTTGGGGGGGTGTATGTGTGTAGTTTCCTTTGAGAGGTGTTCCCTTTTTGGAGACTGGGAAAACTCAGTAAAGGAGGTACATTCCTCTTTGGAAAGTCTGATGATGTCACTATCCTACATATGCTGCAGGAGAAGGGAAACAAGCCAGTAAAGCAAATAACGTGCCGTGTTAGTGCATCTCTCTCTAGTATCATAACATAGTTAGGTAGGGGTTTGAATCCTGCAAACAGTGAGTGTGTGTGTGTGTGTGTGTGTGTGTGTGTATGTGTGCAATTGTTTTTGAAAGGAGTGTCCTTTTTGGAGACTGTGAAAACACACTAAAAGAGGTACATTCCTCTTTGGAAAGTCTGATGATGTCACCATCCTACACATACTGCAGGAGAAGGGAAACCAGCCAGTAAAGCAAATAGTGCGCCATGTTAGTGCGTCTCTCTTTAGTATCATAACATAGTTAGGTAAGGGTTTGAATCCAGCAAATGCTGACTGTGTGTGTGTGTGTCACTGTTGGTCAACAGGGTGTGGGTTTTGCTTTTACTTTGGTATGACATAGTATGATTACAACAGTAAGTGCATTGCAGACATCAGGTATCTGCGTGGCAAATATATATGTGTACATGTCCCCTCAATCAGTACATAGGTGTGAAGCATGCATACTACATGAATACATTTGTTTCCATTGACAGGTTGTGCTGCTGCTACTCAGATCGTAGGTCACATATGTTTGTATGTGATATGGCCGTCCACTGTCATGTTCTGTGGCCAAGGTAATCTGTGGCACACACACCCATGACAGTTACTTAAGAGTAGTATGAGTGAGGGTATATGCCTGGGGTATATGTCAGACATGGTCATACACAACAAAGTCTGCCAAGAATGGACAGTCGTTATAGGTGTACGACTGCCTTGTGGATATGCATTTAGGCCTCTAATGGCTTTGATACACCTTGGTACTCCACAACACCTATGGATATGTGGATACCAAGGGACACATGACATAACATGGGTCTGTATGTAAACAATGGTACCCGACATACATGTTGAGGGCTACCACCGGTGTGGTACTGACGGGATAGTATGTATAGTACATGAGGATGACTATGCCATAGTCGACTTACAGCTATACAGCATGTATCACACAACAGGTATCTGTATGATACCCTTATGTAGGATATGTGTCCCATCCAGGGAATGCATTGTAGGCCATTCCATGCATTCCCAGATTTGGATGGGCACATCCCTAGTGTGTCTACATGTACCTTAGGGGGCTATATGACACACAGGTGTGGTCACAGTAATGGGTGGTGGTCATCACCACTGGTTAGTGTTATAGTGTAGCACCGGAAGGATCCAATTGATACTGGGTTCCCTACTACTGTGTCATTTGTCAGGACATCATCCAATGATTGCTTATAGTCATGCTGTTGAGGTTTTGTATACTACCAGACTGCAAATCATTGACTGATATTAACAGTATCACCCGCAGCATAGTGTCAACCCATGTCATACACATGTCTACCCATGTTAGTACATAACTGTAGTAGAATGCATACTTGCCATTGAAAGATGCAATGGGATGTTAATAATGTGCACGACAGGGTATGCCACATGTCCCAATGGACAGGCCATGGTACTGCCACTACGGGAGCGGCTGTGAGCTGTGGGCCGTCCGCGACCACTGCCAGCTGTTGCTGTTGCTGGCATGCATCTGTGTTGACGTTGCAACCATCCTGCATTGTCCTGGCTTGAGGAAGACATGTTGTGCAGGGCATCTATTGTCTCCCCCCAACATCTATCAATGACCTCGGTGTATGTCCGGATGGCATCGGCAAGATCACAGATGCTGTCATTGATAGCGGTGTTATGTGCCCTCTGCACACTAAGTCCCTGCCTGGTGTACCATTCCATAAGTGCCTGAGCCTGCATTACAGCCCAGAACATAGTGGTCATCGTAAGACCTGTGAGGGCATGCCTGCCAGGTGCAATACGTCCAGTGGTGCTCCCCCTAGAACCCCTGGACCTCCGCCTATGTGGTACCGTTCTGGGTCTACGGCTATGTGAGGGGATGCACATGCCATGAGTACCACACTCTCCTGGTCAATGCCAACTGTATGCTGTCCCTCCCCTTTGGCCATTGGTGGTGAGGGATGTAATGGCAGTATGAGTGTGCGCATAAATGGGGTTGAACGCTGTGTACTGTCGATTGGTGGACCAACGACAGACCCTGTCAAATCTCCCTGTGCCAAAATACGTGCGTCATCATCACCACCGTGACAGTGGCAGTGGCTTCAGGTCACCTGCTGCTTTTGCCAAGCCCTACCTCAGCACCTGTGAGAGGAAGACAGGAAACACATGTTACTATCTGCACATGCACAGAGGAACACAGGAACACATGCACACTCCTCACTACAGCAGATACACACACACAACAGAAATCCAAATTATACTCAATACTGGTTGAAGGTGGGTGACAGTATCACAAGGCAAACTGTCACACACATGTGTCAGCATGCAGAATAAGTGTTGATCAAGTCCATGCAGTGTGAGTGTAGACAGCCATAGTTAATGACAGTGTACATGGCTGTGGTGCATGTGTGTACATGTTCAGTGATTGCCTACACCCTGGAACACAATGTGTACAAGGACACGACATATATGTGCAAGTATTATAAGCTCTGCAATGTCCTGTGCACCATCACACACAGGTATACATATGATAGCTGCGTGTGTTATCTGTGTGTCACATGGATTTCCATGTCTGATTGCAGTGTCTGTACCAGATAATTGTGGACACAGGTGTAGCACATGCATGCTATGTACACACATGGGATGAGTGGTGCTGGGATACCAATCCTGGACATGGCCATTGTAACAGTATGGGGTGTAGTACCATTAGCCATCATCATGCATCATGTGGTCACTCAAGGCCACTAAAGTGTGCTAGAACACCGCCTAGCATGCTGTACCTGAACCGCAGTGCCGTGGCTAAGTTCACAATTACACAGCCATGTTCAACAAGGGTGTGAGGTGTCCAATAGGGAGCATTGCCTAACATGACTGTGTTATGTGTTGAGGAGTGTTGCACAGCCCCATGCTAGGCCCCTACCCCTCAGGTATGGTATGTATGGTGTGTGGATGACATGTGGGATACTGAAGTGTGACCTGGCAGTGGGTGTCTGGTTACACTATGTGTAGCATGTTGAGGTGTACTGCGTATGACAAACGTGTTATGTTGTGTACATGTGTGTCAACTATGCCTATCCAATGTGCAGTACAGTGTTGCCACATTTGTGTCTGATGCTCTGTGCATTGCATGTGATTGAGGCAGCTACTGACATTACTGAGATGTTTCACGTCTCACAGCAAACATGCACAGCATGCATTTTGCATAGGTGTGTTATGTGTACATGGCCTACACCTCACCTATGACATGCACAGTTCAATACCAAGTTTAAAGTGTTAACACACTCACCAGCATGTAATGTCTGCCCTGCTGTCACACCAGAGAGACCTGCAAGAATATGACACAGTTTGTCAGTGGCCACAACTGTGGCATTGCTACTGTGAGTGTGCTAAACTACAGTAGAACAACAGGCATAGGTGTATAGATACTATTCAAATTATCAGTATTGCACACAATAGGCAGCACAACTGCTAAACACAGTACACATCTCACACATGCATAATCTAACAATACAGGTAACAGTAGTCTACAGCTAGGGCATGTTACCTGCATGCTCCATGTCACTATGCTGGGTGGCTCCGGCCTCCATGACGACATATGTGTGATGTTGTAGTAGGCCAGGAGCCACCACACTTAGCAGCAGTTCCTCCACTCTGGTGATGGGGGGATGTATGGCCACCCCACCACCTGTGGCAAGCTGTTGTCTGTGGATATCAGATGCATGCCGCCGGACATGTCTAACTAAATCACTGCAGTGATGGCGTACCTGCTCATATGTCCAGTTATGCATGCCTATGTCATTTACCCGACAAACAAGTTCTTGCCACAGTGCAGTACTCTCCTGCTGGTGCTGGCTGGTCCTTGAAAACAGCAGGGTATAGTGCTGAACCAGGCTGTGGTGGATTTCCTGTTCCTCTGCAGCTGTGTAGCAGGGGTTCCTGTGATGAGCCATAAGCCTGGAAGACAAGTAAACGATATGTGTGAGCAAGTCATGTGGGACACAACATTATACAGTACAGATATCAGTTAACTGCCATATATAGCATCTGTTCGTCTGTCAGAGGATACCCACATTCAATACCACATATCAGTGCTAAGCCCACAACTGGCTGACAGTGCCTGCCACATTCCATATGACACACCAGTATACACCAGTACCTGTTGCAATACATCTGAACCTGTGTCTCCCTCTTTCACTATATATATATATATATATATATATATATATATATATATATATATATATATATATATATAAATATTTATATATCACTATATATACATATCTATATATATCTGTATATATGGATATATATGTATATATATGTATATATACATATACATCTCTATATATATATATATGTACATATATATATATATCCATAGATATCCATATATATCTGTATATATCTATATATCTCTATATATATATATGTATATATATATATATATATATATATATATATATATATATATATATATATATATATATATATATATATATATATATATATATATATATATATATATATATATATATATATATATATATATACATATCTATATATATATATATATATATATATATATATATATATATATATATATATATATACATACACACACACACACACACACATATATATATATATATATATATGTACATATATATATATATATATATATATATATATATATATATATATATATATATATATATATATATATATATATATATATATATATATATATATATATATATACACACACATACTTGTAAACAGCCACTGCTGTACATATACATGCACATATATGCAGATATACTGCCCACCTTTCATGGTGGGAATATCAATTATGGAACAGTTGTGAGACATACAATTATGTAATAATATTGCACAGTGTTGTGCAGAATGCATTTCGCTGTCCTCAGGCCGTATAGCTGTAGCAGACCTCACTGGCTGTAACTCAGTCCCACAGCATTTAACCACCACATGACATATACCTGCACTGCTTGCTGTTTTCAATGCCACACACTACAACCTACATAGATATGTGCACATAGCAACCTTCAAATACATATATATGTCCAGCCTTCACTAACAGTTGCAGTATGTCCCTTGCCTTATGCACATCTGCATATACATATAGATACGGACTGCTACCACATAAGGAGTGTTCACAGAATGTAGAGTATCCTTAAGACACATCATTTGGATGCCAGCAAATACATCTGTGTTACATACCTTACCTTTCTATTTCTCACCTCAGTCTGTTGTACCTGTTGATGTTTTTTTTTATTATTTGTTTAGGTTGGTGTCTTCCACCACCTCTGTTTGTTTTATTTGTTGTTTTGGTTGTTTGGTGTCTCCAACCACCTCTGTTTTTTTTTTGTTTGGGTTGGTCTCTCCAACTGTTTGTCTGTCTGTCTGTCTGTCTCTCTCTCTCGCTCGCTCTCTCTCTCTCCAGTTGCTGCAATGATATTATTGCATGTGTGGACAGCAAGTACAGGCTGCTTTTGTAGGTATCTGCACATGTGCATGTGATGGCCTCGGCACCAATTGGTGCCCACCATTTAGTAATTGCATGCAGCCTGCTGTGTGGTAATTGCAGTTCTCACTGTGATTTCAGGACACTGCTATAAAATGATTGGTTAGGTGGGCGTAGGCCTTTCAGTTTTGCAAGGTGAGGACCATGCTTGTTTGCTGTGGACACTTGTGTCAGTCAGAAGGTTGGTATATGTCTCATATCTGCAGCTGGGTTGTAGCCAGTGAAATGCATGTTGTACTGAAACCTAACTGTTACTTCTTCAAGTACACTCTTCACAGTGTGTAAGTTGACTCACACCTCCTAATGCTAACACTGGATACATGGGAGTATGTACTTTCTTTTGGAATTAGGGAATTAACTGGCATACAACAGTAGTTATTGCAATGTATTCCTATGGCTTTTCTATTTTCCCTTTACATTCAGTCCTTGTAATGCATGTTATATTTCTTTATTGCAATGTATTCTTATGGCTTTCCTATTTTCTCTTTACATTCAGTCCTTGTAATGCATGTCATATTTCTTTATTGCAATGTATTCCTATGGCTTTCCTATTTTCCCTTTACATGCACTCCTTGTAATGCATGTTATATTTCTTTCAGCACCAAGTTATTGTATATCTGCTGTGGCTTAGTGGTACATCATGCAGACTGGTGAGTCCAAGGTGTGGGGTTTGAGACTGACAAGGGTATTTTATTTTGCTGCTGAACAATACAAGGGCCTTGTCATACAGAGTGTCAAAGGCACTTTTAAGCAGTTGTAAGCGAGTTGGTGCGGGTTTGCGCGATGCTTAGCGACGGTAAGTGACACTTAGCTTAGCTTATTGTATTTTAGCAATACTAAGCTAAGCTTAGCTTACTTTATGTTAGCAATAGTAAGCTAAACTTGGTGGAGCTTTTCATATCTTAGCAATGCTAAGCTAGGCGCACACATGCGCACACTGGTGCAAACCCGCTGACTACTGTTTACAAGTGCTCACTCCCGCTGACCCCCGCACTCATGTCTTTGACAGAAAAGTAAATGGGGAGATAGGACTGTGGTGATAAAGGGTGCTCAAAGTGGGGAAGACAGTAGGGAAACTAGCTTGGGATGTACACAATGGGTGTGGAGAAGGTCCATAGCTGCCCATTTCTTTACCAGCAACAGCTGTGCATATGCAATACATTAGGTGGGCTATTTGAAACCTTCCACCCCTGAGAGAGTGGTGAGGACATCTAAGTATGTTGTACTATCAATTATGAATATCAGGCACATGCACTGTTTGTGAACAGCTATACTGTCATTGGTACGTTACTCACATCTGAACAGTTTGTGGTTTGTGTTGGCATTAGCACAGTCTGCTCAGGACGACTGGACATATTTCTGTACTGTGTATGCCTACCTACACCCTTGGTGGTGCCTGACTACACGGGTATATATTACCTTTGGGTAGGGGTGCAGAACTGCAGTGTGCATTATTTATTATCGTGTGATGTTTATCTTGCTGAACATGCAGAGTTTCTGTGTACCTGTAAGTCTATGAAGGCTTGTAGTCTGAGTAGCTCCCACCTGTGGACATATCCAGATGGTAGACAGGGGTCAGCCTTGTATTCTTTGACTGTGCACCACAGCAGTCTTTTCTGCACCTGAACAATGGCATTGTCACAGGTGGTTGCTAGCAGTACATGGCTACATCTTTTGCTATTTCTGTGTTGTACTTCTACATAAGGGCATGCTTGTGGGATTCATTCTACAGCTATTTGCAGAGTGTGTAACAGCAGACAAGCTGATATGCCTGTGTGTTTCTGACTCTTCCAGGACTCAGATACTCTCATGTATATATTTGAACAGCCTCAGGGAAAGGTACATATAACTGGGATACACCTGTGATATAGTTCTGACATTTTTCAGTTCAGACTTTGGGTGATTCAGACCATTTCTATTACTACATCTTTTCTGACGTGCAAGCAGTGTCTACTCTCACTTATTGACATTTGTTATTAAGTGAGATTCAACACCTTTCTGCCTACTGTTAGTACATTTCACAGGGAGTCAGAGGGGCACAGCTAACTTTTGTTTACTAATCAGGGTCATCACTGTAGAACAGTCACTTTTGGGATGTCTGGCCTGTGACCTATGCTAATATGCCAGTGTGTATCCTGCTCTGATACTGTGTGGGGTTTGTAAGCTGCTACTGTAACCTTATTCTCTACTAGCATGGCTGATTCTCTTTTCACAGTCATGTCATGCAATTCAACAACACCTGCTGGTTAAGGCCCACAGAACAAGATTTGTGTTATGCCATTCCTATTTTCCCTTTACATTCACTCATGGTAATGCATGATAAATTGCTTTCAGCACTAAGTTATTGCATATCTGTTGTGGTTTAGTGGTAGTTCATGCAGACTGGTGAGTCCAAGGTCCCGGGTTTGAGACTGACAAGGGTATTTTTATTTTGCAGCTGAGCAATACAAGGGCCTTGTCATACAGAGTGACTAAGGCACTTTTAAGCAGTTGTAAGCGGGTTGGCGTGGGTTGGCGCGGGTTTGCGTGGTGCTTTGCGATGCTTAGCTAAGCACACAGAAGCTCACACTCGTGCACCCCTGCTAACTACTGCTTAAAATTGCTTACTCCCGCTAACCCCCATGCTAATTTCTTTTAAAGAAAAGAAAATGGGGAGATAGGAAAGTGGTGTAAAAAGGGTGCACAGAGAGGGACAGAGTAGGAAAACAAGCTTGGGATGTGCAGGAAGGGTGTAGGGAAGGCCCATAGCTGCCCATTTCTTTAACAGCAACAGCTGTGCATATGTTGAAAATTTGGAGTGAGTTTTGAGACCTTCCACCCCTGAGAGAGGGGTGAGGACAACATAGTTTGTTGCACTGCCAATTAGAATTATCGGTGTACATGTCCTTTGGACATGTGTGCAAAATGGGAAGCTATGTATGGGGCATAATTTTTTTTCGGGTACAGATTGCCCTTTTTTTTTTTTTTTTTCAGGTGAGAGTGGTAAGTGAGGTAGGGGAAATAGGTATATTTGGGGAGGTAGGATGGGGAGGTAAACAGACAAGACAAACAAGACACATACAGGGGCAGAATTTGACA
The DNA here is from genome assembly GCF_019279795.1 of Protopterus annectens. Taxonomy (NCBI): domain Eukaryota; kingdom Metazoa; phylum Chordata; order Ceratodontiformes; family Protopteridae; genus Protopterus; species Protopterus annectens. Next base: position 418,459,473 of record NC_056727.1, on the reverse strand, counting down.
CATGGGGTGGGTGAATACAATTGATGGGGAAGGTTGTTTGGAAATTGCAAGCCCATGAGCCCACAGATGGTAACAGTGGAACTGAGATCCCCACCCATGGGCAATCACCACTGCACCTTCACAGCCCCTGGGGTGGCTGTGCTGGGGGCTGAGTAGGATGGGCAGGCTCACCCATGAGATACACCACTCTCACCTCAAGCTGGCGTAGGGGATCACCGACTGAACGCTGGATCTCCCTACGCACAACAGCCCGGACCCTTCGAAGTGTGACGGGTGGCCCTTCTCCGCCCACGCTTGCACGGGGGGGACGAGCCCCATCCCCTGCAGTGCTTGCACCCAAAGGTGGCACAGGACCAACGGAGGAGGGGAGTCTGGGCTGGGCACCAGAGCCACTGGTGCCAGGTGCACTTGCCAACTGAGGAGGGACAGGTGGGTCTGCTGGGACCGGCCTTCCCATACGTTCTGTGATTTGGTGTGGTTCATTACAACATAAACAACAGCATTCCAGATTAGTTGTAACAGCATGCAGTAATATTCCCATTAACCCGACACACCACATTTCCAACAGTTGAACAGCAAACATAACACATGCATATATTGAACAACAGTGGTTATTCCAACCGCATGCAGGGATGATTGGTAGCAACAGGCCACCATGAACATGGTGTTTGAACAGGGCACATGCATCAACATGAGTGCAAATATTTATGGAATAACAGGACATATATCCTGACAAATATTTAAGATTACACATACCCATTGAGGTGCAGAATTGCATGGTTTATGCACAAACAGTAGGGTGTAGAAAAAACCTCCATTAACATCTTATAAACACTTTTACTCTACACTACATTCCTAGTGACTGCAGGTGTATATTCCCTACATGTATTATTACACTTGCCACCATGCATTAGGTTGTGTAATGGGTTTGGCTAGTTCAATCTATACTTGACCTATATCTCACATACTAACTGTCCAGGATGCAGATGTTACTGCTACATATTTCATGGTTGCATTTATATTCCTTTATCTGCATATCTGGATGTTTTCACATGACATTTTTACTTCTAATTGTACAGATCCCTGCATTTATTGAAGCACACTTACATTTCTGGGGAACATATTCGCATGCTACTCATGTGCCAGATTTACTTATGCATGCCAGCCAGTAACTGAGTGTTGAGGACTGTATATTTACTTCACAGCTACTAGCACTTCCATCACCCACTTTAGATGGGACTGCAGAACTCTGGGTTGCCAGCACTTTCTAACACATTACTGTTTGTATAATGCAAGGGTACAACAACATTTCATACTAAGTGAAACAGACACACTCTGGGTTTTAGACCTTTATTAATGACATTACACACTTTTCCACAGGCTCACTCCTTTATTTGTTTTAACGGTATATATGACAGACATGTTCACGACATATTATACCTTTATTAATAGGTTAGCACACTCTTTTTTCAGGCTCACTCACATATTATTTTATATGACAGTGCCTGCTGAGATATTATTCCAGACATTTGTTGCCTTTCTTAATGGGTTACTACACTCTTTTTCTGCCTCTCTAACGTTTGTATCTGACAGTACATGCAGAGGACTTATTCAGTCCATTTTATGGCTGTATTATTGGACTACAACACTTTCTTTCATGCTCTCTCCCATATTTTATATAACAATACATGCAGAATAAACACTAACCTGCCTGGTGGCGCAGCCTTAACAGCCTATCTTCATAGGCTTGCTGATTCGTAACACGGCCACCTGCAGCTGTAAAGTAAATGAAGGGATATTGAGACATTCCTATCCATTATACATACTCCATTTGAAATCCTTACATACTGCATTCCATGGCTACATACTCAATTGTGGAGCATCCCGCATCCCACAGGCCTCCTGTATCCACTGGTTCAGGTGGTCCTCCTTTCGTCTCTTCAGGTCTGCATGGTGGTGATGGACCTGCTCACCAGTCCGGGGAATGCCTGTGGCACTGGTGAGGTCACGAGCTAACCGGTTCCAAGCCTCTGCCTTGTACTCCATCCCTTGGAACTGGCCCTGCAGGAGTCTTGCCTCGTGACGGTGGACTAGGAGCCAAACCATATATTTGGACTCCTCGGTGCCCCATCTCTGTGCTCTGAAGCACAGTCCCTCTCCAACACCAGACATTCTGACCACAGATGTGAGCTACAATCAGTTATGGCGTGTATTCCCACCTGTGGGGCTTAAATATGCCGCATTTCCCACACTTTTTGTGATTGCCATTTTGTAAAATTCTCGGCTGACTACAGACCTGCTTAGTAATGGTTAAACTACCATTCCTAGGTTTATGTATATTAATAGTGGCTGTTTCCCTTATGTTGTCATGGCTTAGTGGTTCTGTACTTTGATTATGATGCAAAGGGTCCTGGGTTCAAACCTTGTCATTCTTTTATTTTAATACTGTCTAGACAGGCTAGGGAGTGTGGCTGCATTTAAGCAACTTAGCGCTACGTTGATCCCCTGTGCCCTACGGTGCCCTGGTTGGCGCTGAATAAAGCATTTTTAAATGTTGGGCAACTCTATTGTGCTAGGTGAAGCACTATTATACTATGGGCAACTGTTTAACTGGGTGAAGCACTAGTAAACTATGGGCAACTCTGTTTAGCTGGATAAAGCGCTATTAAACTATGGGCACCTCTGTTTAGATGGGTATAGCACTATTAAACTATGGGCACCTGTGTTTAGCTGTGTAAAACGTTGCTTAACGGCAGGCTATTATATATCTGGGTCTTTTAAAAATATATATTTTGTTCGCTGATACATTGGCCATGTCACTGCTTTTAATAAAATTTTAATTATATTTGTCTGGTATTATTTCAAATACTAATTTAAAACATAAATAAAAAGGGGAGTGGTGGGACTCTAACCGTAAATGCCTTCTCTTTGTGCATATGCTCTACCATTACGCTATTGCTATTTGGATTAATTTGCATAAGTAGTTCTTATATGCTCTTCATGCTCTTCAATGTCACAATTGCTAACTGTGGTTAATCAATGGGCACACCCACGCAAACAAGTGCAAATACGGGCAGCTATATCGTGGATTAAAAAAAATTAATTTTTTTCCATTTTATAACTCTGATGGGGGTTTACAGTGTCAGGGAGTGTGGTGTTGGGTGCAAGTACATTTGAGCGGACTCGCTCTTGTTTGTTGACATTATGCTTTTTAAAACCTTGCAGGAGCATGGACTTTTAGACTGCTTGGCAGTCGGACACACCCCCTGCTTGCCTACTCAGTCTGTGTATGAGTTACGGATGAGTCAGCATGCCCTCATGAATATTCATGGCACACTGACATCATACTGTTCTACTGCAGCCTCCGAGTAAGACATATTAAGTCTTACATGGAGTTTTCGTGAATCCGGCTCAAAATCTACTCATATTCTACACATTCTGTTGTAGTACCTATATCACTATCTCTTCTGCTTTTAAGAATTAACACAAGTGTCATAAATTTTCAGGCATGTACTGGGTCCACTCCAGTTATATATGGGTCTATATCATTTGACCAAAAAACCTTTTGTATGTATACCTTTTTGTCAAACCCTAATTGTCAAAAGCTTCCTTTGCTGAATGGACATTTTAGTGAATTTTTCCTAGTAGAAAAAAGTTTGGCCAGACTAACAAATGCCAAAAATGTCCCAAAATGTAAAACCACTACAGCGGGAAACAGGGCAAATTCCTAATAATGGCCAAACTTTTTTTTCCGCTAGGAAAAAATTTGAAAAACGGCCATTCGATGGAGCAAGCTTTCCATAATTAGGGTTCGACAAATAAGTGTTCACACTCAAGGTTTTTCACTCAAATGACGTAGATCTGCTATATACCTATATAAGAGTCTATATTACTTTATCAAAATCTCAGTTTAGTGAGTCCCTGTTCATTGAACCCAGTTGAGTGAAAGCTCACTTCAACAAAAGTTTGTTTCAGCGAACTTTCACACTGGGAAAGAAACTAGTCAGCCTTCATAAGGAATATGCCCCAAGGCACAGTCAGGGGGTGCAGAAGTTGAATTTGACACAGAGGTTGATATACAGCCATCCTGTCCATTTTTTTTCAGACATTGCTAGTAGGCCTACACCTACTCAATCCACTGAGCCCACAAATGTTGGACAGGAGGAGGGCGAGGACATTGATCAGAGAAGTGTGGCCACTGCAGCTTGTGTGGCCACTGCAGCTTCAGTGCCTGTTGAGTCCAGCTGCAGCCAAAGTGTAGGTGAGGTGTCACACAGGAGGATTGATAGGGGTTTTCATAGGGGGCCTGCTGTCCCTCCTCCACCTGGTGCAGGTATCAATTCCCTTGCCACTCAATGTATGTTTAGGGCCATCATGGAGGCACAGGCACATTCCCATAGGTGCTCCAGACAAATCCTCAGGGTTGTGGATGTGGCGCAGTCTGACAGGCATCACTGCCTCCACCATTTTGCTAATTCACTGGATCAGTTGAATGACAGATTGGAAAAAGGGGTGTCTGTGATGGACCAAGGGGTCACGGAACGTCTAATCGGAGAAGAACAGCATCCTTGTGGGTGTAGATCAGCCACATCATCTGCTATCAGCCAACATGGGCATACCCTATCATGCTCCAGTAGTGGCTGTACTTCCACTGCTACATACGTGAGGGTGCTATCCACACCCAGACATGGTAGGCCATGGGGTCATGGGCCTGATTTTCCCCATAAAGGGAGCTCATACAGCAGACATGAGTAGCATTCAAATAGCAGCACTGCATCTGATCTTGGGTGTGGAGGTGCCAATGCAACTCCTGGCAGAGTCAGTTATTGTGGTTGGGGATGACAACAATGACCTGCCACCTCTACCATGCATGGCTCACAACTTTCCAGCAGAAAAAGATGTATACCTAGCACAGAGCTTGCTTGTGTTCATGCAGACACTTACCAGTTTCACCTGGATGACCCCTACAGACACGCACACAACAGTCTCACTGGTCATTTGTTGGTTTATCCCAATGCCTGCCTTCTCCTTCTTACTCTCACACACTTACTGACCTTTTGTGACAGTCTAGGCTTTCTGCCCCCCCCCAAGGCAACACCCTGTGCAAATGATGATAACTCTGCCATCTGCCTGTTTTCTATCTTTTGGATTCAGGGATACAAAAGCTGTGTCTGATGCGCGGGTGTATAGCTAACTTAGTGCTTAGTATATCAACATTTGTGTTGTTGAACTGCTCCTTGTACCTTTGACTTATTTTGGCCTTGGAAAATTAGACATTTGAGAAGCATCAAAATGTAATAACTGTATAGTGAATGTTCTTGTAAGGGTTGTGATGTCAGGAAATGCAATGTGTATCGTTACTTTCTAGCTTCTTTCTGTAATGACCCCCCCCCCAATCACCCTGTGCAAATGATGTCAACTATACCATATCCCTGTTTTCTATCTTTTGGATTCAGGGATAAAAAATATGTCATGCTCGGGTGTATAGCTAAATTAATACTTAGCGTATCTGCGTCTGTGTTGTTGAACTGATAATTGTACCCTTGACTTATATTGGCCTTGGAAAGTTAGACAGCTGATAGCATAACATTTTCACAACTATATAGTGAATGCTCTTGTAAGGATTGTGAAGTCAGAAACTGCAGTGTGTATCATTACTTTCTAATTTCTTTCTGTAATGACATCCAGACAACACCCTGTGCAAGTGATAATAATTGTGCCATATCCCAGTTTTCTATCTTTTGGATGCAGGGATACAAAATCTTTGTCTGATGCTCAGGGTACATAGCTAACTTAGTGCTTAGTACATCTGCATTTGTGTTGTTAAACTGCTCATTGTACCTTTGACTTATATTGACCTTGGAAAATTAGACAGTCGATAGCATCAAAATTTCACAACTGTATAGTGAATGTTCTTGTAAGGGTTGTGAAGTCAGAAATTGCAATGTGTATCATTATTTTCAAACCTTTTTCTTTAATTATTTTCCAGGACATATGTATGGTGCATATCATAAGTCATGTCATCGTGTTCAGATGTTAGTATTGTATAACAGCACTGTAGTCAAACCTTATCAGAACAGTAATACAATATAATGCTCTCCTTTGCATGTACATCAACAGATAAATGCAGCAGCTGGAGAGACCATAAGGCTTTCTCAGCAAACTAACACAGGGCCTACAAATCTTGGCATGATCTATGTGGATAGATTACAAGCCATGTCACTGCACTCTGTCTTGCATAGGATAAGGTGACATCTGCCTGGCCTCCAGGCTAGTGTTTGACCATGCCCTGGTGGGATGACTGCATATCCAATAAGCTAATATAGCTGATGACATCAGCAGTGTCTGTTGAGAATATGTTAATAACAGTGTTTCACATGCTGTGGTAAAGGACTCTCTGTAATGTCAAGCAAGAGCACACATACAAAGGTGACTACAGTAAGACTAGAGCCCCTACCTATCTAAGTAACACAGACTACAGAACACAGTACTTAACACAAGGGTCACAGCACAAATCTGAATTTTGCAAGACTGCAGCTGAACTTAATAGTACATGACATCAGCAGGACATGTGCGAGACAAGATGTTGGCAGGCCTTTTTAGGTTCATAGCTTCATAAATTCATACAAGGCTACTACCATAATGGCCCTAGATTCAGAGGTTCGTAGGAAGTTACTAGGCTAATGGGCCTAGCGTGTTTTCAAGCCTAGTAAAGTTATACCATTGTTCCCTTATAGACCAAGATATGTAGTCCATACTTGTGAATTCATGATCAGCATTGGTTGCCCCTGTCTAAGAGTGATATAGGTGAAACCCCTGTGGTAAATTTACAATTTCCATTCCAATTGTCCAAGTTAAGGTTAAATCAAGTGATTGAGGAGCACAGTATCACAAGAATTGAGTGTCTGTTTCATAGCAGTGGCAATCTCTGACAGACATATCTGTATCTCCAGCATGTCCTGTTGATGTCACAGGATAGGTTAAGGTCCCTATAGCAAAGCAGTCTTGTCCCATTTAATTTGCAGAGGTGCAGCATTTCCATTAAGGCATGGTTCGAGAGTGGTCTGTAGGCCAGGCACAAGTCACCTCTCAGCAATCTATATGATACAGTGAACAGTGTATCTATATGATACAGAGAACAGTGAAAGGGCCTTCAGTCTGTCTATGTAGGTCATGTGTTGAAGTCTCTAAATTTTCTTGGTGAGAAACCTCTTAGGTCTCTCCAGCTGCTGTAGGTCTGGTGAGGAACATGCAAAAGGAAGCATTGTACTCTTTTACTGGTCTGATGAGAGACAAGTACAGTAAACTGATAACATCTTTAGTCTTGGATGTCATGCCCTTACTTATGAGGTGTGCAGCATAAAAGGCCTTCCTTACCACAGTGGGCACAAAATGATCAAAGCTGATATTACTATCAACATGCATTCTTAAATCTCTCACCATTGGTTTAGGGGGGTATTATTTATAGTGTAATTTGCATGGACCTCTCCTTTGGTGAAAGGGATAATAGTATTTTTTTTGGTTAAGTTTAAGTCTGTGGATATGGCAACAATTGTTTATGTATGTAAGCCTATTTTGTAGTATGTTGACATTGCTTGGGGACTCAGTGATTGCACAAAGTTTGCACTTGTCAGCAAACTTGGTGAGCCACAGGCCATCTGTTATTGCCTGAATTTCTGAGAAATAGATTCCAAACAGTAGAAGGCCCAGCACGGAACCTTGTGGAACAATAGTGGTAACAGGTCTGTTGGTAGAGGTAGAACCCCCAGCTATGACTGCATGCATTCTGTCGGTGAGCCAAGTGGCTGCCTATCTAATGATGTATGGGTTATTCTCCAGTTGGGCGAGTTTCTCAATAATGCTTGAGTGGGGGATTGTACCAAAGCCCTTGGCTAAGTCCAGGTAGGCAGTATGTAAGAATTTGCCTTCATCCAGATTTTGTTGACAGTCTGGAAGAATTCCACTAGATTTAACAGGCATGAGCTGCCCATAACAAACTTGGGTCAAGAGACTGAAGGTCACCAATGTCCTTGTTGATAAGGTCCAACATGATTCTCTAAATGGCCTTACAGATATGCCTGGTCAGTGTTATGGGTCTATAGTTCCCCGGCTCGATTGTTGGACCCCCCTCCATGCAAAGGGATTACAGTTGCTGTTTCCTATTCTGTGAGGAAAAAGACAATACTTGGACTGTGGTTGAAGAGAGTACCCAGTGGTTCCACTAACTCTTGGTTTACACCATTTAGTAAGCAGCCTGGGGTAATATCTAGTCCCAAACAGGGTGTGTTTTTGGCCTTGGCAAATGTAGATATGACATGTTCTTTTGAGATAATAGGTAGAGAATTGGTGAGAGGTATGCTTTAGTGTATGATTGCTGAAGACAGGGGTGCAAAATTTATACCAACCCTGTTTGCTAACATGGTGATGTCTTCAGGTTCAATATAACAGGTACTGTCAACTATAAATATGGTGCAAAGCTAGGCCTTCCATTTTAAATTACAGACATAGCTAAAGAATGACTTTTTTTCATCTGTAGTTATGGATGCTAATTTACTTTCATAATTATCTTTAGAGGACTTTACAAGATGTCTCATTTGCTTGTTCAAGCTTGGTTGAGTGTTCTTCTGCTAAGACTGTTCCCTCTAATTCCTGGATATTAGTTTATTTCTCTTATTGTATAATCTACTTATGCTAGATGTCCACAAGGGCAGCTTCTTTTTCATGAGCAAGTTTGGATCTGTTCTAGTATGGCTAAGTCTATACACTTGTAAAGGTGTGCATACACCACGTAAAAAAATCCCAATCCATCCGAGCTACACGCTCTAGGGACCTAAACCTTGTCACCACAATAAACAGAACATGCTGGAAGGATAGGGTCCTGTCCCAGAGACTTCCCATACTCTGGAACAAACTACCTATCAAACAAAGCTCCTCATTAGCACTCTTCAAGAAAAATCTTGATGATTGGATGAGAGATAGGAAATTCACCCCAGGGATCACGTCTGTGGCTCTGCTTGACAGGGGCACAGGAAAATAATTTTCTTGGGTGGCAAAAGCCAGGGTACCATTTGGCTAGGCTTATATAGGCCATAGGGCCAAGAGCCTAGTACCAATCTATGAACCTATGAACCTATACATGGCATTTGTGTACACCTCCATATACAATATGAGCCTTTACTGTCATTGGTGGCAAGAGATTTGAAACTATTTAAAAAACAAAAAAACACAGCCAGCACCACATGGAAGGGACAAAAAGATTTTATTAAAAGTCGTACCACAGACAACAGACAGATTTCGGCCCAAATGCCTTTAACAATGTATCATATTAACTGCAGTGAAACACTATATATATATATATATATATATATATATATATATATATATATATATATATATATATATGAAAACAATGAATTAAATACATAATTAACCAATCTAGCTAAATTCACAAATGATCATTCAAATAAGATGGAAATAATCCACCCAGTCTCACAATTCATGATTTCTCCTTTTTATTAAGACTATAATGCCATCCTGATTTGTTTATGGGGTGTCTTGAACAAATGATCATCTATGATAGCAGTCACAATGTATTTCTTGATGAAATAGATATTTGGAGACATTTTTTGGATGACTGCTGGATGGTGTGGAAATCTGATGCAGCACACGTACAAGAGTTTGTTCAATATTTGAAAGAAAATAAATGGGACATCAGTTTCACAGTGAATTTTGATATGAATTCCGTTTCATTTTTGGATGTTAATTTATACAGAGAGCATGATGGTACATTGGCTAGTTTTGTATTTGGAAAACCTTTTCATTCAAATACATTGCTGCATGCTTCCAGCTGTCATCCAAAGCATATTAGAAACATCCCCAATCTCAATTTATGAGGATCCATCGTATCTGCTCTACCAAGGAAGATTATGCACATTATGACCAGGACTTAATAACACGTTTCACTGCACGTGGTTATTCTTCAGCACAGCTGGTTAAAACTATGCAGAAAAGCTTCCTTCCTAGGGGTGATTTGGTTACATATAGTAAACGTGTCAATGAGGACAGGAATCAAAATATTGGTTTACAACAAGCTATGGCAGGAACACCCACTATTTTATGGATTTAGTGCAGCAGCACTGGGACATTCTATTGGCAGATGACAGACTGAATGACTTGTTGAGTGATAGATGTTTATTTTCTTTTCATAGAGGCAAAACTTTGGGTAGTCATTTCAGTCATTATAAATGTAATATATCATCAGCCAATTTGTCTCAGGTTACATTGGATGGTGTTAGGGTAGTGGGCTGTTTTCCTTTTGGCCATTGTTATTTTTGTAAATATATCAACCAAACCAGCAGAAATACACCACATATTTTCAATATCAATACTTTTACCAATTGCAGCAGTGATTGGGTTATTCATCTTGCAGTTTGCACTTGTTCAGCATTCTACATAGGTCAGACCTCTAGACCCATGAGGCAACGTATATCTGAATATGTCAAAACATCAGAAATAAACATTCAACAAATGCTTTATATAAACACACTCAACCACACTTCTGCTAAATTTCAATTTATTGTAATAGATAAAATTCTGGGGAACAGGAGTTGTAAGACTGGAAGGCATAGCAGTCTTAATAAAAAGGGGAAGTCAGGGATTGTGGGACTGTGTGGATTATTTACACCTGGTTTGAATGATCATTTGTGAATTTAGTGCTGATTGGTTAATTATGCATTTATTTATTTATTTATTTTACATTTGTTGACCGGGCTAGTCTAACTGAACATATGTCCATTTTCAGTAGAGGCCCGGGGAAGTAAGCTCAGAGGAAACAAACAAAATCACATATGCAAAAATGTATACAATGAACATTGCAGGTGCAGTGCAGAGAATAATCAAAGAGGTCACTCGTTCATAACATAGTGCAAAATATACAGATACAATTAGTACAATACAAAATGTAGTTGCAATACATCATAAAGAAAAATTATACAATATATTCATATACAAGTAGTCATAAAGAAAAAGTAGGAGCTGAAATTATACAATATATTAGTAAAAGTAGTATCCTTAATGAGATTCTGAAGATGTAAGTAATAGTATAGAAGGACAAGGTAAATTATTAAGAAAAGGAACTTGATTACTGAGAAGAGGAGGGTAGGTTGAACCAAGTAAGAGCTAGTTGATCAGTCAGGTTTAGTACAGGGGCACAACCAGTGTGTTCTGAGGAAAAGTTTGATTTTGGTTTTAAAGAGTGATATAGAGGGAAGAGAGGAAAGTTTGTTAGGAAGAATGTTCCAGGATTTTCCAACAGTATTAGAGAAAAGAGAGTCCCCAGCCCTGTTGTTTGATTTACAAATATTTACAAGAAGTTTATGCGATGATCGTAAGGTCTTTAGATTGTTATGGTGGGTAATGAGGGTAGATAGTATAGGGGTATTGGTAGGTTGGTAAAGGGTTTTATGGGCAATGGCCAGTTGGTGGAATTTAAGCTAATTTTGTAATTCAAGCCATCCTAGCTGATTTAAATTAAAACAGTGGTGGGTTCTGAAAGGGTTACCTGTAGCAAATCTGGCTATGTTATTGTAGGAGTTTTCCATTTTATTAAGGTTGTTTTTAGAAAGATTAGTATATATGGTTGAGGCACAGAGGAGAGTAGAAATTAGATGGGTGTGAGCAATAGTTATTCTAGCTGCAGGAGAGAGGAAGGGTTTGATCCTGTAGAGAGACCCTAGTTTTCTATTAACAGATTTTAGAGTATTGTTAATATGGGTGTCGAAGTTAAGGTTGTTATCTATGGTGATACCTAGGAGTTTGGTAGTTGGATCTGGGGATATGAGAGTACCATTATTGGATGTTACTGTGAAGTCTATTGGGTGGGACATACAAGTAGGAGTAAAAAGGAGGAGTTTAGTTTTTTGAGGTTCAGAAGGAGACAGCTCTGTGTAAACCATTGTTCAACTGTGTTAAACACATTTTGGGTAAGGGAGTGAAGTTCAGATATAGATGTGGCTGAGCATATCAGTATGGAATCATCTGCATATTGTATGCATGTAGCTTTGGGGATTGCTAGGTGAAGGTCGTTGATAAATATAGAAAACAGGAGAGGTCCTAATATGGACCCTTAAGGAACACCAATGCTAATGGACAGATGGGTAGATAGAATGTTATGCCAAAGTACAACCTGTTGTCTATTATCTAAATAGGACTGGAACCATTTTATAGCTAGTGCATCTAGTGACAGAGATTTGAGGATATTTATAAGTATCTGGTGATTTACCATATCAAATGCCTTAGACAGATCTATAAACAGTGCAGAGGAAAGCATATTGAGGTTATGTTTTTTGTTAATACAGTCAGTAAAGGAAAGGAGGGCAGTAGTAGTGCTGTGGGAAGGTCTGAAACCATGTTGAGAGTTTGAAGGTCAGTTATTTTGGATTAGATGGTCTAGCAATTGTCTGTGGATGCATTTTTCCATGATCTTTGCTAAGGGAGAAAGTAGGGCTATGGGACAGTAATTGGAGAGTTCAGTCGAGTTCCCACCCTTGTGAAGGGGGATAATATGGGATACTTTCCAGATTTTAGGGATGTGTCCTTCACTGATGGTTCTATTGATGAGAATGGAAATGGGATAGGTGATGGATTTGGCTGCCTTTTGTAGATATTCAGCGGGTAGTTGGTCTGCTGAAGGAGTGCATGGTTTCAGTTTTTGGATAAGGGTAAGAATATATGTTGTTGGGACTGGTTGGCAGAGAAATGGAGGGGATGGGTTAGAGTTAGAGTTGGATATAGTTAAGTTCTGAGTAGATAACTGACTGGCAAGAGTTTGAATGGCCTCAGTGAAAAAGGTATTAGAGGCAATAGCAGTCTGCTTGGGATTCCCCTGGTCTGTGTCTTGTGGGTTTGGTGTGATGGATTGACCTGGGTGTAATAATTGATTAATACTCGCCCAGAACTTTTGTGGTTTATTATGGTTAGTCTGCTGGAATTGTAGGTAGTAGTTTCTTTTGTCAGACAGTATAGCTTTTTTAGTTTCATTTCTCAGCTGTCTGAAGTTTTGTTGGTCTACTGGGTTTTTAGTTAAATGAGATTTATTCCAGTATTTATTTCTGAGATGGATTTTTTGCCTGTTTTTTTTTTTTTTGAAAGCCATGGGGCAGATTTAGTTCTCATTCTAATAGAGCAGGTTGATGCATGGTGGTCTAGCATGGCTAGGAAGTTAGAATTAAAGTAATTAACAGCTTCCTCCAGTGTGAGCTATTTTAAGGGAGACCAGTTACATGCTTAGTTCTCTCTGGAAGAGATCGGTGTTGAAGTTTTTATTGGTTCTAATTGTACTAGATGTGGTTGGATTAGGTAGATTGGATTTAAGCCTGATGATGTAGGTTAGTGAGTGGTCACTTACATTATCAGGGAGGGTTCCAGCTTCATATGTCTGGGGATGATTATTTATGAGAATCCAATCTAAGGTACTTTCTTTCTTATTAGGCTTGTTCATCCTGGTAGGGGAGGTAATGGTTTGAGAAAAACTATAAAGGTTAATATGGCTGGAAGGGTGGCTACTGCTACAACACTTCCAATCAATGTTAAAATCACCTAGGATTATGGTTTCTTGAGGTAAATTTTGGGATAACCAACAAAGGATATTTTCTATGGTGGCAATGTTATTAACAGGAAGAAGATAGATATAGATAATATAGATGGATTTGAATGTGTTAAGTTGAAGCTTGGTAATAAGAATTTCAGCATTGGAGTTTTGAGGTGGTTTATAGTTGTAGGCAGTAATCTGTAACCCAGATTTAAATAGGATAGCTACACCACCACCCTTTTTGGTTGCACAGTCAAGTCGCAAAATATTATAACTGGATGGGATGACTTCATTGTCTTTAGTTACAGGTTTTAACCAAGTTTTTGTTAAACAAAGAATGTCAAAGGATTAGACTTCCAAGAGAGCACGGAGTTGTGCAACTTTGTTATTAATGCTACGTATGTTGAGGTGAGCTACTAAGAGTGAGTTAGGTGGTTTGGTAAGGGAATAGATAGTAGAGGGATTGGGATTGAGGAGTTGAGTGGTAGTAGCAGTTGTTGGGCCTGGGTTTGGGTGAATGTCTCCATCTTTTAAAGAGAAGAGTAGTGTTTGAAGTCTAGTATTTGGGAATTTACTATATAGAGGTAGAGATTTTCTGGGATTGGGAGATTCATATCTAATGTGGGCTATCCTATGGTACTTTGCTAGTAGATAGCTGGGTGTAGATGTTATGTTAACATGGTTAGTGAAAACAGGTAGAGAAGGAGAGGTAGATAGCTTATTGAGGTAGAGAAGGTGTGGATATAATGGGTGTTCATAGGAGGTTAGCAGGTAAGATAAAGTTAGAGGTGGTAGAAGTGTAAGTATGAGTAACCTCTGTAAGAGGGCTGGGGTGGGTAGTTTATACATCTGGAAGGGTAAGTTGTTAGGTTGCTGTTATAGGGTTGGAGGTATACTAGGTGTGGAAAGGAATAGGTGGAGGGTGTGATGGTAGAGATAGGGAGTGGTTAGTGAAAGGAGGGAATTGGAGTTAAGTGGCCAATGGTGAAGTGTTTGTGTTTGGTGGAAGAAGGAAGGGGTGTGGTTTGATGGTATAAGAGTAGGACTCCTGGGGGTGGGTGAGATTTGGGGGTAGGGTAGAGGAGTGGAGTGAGCCCGCAGGGCAAATGGAGCGGGTAGAGACAAGTGAAGGAGAAGCTAGAGAAAAAAACTATCAGCAATGCTAGTAACTGAGGGAAAGTTAGGCAAGTCAGGAGTGGGAAAATCAGAGATAAAACAGAAGTCTATGAGAAAAAAAACAGGTGGGTGTAGACAGTTGTAGTAAAGTGTAAGTGAGAAAATAAGAGCAGGTTTAGGACTTAAGAGATGTAGTATAATTACAAAAGAAATACAGCAGGATAAGCAGGAGATAAAGGATGGGATAAGGGTGCCACCTAGTGGGCAGATCTAGTATTGAAGCTAAGTATGTTAGAACTAGGGAAGGAGTGATAGCTAGTAAAGGGGGTTATTATAAAGTAGAAGAGGTTTGTTGGATACAGGGTAGATAGGAGGGTAAAGGCAGCTGGCTGTTCAGGTGCATAGTGTACTTTAGAACCTCTGACACAATAGTAGACGGTAGTCAGCTTTACAAGCAGGACTTAGACAACCACATACTTTCTTGCTTCCTTGAGAGAGGGTGCAGGGAAAATAAGGCTGTTATAGATGAGACCGCAAGTATTTCGATAGGGTCCTTTGTCACCAGGTAGGTAGGTTGTTAGAGACTATATCAGGAACAGCGCAATGGGGAGCAGGGTACTTTAGGGAGAAAGACAGACAAACGTAGAGGAGAGAAAAAAAGAGTTCGCTCATAGCAGGTAGTTATGACAATTAAACAAACAAAAAAGCTTTACATGAAGACACAATTAATAAAGTAGCTTATGTTCATGCCCTTATTTTTGAAATAAGATATTGGAATCACTTTTAAGCTGGTAGTACTGTGACATTATAAAGTAGTCTAAACTATCATTTAGAGAAACTCTGAATCAGGTTTACTGAAATTGGGAACAAGCAAAAACAAAACATAAGCTTCTAATATCCAAATATAAACTATACCAGCAAAAAAAAAACATAACTGAAAGGTACCTTAGAGAGAAATTACTGTACTACTCTATGCAGAGACAGTGAGTTTACAGTGTTGAATACAACACTGAAAAAATAAAAATAATACTAATCACTTACTAGAGATGCTACACCTGGGGGGATTTCAGCTGCAAAAAGTAGAGCAAATATGCTATCCAGGGTTTTTAAAACCTTTGGTGTGTTGTACATGAACAATCACTTGGGGGGTGGGGGAAGGGAGGGAAACCTTCAATTGGAATTTAAAGTAGCAGGGGATAATCCAAGGGACTCTGCTAAACCTAGCTAATTATCAAGGCCAGCCAAGGAAATAAGGTAAACATACAGGCACCATAGTTCAGGGACTGGAAAGTTTCTCCAAGAAAAATGATGTGTAGGAATACATGACAGGTAGAAGTTGTATGCTGCTTACTAGTCTGCAATGGCAGATTTTATTCTCTTTTATATTTGTATTCCCCTTTGCTCATTGTTTGCTGCACACAATGTAGCTAAAGATAAAAGCAGCTGGAGACTTTGCACCTCTGTTTGGTGTTTAGTGAAGAACAAGTATTGAGGAGGAGGGACTGAAGGCTATGACTATTGAGAGGGGATAAATACCTTCACATATAACAAATTATCAACAGTGAAATGGATGAAAGGGGTGGGGGTGGGCTAAGAGGAAGAATGTTTGCAGCTATTGCCCCTGGGGTATGCACTCTAGCTGACTGTAACAGATTTTAACAAGGCATAACAGTAGTTACAAAAGCTGGCACCTACACTACACAAGCAGCAACAACAAGGTTCCTGGAGTTAAACCAGGGGCTGCAGTCTATTTTTGGATGATTGCTGGTTAGAGTTTTCTTTGCTTTTAGCTGGAGTGAGAGGATTCTTTCCTCACACATGTAGGGGGGGGGGGACCCAAAGCGATCAAGTCCTCAGTGGCTACTACACAAGTGGCAACAACGAGGTTCCTAGAGTTAAACCAGGGGCTGCAGTCTATTTTTGGATGATTGCTTGTTAGAGTTTTCTTTGCTTTTAGCTGGAGTGAGAGGATTCCTTGCTCACACAAGTGTGTGTGTGTGTGTGTGTGGGGGGGGGCAAAGCGATCAGGTCCTCAGTGGCTTAGAGATGCTACACCATAATTGGTTGTTTATATATATATATATATATATATATATATATATATATATATATATATATATATATACATATACATATATATATATATAGTGGTTGATTGCAGTTAATATGATACAATGATAAAGGTCTTTGGGCCGAAACTGGTCTGTTAACTGTGGTGCGACCTTATTAAACTTTTTGCCCCTTCCATGTGGTGCTGGCTGTGTTTTTCTTTTTTTTTTTTTTTATTGCCTTTTGAGCCTTTGCACCTGCCGTCCGTGCAGATTTGCAGTTGTTTTAAACTATTTATGACATCACTTAGGAACCTATAGTTTGCTTTGGAGAAACTTTTCAGTCTTTTGGATCCAGAGGGGGGGATCAGGTACAATTGTTACATTGAACATGACTAATTTATTGTCAGACCTTAAAAGGGAGGGTATTACACATGGGGTGGTGAAGCGATCTCCCATGTTAAGTACTAGGTGAAGGGCATTCTAGCCCCTTGTGGGGGTATAGACTAACTGTTCCAGAGCATTTCTTTTTATAAAGTACAGGAACCTTAGGATGAACCTGTTTGAGCTCCTATATGTATCCCAGTCAATGGAAAGATAGCTAAAGTCACCCATTCCTAGGATGATTAGCTATATTATGAGTGACTCAAGTAGGTCCAGGAAGGCACTCTGTGGATTTCATTGGTCATATTGGTGGACCAGTAGCTAACAGTGACCTGGAAGGGTAGTGGGTCTTTCCTACAGTTAGTTGGATTTGGAGTAACTTTAGGGAGTTGTACTGCTTAACTAGTCTTGAGGTGTACTTGTCTTTTATGAAGATGGATTCACCTCCTCTTTTTGTTTCATATTCATTTTGCGGCCTAAATGTGTGGAAGGCATTATAGCCTTTCATGACAGGAGTACTCTCTGCAGCCCTAAACCATGTCTCTGTGATTGCAGAAACACTGACATCTTCCCACATAAGTAGCACTTACATTGAGTGTTGTTTCTGATTTACACTCCTAGCATTAAGCAGCATAACCTTGAGTTTGTCTTTTGAGGATATTTTTACATCAGATATTTTGGTTTTATGACATTGGCTAAACAAGGTACTATGGGGAAGGCAAGTACCTTGCCCAATAACAGAAAGACAAGAGGTGACAGATGAAGACCGTCCCTGGCAAAGCAGTTTGGTCTGTCAACCATATCATCCTAGGCTGAGAAATACTGGATCCCCCAAGACTGACACCAGTAGCTAAGCCAGTTGTTGAAGGCAATATTTTTTTTGTTTGAATTGAGTCATTATACTGGGTGAAGGTAGAATGCTGCTTAGTGTATCAGGCATACCTGTCTGGGACGCATAATCTGAGAACTCAAGCCATATGTCTCTTTATATAGGCCAGTGAGGTATATCTCAAGTCATTTACTCCAACATGGAGTACGACAGAGTTGTAACTATACTTGTTCTTGACAGACTTGAGAGTGTGCATGACTTTGCAGATCCTGGCACCTGACAGGCAGCTGACCATGACTTTCTACTTGTACAACCTGGTGAGGGGGCCATCTTTGTGTCTCACAATGGATTTGCCTATGACCAAGACATTGATTTTTTGGGTGATTTTCCTTAAAGGATTAATGGGTGACACACTGATATGTTTGTTTTTATTTGTAGTGGGCTCCATTGGAATGTAATGTGTGAAGAAGGTTTGCATTTCTGAGGTCTCTGCTCTTTTGGTAAGCTTCTAATGAGTATCATTGTTTGTGGATTATGTCTTGTGCATTGGTTTATTGAAGTGGTGAAGTGTGTGTCTGCTGACAACCTGTTTGATATCTGGTTTGATGTTACCTGAGAGAGAAAGCATTTATTCTAGCTCATTGTATACTTGCATCTTTCAAATATTGCATTTGTAAGTTTTACAAGTATGTGGGTGTCAGTACACATGAGGCAGTAGAAGTCTAGCTGTGTAGAAAACACAAATATCTTTATTAAGCATATTTAGGTTGGTGTTGTTAGCAGAGCGATTTTGTGAGCAGCAATAACTGAGCCTGTCTATGAGGGACATAGGTGCCACCCCAGAGGTGACTTTACAATCACTCAACCAGTAGTGAAGCTTGCGCTTGAACATGTTCATTAAGGATCACTGCTTCACATGCAGTGGGACCTATTACAGAAGCACATGAGTCACTGGGAATATATCTGTCTCCCCAGCATGTTCTGTTTATGTCACAGGTTGAGAACCCTTGGCCAAGTTATTCCTGTCCCATTTGACTTGCAGATGTCCTGCATTTCCAGTAGAGCAAGATCTGAGACTTTTCTATAGGTCAGTCATGGGTCACCTCTCAGCAGCTTGCAGGAAAATGAGTACAGTGACAGGTCTTGTAGCCTTTCCATGTATGTGATGTTTGGAGAACCTGCATTCTTACAGTCACAAACATTAATTTTTTTCTCCAGTTGCTGTAGTTGTCTGGTGAGGTACAGAGAGAAGGGAGCCTTGTACTCAATTAGTGGTCTGCTTAGGGTGCAGTACAATAGAGCTATAACCTCCCTTGTGTTGGATGTGATGCCCATATTTATGGTGTGCACATTGCAGAATGTGTGTCTCAACACTATGGACCCATAGCAATGAAAGTGTAGACTGCTATAAACATGTGTTCACAAGTCTCACAACACTGTGTTTGAGCTAAGAAGGGTGCTATGTATATCATAATTAGCAGGGCTACTTCATTGTCAAAGAGGACAGTGAGGCATTGTTTGCTGCAAGGTTTATTCTGTGAGTTTGGCACCAGTCATTTGTCTCCGTCAGCCCCTTCTGTAATATGTTACCATCATTGGGGGAATCTATATGAGTGCATCCGATTAACAGTCATCTGTAAACATGGTAAATCACAGGCCATCTATCATTTCCTGAACTTCAGGGAAGCATATCCCATACATATGAGGGCCCAGCACAGATCCTTGGGGTATTTCATTGGTAAGTGGCTAGTGGGGGATGCAGTCCCCAACTTTGACAGTGCGTGTTCTGTTGGTGAGCTGGTTGGCTATCCAGTTAGTACTGTATGGCCTAATTCCCAGATGGGGCATTTTCACTATGAGACATGAATGTGGGATATTGTCAAAGGCCTTGGATAACTGAACATAGATGGTATGTCCTATCTGTCATCCAGGACTTCAGGATCAGTATCAAAGAAGTCCACAAAGTTCATTAGGCAAGATCTAGCCTTGACAGACACAACATGGGTGAACTCAAGTGTGTTGAATGTCACCTATGTCCCTGTTGATAAGGTCCATGCCAATCTCTTCCCTGACCTTGCAGATAAGACTTGCTAGGCTTATGGGTCAATAGTTGTACTTCTGCATGCTAACAGTTGATGTCCTTTGCATATGATACATTTGATATTACCTTCTGTAGTGTAGATGATGTGTGGGAAAAGTACTGAGACACCAGCATTGTAGGTTTGCAGGTAGCAAAGTGTATACACATGCGAGATACACCTGTTTGCTTAGCAGTGTACAAACATGAGCCACATTGCTAAAGTCTGACACTTGGTAGTGAGTCTATGAAAAGGAGCTGGTACTTAACTGAGTCTGTGTCAGCAGATGTTAATGCACTGATACTTTCCTTTTTTTTGAGGGACAGATGGTACTAGGTTTGAATCTTTTACCGTCTCTCTCTTTTTTTTTTAAATTTGCCAGTGTTTGCATGATGAACCGCTTAGAGCAAACACAGGAGACAGAGAAAAATGAATGGCAGGTTTGGCTGTACTTATTCTATTGCCATGAAGCACAGCAGTGCTCAAACTGGCCCACCCAGGAAGCAGATAAGACCCAGACAGACAAAACTAAAAACTGGATGCATTCAATTAATACTACTTGGCATTGCACAAATCTGCTAAGTGATAACAACGAGACCTTAAGAATGAATAGAAAGATATGGAATTTCAAGTAACTAATCCTGTGGCAGCAGGTGTAAGTGTAGTAGGGTAGGACGACAAATGGTCCAGGGTTTTAGTATAGTGTGTGCAACTTTTGTTTTACTGCTGGGACATTGTATTTTATAACTATGACCTGAAACATGAACAACTACCATTTCAACTTCCATGTGGCAGCAGGTGTTAGTGTAAGACTGCCATGCGCATGATCCTGAGTTCAAATACAGCATGTTCCATGCACTTTTACTGTTGTTTCACTTCCCATTATAGTCACTCTTGTAAATCAGTGTGCATATTGAACCTAGTTAGCCACTGTAGCTAGATAGCATGTGCACAAAAGTTACTGAGCACGTGGAAGATCAGTAATATTTTGTGTAGTCAGTGTGTATGTAAGGTTGAATGGAGATTCATATGTAAGTGGCAAATCAGTCAGTAAGCTTATGAAGTTCGAAGTATATGTTACAGTTACAGTTCCTGATTTGCTTATGTATAATAAATGACTTGAATGCAGTCAGTGTCTCATTTGAATACATGAGGCAAGCTACATGGTGTCAGAAGTAGGATCCAAACTTGAAACAGCTCGCAAACCATGAGGCATGCAGATAGAAGTGGAGTAGCATAGAGGAGCGAACACGCATACAAGTCAGCGCTTATTCGAAGGTACTTAAATTCGCTTTAAATTATATTCAGTCACCAAACATGTGGCACAGCATTCAAAATAATTTCTGAGATATTCAAAATGTGTTAAATAGCAACATAATGATTAAAGTGTTTGTAATAATCTCTGAAGTGTTTAAAATGTTTGGAAACGCTAAAAGGTCCAAATTTTTTCGCAATGTATGACTTTTTCTCGGTAACTAAGATTTTTTGAAGTGTCCGAAGTGTCCAGAGTGTTTGAAATATTTGTAGTGTTAAAATAAAGCATTTTTGGACAGATTGTTGTGGACCTGAGTGTAATTACAAGTACCACGTCTATAGCCAATGTTTAAAATAAATTTGTTTTTATGGCAGAGGGATTTCACAGACCTAAACCTCTGGTATTTGACAATAATATTGGAGAGAACTGGTGAGTTTTTGAGCAAGAATATGATATTTGCAGACAGGCTGCTTTTTTTGATAAACACATGTACAAAAGCATTTATACTTCTCAATTTAACTGGCTCAGAGGCCATTGAGTGAAAACGTTCATTTGTGTATGCACCTGCTGTGTATGCAGGAGAGGGAGAGAACTACCATATTGTGATACAGGCTGAAACTCAGGAAGACTCTGAGTGCTTAAAGAGTACATTTAGAGAAATGTGTAACCCTCAAATGAATATTACAATAGAAAGGCACAGATTTTATACAAGAAATCAAAAGCCTGGTTAAAGTGCTGCAGCATACATTATCAACTTAAGAAACAGAGCTAAAACATGCAGATTTGATGATCTAAGAGATGAGTTGATAAAAGGCTGTCTTGTATGTGGTGTTGATAGTGAGGCAGTGAGAGAGATTTTGCTTCAAGATAGTGAATTAACATTGAGCAAAGCCACTGAGATTCATCAAATACATGAGATTACAGAAAAGCCTACGAATTTGCTCACAAATGAGAAAACTATGTTGCAGTTATCTGCTAGTGCGAATGTTGATAGTGTGCAACAGAAAGTTAACATGAAAAAGAAATATAAACTGAAGAGCAGTGCTACACCTAACCTCATTGTTAACTGTCACAATTGTAGAGGCAGTCATGAACCTAAATGGGAAAAGTGTTTAACTTTTAGTCAGTAATGTCACAAATGTAAAAAGTGGAATCATTTCAAAAGGCTTTGCAAGTCTAAACTGCTGCAGACGTATATTAAAAGAGAATATCTGAAGAAGCAAGTAAATCAGATAGGGACTGTAGCAAACACTGAGAGCTGTGAGAAACTTTCTGTGTTGATGGTGTCTCTGTGATCAATGAAACAGTTAATACAGTAGACTATCAGTTGTTGACAAAGAGTGCAATCATTTGTACTGTGCAATAATTTGTACTGTATGAATTCATGGGAAACCTGTAGATCTTAAAGCAGACACTGGATCTAAGTGCAACGTTATATGAGCACAGGGTTGGGAGGGTGGCCTAATGGTTAAGGTGTTTGCCTTACAAACACAAGGTGCAGAGTTTGAGTCTCTCAAGGGATAATTGGCTAGGCTTAAAATGGCTCACAAGGGCAGTTAGCTTAGTATGAACCTATGAAGCAATGTTTGCTAAAGTAAAAGCTGGTGAGAAACCTGATTCAGCAAAGTGTGCAAAACTAGTTACTTCCTGTGGAAAAAAGATTCAAACTGATGGCACAGTATTTCTTCAAGCACCCACATCATGCAATGCTTACAGTAGAAGAGGTAGCTGGTCTCATACAAAATTCCACAGTTTTTTTCTGTCATAGATGCAAAAAGCTCTTTTTGGCAAATTTCACTGGATTGCAAATCTTCATTATTAACTGAATTCACTACACCATTTGGTAGATATACATTTTTGAGAATGTCATTTGGAATCATTTCTGCCAGTGAAGTCTTTCAACGTGCCATGGAACAATTTGTTTCTGGTTATCCATGTGATATTATAGTAGACAACATTATTGTTGGAGGCAATGGTGAGATGAACATGATAGAAATCTAAGGAAAGTTATAGACCATGCAGGTGAAGTAAATCTCAAACTGAATCCTCAGAAATGTAAATTCAAACTGAAAAAAGTTACTTATGCTGGATATTTGTTTACCAGTTCTGGCTTTCAACAAGATCCATCTAAGCAATCAGCAGTTCTTGAAATGCCAATTCCAGAGAATGTCACATCTTTACACTGGTTTCTAGGTATGGTCAACTATTTAGGAAAGTTCATCCCAGACTTGAATGAGCTCTCTGCATCATTACATGAGTTGACATGCAAAACTGTAAACTGGACTTGGATGGAACAACACCAAAGAACATTTGATATTCTGAGAGGAAAATTGCCATTCCCCACCACTGAGGTATTATGGTGTTCACAAACCTGTAACAATTTCTTGTGATGCTTCAAGGTATGGCCTTGGAGTGGCATGTCTTCTAGAAGGCTTCCCAGTAGCCTGTGTGTCAAGAACTTTAACGCAAACAGTGAAGCATTATGCACAAACAGAGAAAGAGATTTGGCAGTAGTGTTTGTATGTTCAAAGTTCAGTGATTATATTTATGGCAGACCTATCCAAATACAGACTGATCACCAACCAGTAGTGACAATTTTGAAAAAGCCAGTGCATAACACCCCAACATAATTGTAACGCATGATGTTAAAATTGCAAAAGTACAATTTCAATATTGTTTACAAAAAGGGCAAATATTTGTACCTTTCTGATGCCTTGTCACACACACCCAAATGACAGAGCAGCATGAAAATGTAACAGCAGACTTTGAAGTCATGAAAGTCAGACATTTTTTTAGGATCTCACCTTGATGAACTAAGAGATCAAACAGCTTCAGACCCAGTTCTTCAGAAGCTAAAAAACGTTATCACTCAAGGATAGCCAACATGATAAACCAGTTTACCACTTGACATTGAGCAGTATTTTTCTTACAGAGAAGAACTCATGATGGAAGATGGAATCATCAAGATGGAAGATGGAATCATCATGATGGAAGATGGAATCATCATGAAAGGTCCAAAAGTGATAACTCCTATAGCATTATAACAGGAATATTTCAAACTTTTGCATTATGGTCACCAAAGTACTTACTTAACTAAAAGAAGGGCAAGAGGCATTGTATTTTGGCCTTCTATGTCCAAAGATACAGAGTGGGAAACTCTAGAACATTCAATTTGCACAGCACCAAACTGCATCAGCAGAAAGAACCACTTCACCTACATCAGATTCCTAAATTACCATAGTCGACAGTTGCCACAGATATTTTTGAATGGAACGGCCATCATTACTTAGTGTCAATAGACACTTACTTGTTCAAATTGGTTTGAAATTGACCTACTTCCTAACTTGATGTCCAGTACAGACATTACAAAATTGAAGAGACATTTTTCTGTCCATGGTAGTCCACACAAAGTCATTTCTGACAATGCTGCACAGTTTACAAGTCAGCAGTTTAAGAAATGTGCTGAGACATGGGACTTTGTTCATATTACTAGTAGTCCTGAGTATCCTCAGGCTAATGGATTAGCTGAGCATGCAGTCTAGAGTGCAAAATATTTATTGTAGAAATCCAAGAGAGATGTTACCAGTATTTTCCTTAACTTACTCAATCTCAAAAACATTCCTTGAGACAACTTATTTGGTTCACCTGCTCAGAGATTGTAGTCCAGACATCCTAGAACAACTCTTCCAATCAGTAAACAATTGTTAGTACCAAATGCAAAGAACAAAAGAAAGGTTAAAACTCAACTTTTGAGAAAACGTTAGCCACACTATGATAAGTCCAGTAAATCCCTTAGACCATAAGACAAGGAGAAGTTGTGAGAATGCAAACATCTAAAGGATAAGACCAAATGGGAATTGTCAAGAACATTTGTGAAGAACCGAGATCTTACATCATACAATCTGAAGGAATGGATTTCAGAAGGAATTGAAGACATATATTACCAGTCTCCAAACCAGTAATGCAGCAGATTGCCTGTGCCAATGACTCTATTTCTGAGAGTTACTCTACACCTGTTCGAATTCCAGAGCACATCTTACTTTCTTCAGTGATGCAATTCCCAAAGTTCCAGTTGTGAAGGAATTCCCAGAGACTGTCCCTGTTGCAAAATGCAGTCAAAATTTTTATGTGACCAGCTAGAGTAGAATTTCCAGATCCAATCTGAAATACACAGTGGCATGGACTTGATTTCAAATTTGTTGTTGAAAAGTTGATGTGATATCTAGCTTGCAAAACTTCTTGTTCTCCTATCGTATGTCAAACAAATTAAAGAGGGCCTGACATAAACAAATAACTGGTGTCAGAGCCGTGGTATAAACCTCAATACCAAGAAATGCATAGTGGTATTTTTCAGTAAGTTGGCTACACCTCGAAACTACCCCACAGATAATACACTAGGAACAGGTGAGCAGTAGTCAGAAATTTGGGAACACCTGTTTATAGAAATCTGGCCTTTGACCATCATGTGTCTATGGCAGTAAAACAATATTTCTGTGTTGCACAACTTCCAAGCAAGGGTATGTCATCTAGGTCTAAGGTTGTCATCGACCCACTGTATTTTGTCCATATCAAACCAGTCACTGAGCACAATGATGCCCATCTGAGCAATGGGATCCAGATGGAGAGATGACAAAATCAACTAGCAAAGGAGAGTGGTACTGATGGAATTGAATTCATCCTGAAGTCTTGGTGAGTACCTTCATGAGGTGGACCCTGTTTTTGCAAAATCTCACCAAGACGACACTGATATATAGACTGCATTTTATATAGCATTTATCATTGACAGAAGTAGGTTAAAATATAAAAAGACAGCTGGGTGCACAAATCCCAGGATAAAAAAGTGCCCAATCCTGGTAGGCACATTGGTGCCAGGACTGGAAAAAAATGATGATGTAAAATTCTCAAGACACAGAAACATTCCTACAATGGAGTTAGGCCAGGTTCAGGGGGCCGATGCCCCATCTGTTATAGAAGGAACTAGTATTCCACAAAAAACAAATAAGCTGACAGGCCAAAAAACAACTGTAAAGGTAATAGAGTGGACTATATATGATAAGAAAGAAATTATGTATTGATATTCTTATGCAAGAAGCTGGGAATTTCCAGATAGAAGATATTCAAAAAGATTAAAAGAGAAATTGGAAGAAATAAAACTGCTTACTCAGATAACGATCTGAAAACACTTCTGGAAGTAGTCAAAATGTTGTCAGTTGATATAAGAATGTAATTTTATCTTGATAAATGTGCAAAAGTAACATTTAAAGCAGGACATCTATAGTACAAAGGAATTATAAGTCTGGGGCAGGAGTATGATATAAAGGAACTTGCGCAAGAGGGAGTGTATAAACATTTGGGAACTGATGAAGTATCGACAATAAAACATGAAGAAATGTGAACAAACCTTAGTAAAGAATATTTTAGAAGACTAAAATTAATACTGAAGACAACCCTGGCATCTAGGAACAAAGGCCAGGCTTTAAACTGATTTGCTCTTCCTGTTCTTACTTACAGGTTTGGGGTGAGTGACTGGCACCAATAGGCACTGGATCAGTTGGACAGGAAAACTAGAAAAACACTTCACACTTATCAAATGATGTGTAAAAATCAGTGTATACCAAGACTGTATACTGCTCATTCTGAAGGAGGTATGAGCATCCTTGAAAATGACTAAATGCATAGCTCTCCAGTTGTAGAACTGCGTACTTAGGTTCATAGGAGGTTACTAAACTTATGGCCCTAGCCATGTTATACCCATGTTCCCTAAATCGACCTTAGTTAGATGGCCATTATTCACAGACTGAGTTTATTATCAGCAGTAACTGCTCCTGTCCATGAGGGACATAGGTTTCACCCTTGGGGTGAATTTACAGTATCCCATCTAATTGTCTAGGTTATGCTTAAAATAGGGGCTTTGAGAAGCCCTGTTTTATGTGAATCGGGAGTTTATTCCAGAGGAGTGGCAATTTTTGGGAGCTACATCTGTCTCTCCAGCATGTTCTGTTAATGTCACAGGCTAGGTTCAAATCCCTGGAGCGAATGACTCTTGTCCTATTTGATTTGCAGATATGCAGCATTTCCATTAGGGTAGGGTCACAGACTGCTCTGTAGGCCAAGTACAAATCACCTCTCAGCAACCTATAGAATGCAGAGTACAGTGACAGGGCTTTCAGTCAATGTCGATCATGTTTTGGATGCTCTATATTTTTTTGGTGAGAAACCTCAGTGGACTCTCCAGCTGCTGCAGGTGTCTGCTGAGCCAAATGCAAAAGGAAGTGTTCTTTTCTGTTGGTGGTCTGATGAGGGTCAAGTACAGAGGAGTTATAACATCCTTATTCTTGGATGGGATGCCCTCACTTATGAGATGTGCAACACAGGAGGTTTTCCTTACCACTGTGGACACATAGTGATCGAAGTTTAGATTGCTATCAACCTGTGTTCCCAAATCTTACACCGCTGCTTTTGAGCTTATGGGGGTGCGTTAAATATTGTGATTTGCAAGGACTTCCTCTTTGCTAAAGGGAATATTTTAGTCTGTGGCTTTTGCACCAATTATTTGTCTGTGTTAGCCCTTTTTGTAATATGTTAACATCATTTGGGGACTCAGTAATTATGCCCAGTTTGTAATTATCAGCAAATTCAGTAAGCCACAGGCCATCTACTTTTCCTGGACTTCCATGAAATAGATTCCAAACAGTAGAGGGCCCAGCACAGATCCTTGTGGTATGCCACTGGTAACTAGCCTACTAGTAGAGGTGGAATCCCCAAATTTGACAGCATTCATTCTGTTGGTGAGCCAATTGGCTACCCATCTAGGCACATATGACTTAGTCCTGAGCTGGGATAGTTTCTCAATGATACCTGAGTGGAGGATTGTGTCAAAAATCTTGGCTAAGTCAAAATAGGCAGTCTCTACTGCTTTCCCTTCATCCACGGTCTTCAGGATGTTCTCAAAGAAGTCCACCAGGTTTAATAAGCATGATCTACCATAAAGGAAGCCAAACTGGGTCAGGACAAGAGTTTGAAGGATGCATATGTTCTTATTGATAAGGTCCATGATGATTCTTTCCATGGACTTGCAGATAAGGCTGGTTAGTCTTATGGGTCTACAGTTCCCAATGCTGGTTGATGGACCCACTTTGTGCAAGGGGAATACTGTTGCTGTTCTCCACTCTGCTGGAACAAAGCTAGTGCTCAGGCTGAAGTCAAAGAGAGTGCCAAAGGATTCCACTAGGTCTTGTTTTAGATTATTTAGTAAACACCCTGGAATGTTATTTGGTCCCATAGTGGCCATGTGTTTGGCCTTGGAAAGCATGGATATGACCTGCCCTTTAGAGAGATTAGGTAGAGGACTGTTTTCAGGTATGCTATGGAATATGGCTGTTGGGGACAGAAGGGTGATGTTGGTGCCAAATCTGACAGCTAAGATGTTGGCAGTTTCCTTATGTTCAAAATGAGAGGCACAGTCCGCTATAAGTTTGGCACATAGTTGGACATTCCCTTTGATATTTTGGATGTAGCTAAATAATGCCTTATATTTATCCTTAGCTAGGGATGCTAATTTAGCTTCATAACTAGCTTTAGAGGACTTTACAAGATATCTGATTTGCTTGTTCAAGCTGTTTAGGGTATTCTTTTTTTGCTGAGTAAGTTTCCCCTTGTCAAAGAGTGCCAAATAAGTTCCACTAGGACTTGTTTTAGATTATTTAGTAAGCATCCTGGAATGTTATCTGGTCCCATAGTGGCCATATCTTTGGCCTTGGAAAGCATGGATATAACGTGCTCTTGGAGATAGTAGGTAGAGGACTGTTGTCAGGTATGCTATTGAGTATGGCTGTTGGGAACAGAGGGGTGAAGTTTGTGCCAAATCTGACAGCAAGCAGGTTGGTAGTTTCCTTATGTTCAGAATGAGAGGTGCAGTCCACTATAGGTTTGGCACATAGTTGGACATTCCCTGTGAGATTATGGACATAGCTAAAGAATGCCTAATGATTATACTTAGCGAGAGATGCTAATTTAGCTTTATAACTAACTTTAGAGGACTTTACAAGATATCTCATTTGCTTGTTCAAGCTGTTTAGGATAGCCTTCTTTTGCTGAGTATGTTTCCCCTTGTTCTTGGACATCAGTTTCTTCCTTTTGTTATATAACCTATTTATACCTGAGGTCCACCAGAGTGGCATGCTTTTTTCAGGAGGACCTGGTGTTGATCTGGTCAGGTACAGCCAAGTCTATACAGTTGTTTAGGTGATTATACAGGACATTTGTGTACTCCTCTGCATAAGATTAATTGCTGGCTATGTTGGGGGGGGTGAAACTTTTTATACCATTGCCTAGTAGGCTGTAGATTGCTTTGCAGAAAATTTTCAGTTTTTTTTGCTCCTGTAGAGGTGTCAGGTCTGATCATTACTTCAAATGAAAGAGATTTATGGTCTGACCTTACCAGGGAGGTCAACACATAGGGGGTAGTGCAATGACCCCCCCCTCCATGTTGGTGATCACTAACTTTCAGACATTTGAGCTCTTTGTTGGAGTGCAGACTAGCTGTTCCAGGGCATTTGTATTGACAAAGTCCAGGAACCTCAGTGTAAGCATGTTTGTGCTTATGTATATCAATTAATTGATGGAAGGATATTGGAAAGCTGCCATGAACAAAGTGCTTGACTGTATAGTGAATGACTCTAGTAAGTCCATGTAGGTGGTTTGCTCCATTTTGTTCATGGTGGGGATCTGTACTTAGCAATGATAAGATTGGGTGTTTTATCTATAGTTAGTTGGACCTGGAGTAAGTCAAAAGAGTTAAATTGTTTAATAAGTATTGAGGTGTATTTGGCTTTAATGGAGATAGATAAATCTCCACCTTTGGTTCTTTCACACTCATTTTAAGGTCTGAATGTGTGGAAGGTATCACAGCCTGTGTGAGTGATGTGATGGATCCTGGCACCTGACAGACAGCTGACTGTGACCTTCTCCTTGTCCAGCCTGGTGAGGGGGACATCTGTGTTTCTTGCTATGGAGTCGCCTATGACAAGGACATTTGGTTTTGTGGTGTTTTACCTCACATGCTTATTTTCTCAGACACTGGTGTGTGTGTGAGATGTTATGTGTAGTTGATTCTATTTGCTTAACAGTATGTGCAGGTGGTTTGTGCTTGTGAGTTCTCTGATCATTTGATAGGCTTCTATTGAGTATCTCCACATACATGGGTTTATGTGTTGTGACCTTCGTGTGTGTGTGTGTGTGTGTGTGTGTGTGTGTGTGTGTGTGTGTGTGTGTGTGTGTGTGTGTGTGTGTGTGTGTGTGTGTGTGTGTGTGTGTGTGTGTGTGTGTGTGTGTGTGTGTGTGTGTGTGTGTACGCATACGCTGATGTCCCATTTGTTGTATGATTCCAAATTCATAGTGTAATTACATCTCTCACATATTGTATTTGGTTTTTTAGGAGTAAGTGGCTGTCAGTATATATGAGGCAATTATTGCATTGCCTCAGGATGTCCATGTCAATCAGACTGGCTGAATAAATGGTTGGAAACTGAATGTCCATTATGGCAGGTTTTTACCATAACTACTACAGGGGAGTGGGCTAGTTTCACATGATTTTGCTATAAGATTAACAAAGGGGCTTATTCTATTGAAGACTTGGGGTGAAGACTATGGCAATGCTTCTCAGTGTGCAACTGAGTTTCCTACAATGCAGCAGAAAAACAGGAGGGTTCATTAAAAGATATCTAGGAGAAAAATGTCTTTTACGGTGTTTGAATCTATACAGTGTACTGTTGCACAATGCACAGCTATGTGCAAATGCGAAGTTTAAATACAGATGAAATTAAACACTTTTAAGCTAAACTACCAATGGGAAAGCACACAATGATGTTTCTTCCAGTAAACTCCAACTCATATGAAGCTCAGACTACACACTTCTGCCACAAGGGTACAGACAGGGCCCTTCTTATGTAGGATGACTGGAATAGTTCTTAAGTGGAACAATATTGTCTAGATTTAGCAGATCTGAATCTAGTCTATGTAATGTACTAGCTACTGAAGACAACAGAACAGCTGTTTTAAAGTGCAGACAAATACAGTAAAAATCAGCAAAATGAGGCAGCAAAATAAATAAATACAGTCAGCAAAGTGCAAGGAAAATTCAAAAAGTACTTATTTTTTAATTTTAGCAGAAGATGCTTTGGATTTGAGCAGAATCTCTCCAGACCTCTGGCAAAAGCTGCCAAACAACTCACTTAGATGACCTGCAGTGGCAATAACCTCTGCATAAAATGGCAGCTCTTTGAGGAGCTGTGAACAGTGGGAAACTATGGAGAGTATTTCCTGTACAGGATTTTAAACTGGAGAGGTTTGCTGATATACAGTGCATGAGAACCTCATTTGCACAATGCTTTTATACCAACAGGATGAAAGACTTTTACACAGTTAATCCCTCAGGCCAATCAGACTTCCACAATCAGTTTTCAATTTGGATAGGTTGAATTCAGCTCTGCTCCAACCAGAGTGTAAAAGAACCTTCTTAATGTAAAACAAACTGGTTTTGAGCTCAAGTGTAGTAACAGATGCTTTACAACAAAAGGTAGAATTCCTGCACTATCAGGAATCTTTAGAAATAAGTTTACTAACATTGAGAAATGCTCAACAAAATACAGAGAAAAGTGTACAATATAAGAGAACAACACCAAAAATAATTTGAAAAAACTTAGAAATATTTTGGCAGACTCAGGAGAATTTTGGCAAACTCATAACAGCTTTTGCCATACCAGAGGAGGTTAGGAAATATCAGAATACCGTTAAAACAACCTAAGAGCAGTGCAGTAATGAACAGGTGGCATTTCTTTAACAAGTGCAGGCTGAAAAACAGTGATGATTTCAACAAAATAAATAAATGCAGCACAGAAGTGCTAAATATCACTGAGACAGCTAGAGGAAGTATAAAAAAAATACTTATATCAGTTTACAGGTTCAGATTGTTTTAGAAGCAATTATGGTTTTAAAAGAAAATATTTGCTAAGCTCATCAGATCCAGACATAGTGAAAGTTTTGAAACATGAAGAGACAAGTGTAAGATGATTTCCCTGCTTAGTTTAGCAGAAGCACATTGGTGTCAAGTGACAATAGAAACCAAACCAGAGGCAGAAAACAAATCAGGCAGCAATTCACTGTGCCAAAAAAGAAAAAAAAAAACAATGAAAGAAGCAATATAAGGAGAAGGATCATATCAAAAGACAAGAAATGAGGAAAGGTCATAAATGTAGTTGCAAGTACAGAAAACTCCTGGAACAACCTCATGTCGTTCAGCAAATGATGCCAGAATGGTTAAGGGCATGTGAATTTAAATAAAAGATGAAAGGTTAATATTGGAAGCCCAGGATAGTGAACTACAAACACGGTTTACAAAGTCCATTGAGCATGTTGGAGAAACAGACAATGCAGGTTCTGCTAAACAGAACTGAAAACAGTCAAACCTCTTGTGGATGGGTAGGATACACTAATGGCAGAAGGCCTGCATACTGAAAGGTATAATAATTTAGCAAGACTGCTGCATTGGGATTCTGCAAACAAAACAATATTGAAGTAGCTGAGAAGCACTGGAAATAGGAAACATAAAGCATTATAGAGAACAATTATGTTTATATCACTTGGGATCACCCATTACCAACAGTTTAAAAAACAGGTGACAGAAAAACATATTTAATAATTCATGAAAAGAAGACAAAAGTAGCATTGATCATTGAATTACTACACCGAGGGATTACAGTATTTTATGTACAGAGAGACACAAAGTCATAAAATACCAGAATTTGCTGGCAGAATTGAAGGCAATGTGAAAGAAGGATACCCAGATAGATCCAGAAGTAACAGGAGCAATGAGTCTCATAAAAAAGAATTTACAGTCTTATTTACATGTAACTCCATATGTATTGCAGACAAAGTCATTTCTGGAACACTGCAGGTGATGGGAAGAGCACTCTTGGCTAGAATAAAGATTGAAACAATACTAATTTCACAAACTTTAATCATGCTTTGACTTAAGAATGGGGGTCCATTTCCATCATAGTATTAGAAACCCAAAAGAGTTGGAGAAATTAAACCAGTACAATGACTCCTTTTGTATGGGCCTGAAGAGGTACATGCAAGAACTGGAATGTCAACAGGGATTTTTCACAAAAAGAATACAGGATGTAAACAAAATGTCATACATGGAATACCTCAAAGCTTTACCCTTATATTCTGCCTCCTACAGACTACTAAGGGGTCACCTATGCCTGGTTTAAAAGGCATCCTTGTATCTAAATGTTATGGTCCTGCTACACATCCATAAAACAAAAAGCATCAGAATTGTGCAATCTAGAGACCTGAACGTTGTCTACAACATAAAGAGGAAATGTTAGAGGGGACAGGTATGTATCTCAGAAACTACTTCTTCTTTGAAAGAGGATTCCTATCCACGTAAAGCAGATTTCTTCCCATGCCTACATCAAGCATAACATGGACTAGTGCATGTGGAATCAGAAATTTACCCTTGGACTTGCTGTTATGTGTCTGATTGTCCACTCATGTCCAAGCTGACATATATCCCTTAAAATCTCCTTAGGATACCAGTTCTGCCTGATGTATTTGGGAAGCATGATTAGGACTGAATAGGTCCTGGGGTATTAGCCTAATACACCCCTAAGAACCTATGAACTAATACTTCTCCTTTGCTTAGATTGCCTGAAACCTTTGTTTATTTGGCAATTGGACACAAATTATACTTTCTGTGATTTTTCTGAAACAGATATGATTAATGATAAATCACTACAAAATAAATTCACCACACATATTTTAAAACTTTCTGTTTTTTTCTGTTCATATATTGGCTGATTAAAAATCATTAAACTTGTTTAGTACTACAAAATGATGTAAAGGAAACTGATCTTGAATGTTAAATCTTGCTATAATAATCAGTTCATGAGTTTATTGAAGTTAGAACATTTCTTCTCACATCAACAGGAACGATGTCAGCAAGAATATTACACCAGAGAATACCAGATTTGTGACTTACCCAATTCGTCAGATATGGAACAGGTTACCATCAGTCTGTGGATATCTAGAGTACTATGGCAGTTGTGGAGCAGGTATTATGGAATGGGTTAACAGAACACACAGGAGTACTGGAAGTACTGTTTCAGTTGTCGAACAGGTGTTACAGAACAGGTTACCAAAACACTCAGGGCTATCAGACGTACTGCTCCCTTTAAACAAACTTAAAATTCTTGGCTGGTTCACAAGGAACTTATGCCACTTATGTGTGCACTAAGGTCCTAAAGGCTTGTCTACTTAGAACCTAATTATTTTGCTATAGATGTATGTAGTCCTGGTTCAGAATGTGAAAGCAGTTGTCATTTCTAGGTCATGCATGTCTATGCTACCTGAAATCTAGTGAACATTCAATAAAGCCCCCTACTAAAGTATACTTGGGGGATGCCAGTTGTTTGATATTAAGAAAGCTTTCAAAAGGTGTACTTAATTAAGAATAACAGTTTGTTACAGCAGTCCTCAATGATGATGTCCTATGGATGCACTTGCCATAGTGGTTGTTTATCCAAATAAAGTTACATCTGCTCATTCAAGGGACTTGAAGGAATAAAAAAACATTCATTAAGGTGCAAGTTATGAGAATTCAAATCACATAAAATGCTGTAGAAATTCTTAGGAAGCATTAAGGTAAATGAATTCTGGAACAAATTATTTGATGGTGTTAAGAAATTACCTTCTAATTACAACAAACAGGTATTATTTGTTTCCCCTGCAGAACCTAGAAAGTACAGCTTTTTTATGGGCATGAATAAAAATCACAGCATTAAATTAGTGACTCAAAGAAAATGGATAGCAAACTATTGAAGGGAGCCATAATCATGGGCATCCTGAAACCTAATGCTAATACAGTGTGATTTAGGAGATGTCGCTAGTTGTAACATAATACATTCGGCATTAAGTAAGACAAACTATAGATTAGTGCTGGCCTTTATGATCACTAGCCATGAATACTTCATCAGCTGTGCCAAAGTGTCACATTGGACTTTTACTATTCTCCTACTTTTGACAGGTTTCTGAGGTTGCGATTCAGAACCACCAGGCGTTTGTCAGTTTGAATGGTTACTAATCAAATAGCAGTATTTGCTGCCATCATCAGTGAGCAAATTAACTTGTTCTGTTTGGTCTGTTCATGTACAGAGTAGTCCTATACACGAGGAATACTTGTTCTGTACATTATTGCCTCAAAAATTGTGTGATGGGTAAAAAACTATCTGAACTGTCTAATAATGACTACCTCCTCATCAATTGATGCATATTTACAAAGTGTACACAAAGTGTGAACAATATCTTAGCAGATATAGAAATACTATAATGCCAAAGATATGGTCAGATATTTATTATGTGTCAAGTCAAAAGTTTTATCTCTCCACCTACTTTGCCATCAGATAAGGTAATTTATTACCTTTGCATTGAAAAATCTTTGTCTAACTGTCCCAATAAGGGGAAAACAAGTCAATACATGAAGTCTGTTCCTTCAAGCCCTTAGTAACAGCATGTATCATCACAACACCACAGGCTATACAGATGCTTTTATTTTAATGCAACATTACATGTTATGAAAATATGTACAGACTGCATCAGAGGAAAAGCTGGTTCTGCTCTACAGAGGCAGGAAGTTCAGTAATGTTCTATTAAACTCAGCAAGTTAATAAACTAGCACTTTAGCCGACCTTGATAATAAAGAACAATTAAGGCTAACACATTAAAATATAAGGAAGGCAAGAGGAAACAATGACATATCCTGTGTAGACTGTCTCAGTGACTCACTCCTTTTTTGTCAAAGATGAAACAGCTGCTCTTTGTTTTAAATAGTATCTCCTATTTTGTCATGTCAAAAGGAAATTGTATGATCCTTTTAGCTTACTAATACATGGCTATACATTCATTTCCTTGTTGTAATCTCTGACTTGTAATGTTTGAGAAACATGACATCTAAAACTGCGTTAGCAAACTGTTTCATTCATATATGCTTATTTTCTGGTCATTAGTACAGAAAACACTATTGCATATATTTCCTCTCATTTGTTATACTTGCAATAAAACTTCAGAATCATTTAATAAATGATTAATGAAAGGCTGACGCTTCAGTTTAGCAGCTGAGCTCTATATTCACAAAATTATCAGAAAACACATATCTGTAAAAAGAACACTGCAGCGAGTTGCCATTGCATTCCAGAATTTGCTGTCTTTTCACGTGGGTATATTTAGGGTGGGGGTCAGATGTGGCAGACTACAATGGGTTCATGATTCATTATGGGTGGTGTCAACAGGGATATCCTAATAGGTGTTGAAAACTAGTGCAGGCATGAAACAAATTTTATCATTCTTAACCAATGCAGCTATGAGCAACAGTTTCCAGGGTTACTTAGACTCTGATTTGTAAAATTGCCTGTGGGTCTGTCTGTATTGCTAAGACTCACTTCAGACACCTTGTGTAATATATCAACTACTAATGTAGTTTTTCAGAAACTGCTTGCTATGGGTTGTCATTAATTGTTCTGTTGATTCTACTTTAAAACAGTGACATCCTGAAAGCTGACGTTCCAAAAAAATTACCTACAATCCAAAAAGGTAAAAACACCTTTTTTTCCTGTTTTTTTTTTTTTTTTTTGCAGGGGCAAGCCCACCAAACTTGTGTATACAGACTCCATAGTCCTATCATCTCAGAAAAGGCATAAGTATCACTAAACAAGTGAACTATTGCAAGCACATAATGATTTCCAATGGGAAAAAACATTTGACATTAAGCCGTTCATCTTTTTTTTCTGTGGACCACTGACAGTCAAGCAATTTCACCTCAAGTATGTGTAGGGAAGTCAGTTCTGTTTTACTGAACTTTCAGGCAAATTCTGTGTTTGTATAGCAAAACATATAGGTATACTGGGTTGGCAAATAAACCAGCTAAACAAGCTGTCTGTGGTGATAACATTTATTAGACCTGCATGCCTTGTACAAACGTAATTATTAGAAGTTGAGTCTTTAGGAACTTCTTTTTTGGTACTGGTGAGAAGTTAAACTATTAATTGTTTATGTGATGTATATAAAGAAAAAAATATAAAAATGGGTTATGACAGACCTGGGAGTGAAAAGTAGTCTGTGTTATGACACTTATCAACATGACCTTCACTTCAGTGTAATGGCTATTGCATTATTGACATGGGTCTGACTCCCACACACACACACACATATATATATATATATATATATATATATATATATATATATATATATATGTTCTGCATCACACTCAGCTGACCATGAAACTGCCCACTATTCTTAATTTGTATGTGAAAAAATAAATACTTATTAATGGCTATTAATATTCTTTCAAATGCACAAATACATAAGAACACACACACACACACACACACACACACACACACACACACACACTATTCTGGAATTATGGTTAATGTGCTATCTTTGACTGCATCATTTGCAGTCCAATAACCAATGCAAGCTGCTTACACTGTTTAAATTATTATTTTGCTCATGTCAGTACAAAAACTGTACATTTGGTGTTTCAATTAAACATTTGGCAAAATGGAAAATGTATCTCTATTTTTTAATTTCTCTAAGACTTTTGGGTTTCTATCACCATGACGGGAATGGACCCCATTCCTAAGTCCAAGAACAATTAATGTTCATGAAATTAGTATTGTTTCAATCTTTGATGTTAGCCAGAAGTGCACTTCAGAGCACCTGCAATGTGCCCAGTAATGATGCCTTCTGCAATTCGTATGGAGTTAAATATATCGGTAATATATCTAAGCACGATTGTAAATTCTGTTTTATAAGACCCGTAGCTCCTACTACTATAGGAACTGTCTGGGTATAATTCTTCCACATTGCTCTCATTTCTGCCTGCAAATCATAGTATTTTATGACTTTGTGTCTCTCTGTACATAAGTCACTGGATGTAGTAATTTCAATGATCAATGCTACTTTTTTTTTATGGACTACTATATTTATTTATTTTTTCATCTATTTTTGAACTGTTGGTAATAAGTGATCCCATGTAATATAAACTTCATCATTTTCTATAATGCTTTGTGGCTCATGTTTCCAGTGTTTTCAGATACTTCAATATTATAATGTTTACACAATTCCAAATGCAACAGTCTTGCCACAGTATTATGCCTTTCAGTGTACAGTCCTTCTGCCATTAGTATATCACAACCAGCAACAAGATGTGCAACTATTTCTAATTCTGTTTTACAAAACCTTATTTTTTTCTGTTTCTCCCACATATTCAATGGACTTTGTAAACTAACGTGTATGTGGTCCACTGTCTTGGGCTGTCAATATTAGCCTTTTGTCTTTCGGTTTAAATTCACCTCTCCTTAACCATTCCTACATTTGATCCTGATCAACATAAGGTTGTTCCAAGAGTTTTTCTATACTTGCAACTATAGTTATGCATTTTCCACATTTCTTGCCTTCTCATCTGATCCTTCATCTTATACTCTTTCTTTTGTTTTTTTTTTGGCACATTCAGTTGCTGCTTGATTTTATCTACTTCTGGCTTGATTTCCATTCCTGCTTGATGCCGATATGCTTCTGCTAAACTAAGCAGGGAAGTCATCTTAGACTTATTCTCCTCATGTTTCGAAACTTTCACTACATTTGTGTCTTGTGAGTTCAGTAGATATGTATGCAGTTCTACAACTGCAGATCTATACATGTAATCAATTTTGAGGAGCCCTATACCTCTTTCAAAATGGGGAATATATCATCTTGGTATGCACTGAGTTTTATAAATCATTTGATGAGCATGAAGCATCCTTTTTCTTTTCTCTTCCAACCTATCCAGCACCTTTTGGGGCAAGTGAATCACTCCAAAACTGTAATTTAGGACAGGAAGAGTAAATTGGTTTATAACTTGGACTTTGTTCCTAGATGTCAATGCTGTTTTCAGTATTAATTTTAGTCTTCTAAAATATTACTTGCTAAGTTTCATTCACATTTGTTCATGTTTTATTGTTGATCTTTCATCAATCCTCAAATA
The DNA here is from genome assembly GCF_019279795.1 of Protopterus annectens. Taxonomy (NCBI): domain Eukaryota; kingdom Metazoa; phylum Chordata; order Ceratodontiformes; family Protopteridae; genus Protopterus; species Protopterus annectens. Next base: position 418,420,087 of record NC_056727.1, on the reverse strand, counting down.
TTTGTACACTCCCTCTTGTTCAAGTTCTTTTATATCACATTCCTGTCTGAAACTGATGTTTTCCTGGTGCTGCAGCTTCCCTGCTTTAAAGGTTGCTTTTGCATATTTATAAAGACGAAATGACATTCTTATAGCAACTAAAAAGTTTTGCCTACTTGCAGTTGTGCTTTCATTTCCTCATCTGATGAACTATATAGTTTTAAATCAGCCACAAAAAGAAGATAAGTATTTGTTGTTTTCTTGGAGCCAAATATAGCCATGACCTAATCTGTTAAGTAGACAGATTAATGGGTTAATGGCAAGACAAAAGGGCAGTGGTGATAAAGAGTCACCCTGGAATATACCACTTTGAATTTTTCTCTCTGGAATAATTGTTCTTTATCAGTGTAGGGTTTTTTATACATTTTGAGGAATCTTTTATTCATAAATGTGAGATGCCATCAAATATTTTTATGTAGTCGATCCATGCCATACTCGGATTTGTCTCCTTTTCATAGCTCTCTATTATGTCTCTGTTTAATAACAAATCATCCTTTTGTTCCATATGACTTTCTCTTATTACCCTTTCGATCTATTGCCATGATTGAGTTTTCTTCTAAGTGACTATAAACTTTGTCGGCATCAATTCCAATGTATAGTTTATATGTTGTTGGAAGGCAAGTTATTGATCTATAAGATTTTTAGGATAGCTTGAAGGTTCACTCTTATGTAGGAGAATTGTTTTTCCTGTCATTAACCAGGTTGCTGTCTGTTCCAGGTGCTCCTACAAATAGTTCTTACGGCTAAATCTTCATATAAAACTGTCAATACTTCCAACCAGAAGTTAGGTACTGCATCTGAATCTAGTGTTTTCCAGTTAGGAACTTTTCTTAAATTAGTTTCAATCTCTCTGACCAGTACTTTATCCCATTTCATATCTTGTACATTTGAACTTCTTATTCTTTCTTTTACTTCTTTTATCCATTTAGCATCTTTGTTATGTTCCATATGATTTTCATAGATATTTCTCCAAAATGTATCTATTGCTTCTTTTTTGGTGGAGTTTCAATTCCTTTTGCCTTGTTTCACAGTTCTGTATAAAATATTTTTGGTTCATCAATAAATTGCTTATTTTGTACTTTTCCTTTATATTTATCTGCCTATTTTCTAAGTTTTTCTGCCTCTGCTGAGATTTTTAGTTTATTATTTGCAATAGTGCAAAATAGATCCAGATCTGTTCTGATAATGCACATTGTTTTTATCTCGCCTATCTTTCTGAGTATTTTTGTCGATCTGTTCCCTCTTCTATACTTCTCTAACAGGGACACCTCCTGTCTTAATTTATAGTTTTCTCTATTCAATACTTCCATGGTGGCATGTGATTTCGCCCCTTCCTTTCCCTTACGGACATGTGTTATTTTTTGTAAGATTTTATCTGTTATTATAATTTAGCTGCATAGAAATATATCCTATTTACTTCTGTTATATTGCACAAATATTTATAAACAGTCCTAATTACTGTGTTCATTTGTTTTATCAGACGTCTAGCTTTTTGTGTTTTATTGACTTTCTGTGATCTATTTCTTATCAATCTTAATATGTCTGTCCATCTCTATTAAATCAAGTGACTCTTTTCTTTGATTATTTTCTTCTAAACTGAGAGCACATTCTTTGTTCCCCATTTCTTGCAGGCATTCTATAGAAAGTTCCAGAGCATATTCCTGTGCCATATTCTCTTCAGTTTCATCCTGTATCATCAGTTGCTCTTTCATTTGGTAACTCACTGGCCTATCACTCTACAACACTGACTGTGTCAGAGTTGCCACAGTTTCCTGTTCCTTACCTTGCTGTGCAACTGCAACTGAACTTTTGTACTGGTTTCCTATGGAAGGCTCCAAAGTATCTTCATATAGCAACTGATCAGATGTTTCCTGCTCCACTGGTTTCTCCTTAAGCTGGGGATCCATTTCTCTATCCTGCTGTGATGTTATCAAAGTATGTCTACTGTTTAGGATTCCTGAATGCTGTTAATAATATTTTATTTTGTTCAGGCAATGTGAAATATTCCTTATATCTTTAAGCCTTATAGCAATGTATGAGCTGTGAAATCTGCATATTTCCTGTGTAGCTTACAGTGGAAATATCTTAAGAAAAAGCAATCTAATATTTTATAACTAAAATTCGAACACTGTGTTATCTTTACTTTTGTTTTTACCTGTTAAGATATGGCACTGCATGGTCATCCTTCAGCAGTGTTCTAGTCCTGGATATGCTTGAAGGTGCCTTTGCTAGCCAAGCATTTTTAGAGACAGCAAAGTGACTTATTTTCCTAGGATTGAGAATATTTCAAGTAATAATCTACTTCAAGACTATACAACTGCCACATATAGAGTATAACCTTCACATTAACTTATCATACCAAACTTAATTTTAATTCATTCAACCTTCAAAGCAATTCAGTTTGTAAATCATGTACATTGTTAATTTAATGTATTGTAGATGTCCAGCCACTTCTGCTGTCCTTTATACAGCACTGCCATAAATACCCCACTTCTGCTGTCTATTGTACATCACAGCCATTAGTATCTCACTTCCATACCTCTCAACTGTACATATTTTCGCCGAATGTCCAGATTTTTGCTTGCATTTTTGGTCTGTTTCTCATAAAATTATGTTTTTTCTGGCAAATCATTGGCTAATTATTGAGAGCTGAAGACAGAAAATAATGACAGACATTTGACTTTCAGACTTCATACACTTCAGAAAATGCATGCTAATGCAAACCTGTTATTCTATCAGCTTTTAAGTTTCTAACAGCAATATTTTAAGTGTCCCTATTTCTTGGCCTTTGTCCTCCAATTAATTATGGCTTTGTCCTGACTTTTTGTTCTAAGAGGTTGAGAGGTAAGTCCACTTCTTCTGTCCATTATACAGTATGGCCATAAATTCTCACTTCTGCTGTCGAATATACAGCACAGCCATAAGTACCCCACTTCTACTGTCCATTATACAGCACAGCCATAAGTAGCCCACTTGTACTCTCCATTATACAGCACAGCCATAAGTAGCCCACTTGTACTCTCCATTATACAGCACAGCCATAAGTAGCCCACTTGTACTCTCCATTATACTACTTTTCTCTTGTGGTGTGCCATGCTGCATCATATTACTTTCAAATGTAATAAGCTCCAGTTCAGCGAAGGGCAAACAGTGATATTTAATTCATGGCATCCTTCAGAATCTCATCTCTTTCTTAGCACTGCCTTTCTTCTGATTTTTCTATATAAGCCAAATTAGTATGACTGCATAAGTCAAACATTATATTACATCAATGGACTGAAAATTTGACTGTTGTCATTTATGCCAAACTTTAGACATATTCTTTGTCAAAAATGTTGTAGAAGTTGTACAAATGCAGATCATGCAACTTGTAATATGGTGCTACTCTTTTTGACTGACATGCCTGCTTTTACTGTACTGTCACCACTTCTTAATCCCACCACTGGTATCTATTACTGTGCTTTGTCTTTATCCCACCACTGTTCATTCAAGGCACCATTTTGTGCCAGGGCCTTTATCCTCCACTTTTCCTGTCCCCTACTATTTTTTTCCTTTCTTGTGCCTGCATGTACTCACACAATAATCACTTTGTATGCATTTCCTTCTATTTGGCAGCCAGATACATTTTCCAATGTCTTCATCTGTCAGGAGATTACTCATGCACTTAATCTATTGTTCTAACTCCCTTGTTCCATTCAGATAGCTTAAGAAAATCCACATCCTACATCTTTTGGCCTCCCCAGTTTTGAGAACCCCTTATTCAGTATGTCGACCTTCTCTCGTTAACTAAGTATGACATAGGTCTATAATTATTGCAGTAACTCCTACTTTAATTATTATCCAGTGATTGTTTCTCCATTGACAGACATTTCAGTAGTGTACAGTTGTACTTAGCTGTGCTGTCTTTAGCTTTATATTTGCATAATCTTTACACCCCATGTCACATTTTGAAGCAGTCATTATAAACTTCTTCATCTCCTTCTTTAAGCTACTTGACGTTTTCTGTATATTTTCACAATGCAGTTTCTTAATGTCTCATCTCTTGTTTTTTCTGCACTGTTTAACTTCCCACAGCATGTTTCAGAGAAGTAAATACTACATCAGTGCACCATGTTTCTCCTTAGGCAATGGGTTAAATTAACCCTGCAAACAAGTACTAAACAAGCAAAGTGAACGTACATGACTTGCAGGATTCAAGCACCCATTGTCCCATGGAGGAACTCATTTAAACATGTGCCTTGTGTATCACTACCATGCAACTTGCAGGAGTCATGACATCAGTTGTGTTGACAGATTACATCACTACTCAACCTAAAACATTGGGCTGAAAATATTATCATTTGAAATTGGACATCTCAGCCACAATATTATGATTTGTTAGGGTAATAGTAGTGTGTTAGACTCTGATGACTTGCAGAATGATGTATTTTTATTTTATTTTTTTCTTGTTCGGACAGTGGAGTGGAAAAAAACATTTATCTTGATGGCAAACATTTGAACAGTGGAGCTTCTGGTCATTTAGCATTCAAGCAAAACTTGACTTATTATATTTTGTCAGCAGAAATCAGCCAAGCAATCAATGTTAAGTGTTTCATATTAAAGCCAAATGCAAACAAATTAGAAAACAGGTAGTTTATTGCACAACTGTGCTCTGAGGTCTGTGAGATCCCAACAAAGCATAAATGCATGGCAGTTGCTTTGAAAGGTATGATATATGAAACTCTACAAGTACTAAAGAATAATTTTCAGACACTTCTTACATGTAAACTGAGCCATTAGATAAGGGTGGATAGATATATGTATGGACAGGTTACTTATTTTTCTTTCTTTTTTTTTTTTTTCCACTGGGAATTTCAACTGGGTATGCACCCTTTCTCAGGGGAGGCCTAAGGAGAAAAACTCTGCCTAAATTAAATACAATGTTTAAAAAATATAATGTTTGCAATAGTATCAGATTATAAGGGAATATTTTACAACACTACCCCCCCCCCCATTGTTTCACAGAGAAATGGGCATGGCCAGAGTGATTGGTATGCCAACTGGCTGTGATGTACCATGCCAATGATTCATGATTGACATTCCAGGCAGATTTTCCAGTGATATCATGAATATTCACTACCTAATTGTAGTTTACCCTTCTCAACTAATGTGATCTTGGAGTTAGTATATTTAAGTAGAAGGAGGTGCAGGGGGGATTGACCCCCTGTAAAACCAAGGGAAAAAGTAATATTTGTACTTGTAGATCAGAGGGTACAGATTTATCATCTGTAAAGAAGTGAGAAGATAAAACAACTTTTGTTTCATAGTTTCATAGTTTAGTACTAGGCTATCTGCCCTGGGGCATTTATAAGCCTAGCCATAGTGATGTGGCTTTCGCCACCCCATGTAATGGTACAAAAGTGTACAGAATAGATTTAGAATACTGTGCCTCTGTCTAGTAGTGACACAGTGAAGACTCCCTTACATAATAGAATTAGTTTACTGTGCCTCTGTCTAGTAGTGACACAGAGATGACTCCTGGGGTAAACCTATGATCTCCCATCCACTCGTCAAGATTTCTCTTGAAGAGAGTTAGTGAGGGGCTCTGCCTAACCTGAACTGGGACTGTGTTCCAGAGTATGGGAAGCCTCTGAGTTATGAATCTGTCCCTCCAGCATGTCCTATTCATATTTGTGCTGAGGTTTAAATCTTTAGCTCTCATGGTTCTGATGGATTTGGATTTTTTGAGGTGGAGCATGTCCATCAATTCCTGATTGGACATGGCCTTGTACATTAGGCACAGATCACCTCTGAGTAGGCGGTATGCTACTGAATAGAGCTGGAGTTTCTTTAGTCTGGCAGCATATGACATATGTTGGAGACCCTTGATCCTCTTGGTGAGGTACTTCTGGGGTCTCTCCAGCTGTTGCAAGTGCCGGGTGAGGTACATACCAAATGGGGCATTGTACTCAATCATGGGCCTGATAAGGGAGGAGTATAGGGGTACAATGACCTCCTTTGATCTGGATGTGACAGATCAACTTTAATATATTTCAGCTTGCATTTTCCCTAATTAGGCTTGTTTGATTGGGTTTAATATATTTAATGTATGTGTCTTAATATGAGATGGCAGGTTAAATAACATTGAAATAACTGTTATGCTGTTGGATCAGTTTTTTTTTGTAGCACCAGCAGGTATGCAACTATGTTCCTTTGCTTACATTTCATGAACTTTGTCTCTTAGGTACGTAATTTCTGCAGCTGTTAATGGATCAAAATTGACAAATAAAATGCTCTGTTAGTTGCATTGTGATTACTGACACCCAGAGCAGAGATTACAGATGTTTTAGAGTATAAACAAATGGAAATAATTTCTGGAGAGGAACGCAAGGTATTTCATCGTCATCACTTTTGTCATCATCACCGCTCATTGTTCCTCAGAAATCATAGCAGGAAAGAAAATATTTGATTAGCCAGACAACAGAATTAGCAGTTGGTTGGTGCTACAGGGACATCAGCATTGTGCAAGAATACCATTTTTAAAGGATCACTACAGTCAGAAACTGGATAAAAAATTACATGTATTGCTGTAGAAGGCTTCCCTATATAAAATAGCATTGATTAGTTCCAGTTCTGATTATACGTTACAAGTGGACAGTTTTTCATTAGTGACGACTGGGCTGATTGCTCTGAAGGAGCATTTCAAGAGCAGACAATCTGAGGTCAATATCAGCTGTTGCACCTTGTGTACATGAGGCTTTCCACATGCTGGCAATCCAGGATGAATATTCATGCAGACGAACAAAACATCAGCGTGTTTATTCAATGACATAGAAAAAATCACCATGTGCTAGGTCTTGGGCAGGGTTTGGGCAGGCCTTGATACTGCTCATTGGGGGGGGGGGGGTTACTGCTGTAAAACAATGCTGATTATAACATAGTAACAAGTAACAGCATATTGTGAAAGTACAAGATATGAGATTTAGAGTCAAGAGCTGTGACAGTCTTAGTATAGTTAAGTATTGGCCTAGCTGCCTTTTTGGACCATTTTAAGCCTAGACAATTTCTCTTAGTGAGGGTCAAACTCTGTACTTCTCATCTGGGAGGCAAACACCTTAGCCATTATGCCAACCTCCAAATAAACATAGTTTATCTAGCTCTGAGAAAAACAATAAGATCTGTGTGGCTTAAAAATAATTAATTGAATATTATTATAAAACAAATGCTCATCGTACAAGAGTGAAGCTTAAATTCGAGTGATTATAGGGAAGAAGAATGGTGAGGGGGAAAATGTGGTAGAGGAGGAGACAGTGAGTGAAAGAAAGAAAGAAAGGAAGAAAGGAAGAAAGAGAAAGAAAGAAAGAAAGAAAAAAAGAAAGAAAGGAAGAAAGAAAGGAAGAAAGAAAGAAAGAAAAAAAGAAAGAAAGAAAGAAAAGAAGAAAGGAAGAAAGAAAGAAAGGAAGAAAGAAAGGAAGAAAGAAAGAAAGAAAGAAAGAAAGAAAGAAAGAAAGGAAGGAAGAAAGAAAGAAAGAAAGGAAGAAAGAAAGAAAGGAAGGAAGAAAGGAAGAAAGAAAGAAAGAAAGAGAAAGAAAGAAAGAAAGAAAGGAAGGAAGAAAGGAAGGAAAAAAGGAAGAAAGAAAGAAAGAAAGGAAGAAAGGAAGAAAGAAAGAAAGAAAGGAAGAAAGGAAGAAAGAAAGGAAGAAAGAAAGGAAGAAAGGGAAAGAAAGAAAGAAAGAAAGAAAGAAAGAAAGAAGGAAAGGAAGAAAGGAAGAAAGGAAGAAAGAAAGAAAGAAAGGAAGAAAGGAAGAAAGGAAGAAAGGAAGAAAGAAGCATATTAGATGTAGCAGAAGGTAAGATGTAATATATGGTCTGTGCTAAATGATTAGTTGGGGAAGGTATGGAGAGTAGGAGAGACAGAGTAAGTGATGTACATAATAGAAAGGTGTTGGTAACAATAACGGTTAGTAAATTCAAGATTATGTGGCATAGAATGTAACTAGTAGGAATCTGGATAGTGAGAGGTATTTGAGGACAAAGGTGGTTATTCGACTAATTATAATAGGGCTCAGCTGTGTTTGAGGACCAGGTGAGATTATAGAAAGACTTAGCTGGGGTTGAAGCAGGAGCAGAACCATTTATATTTTAGATACTGTCGTAGTGGTATCTTTTTTAATTTGTTAGTTTGTCTGACAATTTGATAGAGCAAGGGATAGAATTCCAGAGTATTGAGATGTAGTTGGAATATTGGGAGCTTACAGAACTGTTCTAGGCTTTATTAGCAAGAGGGATTAGTTACTAGGTCTGAGATCTCTCTTGCTAGAGTAGTTTTGGAGTGCATTTTGTAGTACAAGACATTTTTCAGGATTATATATTAGTTTATGATCAGTGATTGTTTGGGAAAGTGTTAGTCATGGCCTAATTCAAACTAGTTTAGATCTTTTAGTGCTTTGCAGTAGTGGGACCTATGTAATACATTTTTGGTAAATTTCACTATTTCACTACAGCATGCTTCAAGTTTTAGCATATCTGTTTTGTTCAAGTTGATAAGAATAGGAGAGGTGTACAGTAATGTTGTGAGTAGGTAAATTCTTATGATGGATTGTCTGACTGGGTCTGTGAAGTATGCCTTAGTTGTTTAAATGGACATTAGTTTCAGATGTGCCGTTTTGATGGCTTGATATATGTGTTTGTCAGATTTTACTTATTAGCAGACATGGAAGCTTGGTTTGTGAACCTGTTTATATTTTGTTACAGTTTGACAAGTAGAAGTGAAAGGAGGTTGTTGGTTTATGATATTCCTTATGGGTCAAAAGCATAGCATTCATTTTGTGATATTTGGATTCATGTATTGGTCTGAGTTGCTTAGCTAGGATTTGATTGTTGTGAAAGAGTGTTGGGTTATTTCTTGGCATTACAGATGGATTGTGCAGAAGAGATGTGAGTGGAGTCATCAACATTTTGTACAATGGCAGCAAGGTTGTTTATAGTATTAAAAATATTCATAAAGATATTAAATAGCAGTGGTCTCAGTACTGAGCTTTGTGGGACTCCCACTGTGACTGGAAGGAAAGGGGAAAATTCCTTTTGCCATTTGACAGTTTGTTGTCTATTAGTTAAGTAGTTGTCACACCAGGACAAGGATGATTGACTTAGGTCAAGGGTGAATAGCTGTGTGAAGAGTTTTTGATGGGAGACAATGTCAGATGCTTTGGATAAGACAACAGACCTCTCAACCGTACCAAATTCCTTGGTAAATACCGGTTTTGAAGGCAACATATTTGGGGTGCCACAAATTCCCATGTAGCCCCTTTAATTTCTGAATTTCCCAGGGTTTTTTTGAAGTTTTTTTTTTTTTTTTTACTGTTTCTGACGTCATCACATGCAGAGCATGCATGATGATGTCAGCACGGGGCAGACAGTTGCTGAGCCATTACTACTTAATTTAAATTTACTGGTCCACAGGTTTCTGGCTCCAGCTAAGGCACTTCTCACTGCATTGAGTCTTGTATTTATGTATTACAAGATGGACTCTGCAAGTTTACTTGGTCTTTTAATACTTTTATTTATATACGCACTGCATTGTGAATGTTATTGCAAGTTTACTTGGTCTTTTATTTATGTATACACTGCATTATGAATGCTATTACATGACGGGCTCTAGGAAAGGCACTTCTCACTGCACTGAGTCTTTTATTTATGTATCACAAGATGGGCTCTGCAAGTTTACTTGGTCTTTTAATACTTTTATTTATGTATGCACTGTATTGTGAATGTTATTACAAGACGGGTGCTTGGCACTGCTATTGCATTTCTCGCTTTAGGGCTCGAGTGCTAGTATGAATCTTGCTCAAGTGCTAGTTTCTTTGCATTTTAGACAGTGTACTTCTCACTCACTGTACTTTAGACAATGTTACTACTGAATTCTCCACTTTTAGGCCAATAGCTATACTCTCTCCACTTGCAAAGATTATGGAAAAATGTATTCATAGACAACTCATGCACCACCTAATCCAAAATCGCCTTATGGCAGACACTCAGCATGGCTTCCGTCCTCATCACAGCACTACTTCAGCCCTCCTAGCCTTTACTAACACCATAAACCATAATCGCAACAATAATTATATATCTTCAGCCCTCTTTTTGGATCTTTCCAAGGCATTCGATATGGTTGATCACCAACTTTTAATCCACACCCTGCAAACATTCTGTCTAGATACTGGAGCCCTCCAATGGTTTCAATCCTACCTGAATGGTCGACATCAGGCTATCCTCTGGCAGAACAAACTCTCTAACCTTCTACCTAACACCCTTGGAGTACCACAAGGCTCTATACTAGGGCCCTTGCTGTTCTCCATCTTCATTAACGACCTTTATACTGCCATCCCAAAAGTCAGCTGTATCCAATATGCTGATGACTCTACTCTGATTTTCTCAGGCATATCTCCAGTAGAGTTATGGTCAGCTACCCAGACCACCTTTAATACAATAGAAAACTGGCTTTCTGAACATCGTCTGATCCTAAATCCCCAAAAAACTAAAATGCTGTTATTTTCACCAACACGTAGGTCTACTGCTTTCACCTTTACCATAAAATCAAATGATGGCACAATAATCTTCCCCTGACCTATCTACAAAACTATTAGGTATCATTATAGACAATAATCTAAAATTTGACCTACATGTTAACCAAACTATCAAAACCATCAATAAAAAACTAGGGTCACTTTACAGAATAAAAGCCTTCCTAACCCCTCCAGCTAAAATTGCCATAGCTCACTCTCACCTTCTTTCAGCCCTTCTGTATGCATCCCTTCTACCCTCGAATTTAAACACGACTGTCCTTTACAAACTCTCAATTTGCTACAACCACATTGCCAGGTTTGCCACTGGGCTGCCTTTTAGGACACATCATTGCATCAATCTAAATCAGCTTGGGTGGCTTAAACTACCCAGCCTAATCCAGTATAACCAACTGATTATGGCCTATAAAATCCTCTATAATCTGGACAATACTCCTGCACTTAAAAATATTATCACCCCCTATAACAATCCTAGACTGCTTCAATCCTAACAAACTCCTAATTCAGACTAGCAAAATTAATAACACAGCCAGTGATTCTCTCTTTGCAAACTCTGTAAGTAGATCCTGGAACTCTCTTCCAGCTGATATTACCTTACTTTCCACCTTAGGTCAATTTAAAATTAGACTCAAACAACATTTGTCACTTAACTGGCTATGTCAATGTATCAAGCTTGGCTAACTCTCTCTAGAATGTGTAAAAATCTGTTAACCAGTTTACTGTGTAATTTAACTTAATCCTGACTTGTGCTCAGGATTAACTGTAACCTGTGGAACTTGTTTAACTTGCTTACTTATGTAATCTCTGTAGTCTGTTTGTAATATATAATGCTGGTATTATGTAATGCTGTATCTGCTTACCCTTGGAACTTTTCTCCCCGGGCCTCTGCTGAAAATGGACATGCATCCAGTCGGACTATCCCGGTCAACAAATGTAAAATAAAAATAAAAAATAAAAAATATTAGTTTGCTTCACGCTCAATGCATTTTAGACAATGCTAGTTTGTATCTTGCTCAAGTGCTAGTTCCTTTGCATTTTAGACAGTGTACTTCTCACTCAATGTATTTTAGACAATGTTAGTTTGCCTCTCGATCAATGTATTTTAGACAATGCTAGTTTGTATCTCACTCAAGTGTTATTTCTTTGCAGTTTCGGCAATGTTAAAGGGCTCAGTTTGAATGAATATTGTAAAGGGCTCAAGTGGAATGAATGTTGTGTGTGTATTTGAATGAATGGCGTGTATCTGTGTGTGTGTGTGTGTGTGTGTGTGTGTGTGTGTGTGTGTGTGTGTGTGTGTGTGTGTGTGTGTGTGTGTGCCAACATGGTACAAAACTCTATTTATTTACTATGAGCAGTAGTTAACAATAATTATGTCATGAGCATTTCAGCTTTAGATTATTGCTCACTTTAACATACAAAACATTTTCAGTTTGAAACTATACGACTGATGTTGTCAATCACAAATCTGTTTTTTATCTGTTTTTTACTACTAAAAAACAACAAGCGTCATCCATTCTGCCTGAACTGTGCTATGTCAAGGAATATAATATATCAAATATTTTGTATCTTGCCATTTTTCACGTACATTATTCCCCCTTTTTCTGTCTTCTTCCCTCTTTCACCATTCTCTCAAAATTAACTGTACACATAGTATGTTATTTTCTGTCTTCTCCCATTCTTAAACATTCTTAATACTACTAATAAAGTGTTACTTCATTCCCATACTATATAGTCTTTCTGTCAATGGTGTTTTTCCCTCAGAAACTGCTGCCTATAAAGTAACTGATTTGTTATTACAATCTTAGTTAGACATATTGACACTAACAGCTTATTATTATAACTATGTATTATGCCTCTCAGTGGTGTTACATTTCTTTGGCTATTGTTTGGTCTGGCATTTGGAGCACAGGATTAAGGTGCTTCCAGTGGTCTAAGGTTTGAGTCCTCAGTCTCCATTGCCTAACCATTGCCTAACTATGTGACTGTGGGCAAATCACTTAACTAGACAGTGTTCCTAGGCAGAGTCTGAAAAAATAGGTCCATAGAGATCAGTGTGCAATGTCAATAAATAAATAAAACAAACTTTGATTGTAAGCATTTTTCTTTGTTTTCCCATTGGGACCAGCACTCTACCCTCATTTTTATTTATTAATTTATTTATTTATTTATTTATTTAGTTATAGTTTATTTGCCAGGATAGTCCACTGGGCCACGAGGAGCCTGTTATCAATGGAGTCCTCGGGAGAAAAGCTCCAGAAAATTACAAATTACAGATTTAACATAAGAGTAAGTTTTTAGAGAAATGTAATGTGTACAAATGAAGCAAAATTAAACAAATAGAAAAACATGTATTAGTAGAGTGCACATATTAATACAATGCAATAAGAGTAATATTTACAAACAGTCTGAGTTTTTAACTGTTTAACATATTAGTACAATGCAATAACAGAAACAGGCTAACTTTGTTATCAGTTATGCTAATTTATGCAGCTAATTTCTAGGCTACTGAATTCTACATTTCTAGGAGTTATGCTAATTCCTAGAGTCAACAAACATAAATAAAATAAATACTAATTATCATAATTACTTGAAAAACAACTAAGCAGTATAATTTTATATTTGACAGTATGTGATAAAGTATACCAAACAACTGTCTTTATAATTTAGGGTAAAGATATTTAACAAGAAAATCAGAAGAAGTTTCTTTAATGCACTAAACAAAGTTTAATTTATTACAACTGAAGTAAATCACCACAGTCTTTCCACTGGCCAGTCATTATTCACACAGCACATTATTTTCCTGGAATATTGTAATTGTCCTGGTCCCCTTTAATAACACACATCACACCAAATGACATTTGATTACCTTTATTAAATTTCCATAACAAAGCTTTGATCACCAACTTTATTAATTATAACTATTCATGATATAATTGATTCTAAATACAGCATAACATCTTTGTAATGCTAATCAGGGCAGCGTACCTACTGACCCTGCCCCAGTAAGCAGCATCCATACCTCTACTCACTTACTTTACTTATGAAGCAGTGTCTCATCTCACTTCATACACCATTCATTGTAATGTTAATCAGGGTAGCGTACCTACTCACCTTGCCCAACAAGCAGGGTCCATACCTCTACTCACTTACTTTACTTATGAAGCAGCGTCCCATCTCACTTCATACACCATTCATTGTAATGTTAATCAGGGTAGCATACCTACTCACCTTGCCCAACAAGCAGGATCCATACCTCTACTCACTTACTTTACTTATGAAGCAGCGTCCCATCTCACTTCATACACCATTCATTGTAATGTTAATCAGGGGAGCGTACCTACTCACCTTGCCCAACAAGCAGGATCCATGCCTCTGCTCACTTACTTTACTTATGAAGCAGCATCCCAACTCACTTCGTACACCATCCATTGAATTACCTTCCACCAAATAAGCACCATCCTTACCTCAGCTTGGATATCTATTCAGCAAACTTCCTCCAACTATTCATTTCTTTTCCCCAGATCCTTGAAATGAACATCCAGACATCAGAGGGGGAACAGAAGAGGGCAAGCCTATCCCTCTTCTCTGCCAACCAGCCTGACCAGGCTGTTTCCCCTCCCTTCTACCCCAAATTGTTCAATCCACTTCCTAAAAAGGGAAGAGTCAAGCCAAACATAATTTGGTGTACCCATCATCTGTAAAGCACCTTAGAATCCCATCATAACCACCTTTGTCATGCCATCACTGAAACACACCCTAATGAAACTAAATAAAGTAGGATTACCGGGACCCCGTTATAACAACGGAACATCCACACCAAGAGAACACATCCCTTTTAGCCTGCTGCCTTCAAAGCTGAAATCATGCAGCAACCTGAATGTATTTACAACCTATAACCACAACAAAACCACAGACTATAACCCCTTGAACTCAAGATGGCACCCAGTCAAACAACTACTAGCAAGTCTCACACCCAAGACCCTGTTACCTACCTACAATGCTTCTTAAAACTCTACTCACAAAATTGACCCAAACACCCAAGAGAAATGATCCTTGTGCTATTCTGTAAAACCTTAACCTGGTATGTAACATAAATACTACCCACTCAAGGGAAAAATTTGTCACCCCTAGATACCACTCATTAGGCAAAGACTCCAGCATCTTGTCAAACACCTCATTAGCCCTTCCCCCACATACACTTCAAAAACAACTGGATAAGTGAATACAACCACCCAAAGTTCCAAGAAAGCAAGGATTGAACTTCACTGGCTTACAGGAATCATGTTTCTCATAGTTCCATATCAAAAATTCTGGCTAGATTCCATTTTAGATAAATGGATAAAATAGCTAGTTTACCAGAGGTCTAAACCAGTGACCTTAAAGTACCCCTGATCCTATAATTGGACTCCACCCCACCCGTGAAAACCCCAATCTCATCTTAAACAATCCTCTCCCTGGATTACCATGTCTCAACATGCCTCTCCTTCAACTTGCCCCTACCCTACCTTGATAAACTCCAACCCTGCTGTGTTATCATTAGCACAGACTTATGATTACCAGATAACCCCTTGTGCCCCACTCCCACAATCAAACCACCCCCACAATCAACATCCATTACCTTCTAAAACCATTTTTGACACGGTATGGACCACTGCTCACCGTGCAGTCCTTCTGTGATCTCATTGTGCACCACTCAAGAGACCGAGACCTCCACTGCAACAGTTTTCGAGCTCCCTCACCTCTGGCCACCAACCAATGTCAACGCAAATTCCATTTTCCATCAGTAACTGTTGCCCATTTATGCTCCCCATGTGTAACCTCCTCGCTCGCCACTGCTTCCATCATCTGTGAATTCACTGTATCGCCATCACTGGAACTCGGCACACCACCACCTACAAAGAAAAGGAAAAAAATTAAACCCTCTAATAGGAATGAGAAGGCTCCACCTTATACCCACCTATTCCAAATTACAGCCACAGCATTCCAAGACCCCATCTGCAAGAAAGAAGAAGACATGTAAAACATCCAAATACATAACACACACTCCAATACATCTACAAGGACAACCCATTCTGCCAACCCCGGAAGGAATGTACCACCACTTCCCTCTATGACAAATAGCCATAACTGAAGCTATGCTTCCTATGACCCTATCAAATACCCAAGATAAATTTAACTACCAGTGGAGTATATTAAAAGTAAACCCCCCACCTAAAGGGACCTATCCATATCCACAACCCGGGTAACCTTGTGAATCCAGACCACATCCATTAGCCCCCTGTATAAGTCAAGCTAATATATTGTAAAACCATCTGCCTAGTTCTTAACCTTCCATCTCCAAATGAGGCACACTAACCAACCTAATGTGGAAATAATGTTATCTGCTCCTTATTTGAGCAGTACTAATAATAATTAAACCCCATTACATTAATTCATGTATAAAGTCCAGGTTTGCCTATAAAATGAAGTAAATACATGTCTGTATAATCTGTAAACACCTTTCTATCCACATAAACCACACTGTTCATATGTTCCCTTTCACCTGCTGCTATTTTATGTGTCATGTAAAGCTCTCACTCATCTATACACAAGGTTCTGCCCCTTATCCTCGGAAACTGTTGAATCTGACACATAATTTGAATTAATGAACCAACAAGCTATGCCCCTCCCCAAACGGCAAAAGAATGAACCTTTCAACCCTCTACCATTAACTGTGATGCTTAGTACCAGAATCCGACAACAAAACCAAGCCTGAAAAAGTCTTAAGAGCATTCGACCACATGTTAAATAACCAGGTAATTTGCTTGACACTACCACCGAAAAGTAGTCCCTATCAAGCCATTGTGCCAGACATGCAACACTGCCGATACACATTTATACCTAGTGTATATATTATATACACATACATATTTTTATCGAAATATATCATATATACATTTACCAATACAACACACCCGCGCGCACACACACCCACACACACACACACACACACACACACACACACACACACACACACACACACACACACACACACACACACACACACACACTCTTACACCAACCCATGTACAATACACAAATTCAATTAAATGCATGGAACAGCTAATCAAAACCCCCTACCCTATGTACACATCTAACAAAGCCTATGCCCCCACCACTACCTACATCATTACTAAACCATTAAAATTCTGTCTCCTCCTGCACAAGAAAAGAAAATGTAAGTTCTCAGCACACATATCCACTAGTGCCTGAAGCCAACCTTAAGTGCCACGAGGGCACCCTGTTCAACTGTGCTGCCCCTACAATGGCCCACAACACCCCCCATCTACAACAGAATGCCATTTTAGCAGCTTCATCCCAAAGCTGCTTGTACTGCAATCATCTGGAATGCAACAAACACTAGTTTATGAAAAGTGCGTGGTTGCATAAACTTAAAGACATAACCGGCAACTAAATCTGAAACTTCCCTAACAAAAGCAGGTTAATGACCTAGCCCATAAGCCCTGTTGTGTTTTAGTGCCTCTAATTCAGTAGCAACCTTGTCAAGGGTATAAAGTCAGAAAATCATGACAGGCATTTGAGTTTCAAACTTCCGTCTTTAATTATTTCCACTCATTTGCCAGCAAACCACAAGCTTATGAAAACGGACCAAAATATGAGGCAAAATCTGGAAGTTCTGCAAACTCTGTACAGTTGAGAGGTATGATCATGCTATACTAAGATTTACAAAATAAACTGGGCCCACTCTTGCCTCTAAATATGTAAAGCCCAAACCCAATGCATGTCACCACATGCTGGCTTCACTCCCTAGATCATCCTTGAGATTCGTTTGAAAATCCAAAAGGTTTAGGAGCGAACCCCCCCCCCCAAGAGCCCATCATCGCAGGGCAAGACATCCGAAACTCAAATGCTTTCTTCACTGTTAAGCATTACTGTGCCACTTCATAAAACACACAAAACTATGCGGCTCCTCCTTGAAAACTCGTCTAGTTCATAATTACCGGAAACAGCTCATACAAAAAAGTATTTCACTCCCCATGTGGAGGGCTTCAACTCCACACCTTCGTCCTTACATGCTTTAACTTCACAGTCAAGCAACCATGTAACATAAAAAAAAAAAACACATAAAGTGAATGCTGGTACAGCTACCAAAATGACACCCAAGGTAATTGGCTGCATATTGCCACCTACTCCAAATAACTTGCCGAGTTACAAAACTCAATTGCATAAAACCCCAACTAACATTTTAAAGGTCCAAGTTAATGCAGATCAGCTTAAACTCGATTTCAAATCCCTACTAAGTGCAATACGAAATAAATGCCAAGCATAAAAACCTATAACCAGCCATGTGTATGATCTTTACTTCTTCAAGTTTACCTGCCAAGAAAAAGACTCTTTGTAATATAAAGTTGAGAGCTAAAGTAAAATCACGACTCCCCTCAGGCTGGTATCCCCTTATGCGCATGCACGATTAAACTGTGATATCACAATCTTTTCCCACAAATAGAGCTCCGGTACAAGTTACTTTAAGTAAATTGAATTGAATTTAATCTTCACAGGCCAAGTTTGTTTGGGAACAGAGGAAGTTACTCTGCTGCCCACACCTCTTGCTAAGTGAAGTACAGTTTGGTCATTATCGCGTACCATTAAATGCCCTACTTTTACCACAAAACCCATATACTGCAAGTCACCAAAAACAAAATCCTAGGGTTCATCATCTTCTCCCTTCCCAGTGAACATCATTGCTACACATAAAAAAATGGTTAACATTTACTACAGGGTCTGGGACCATAGTCT
This sequence comes from Protopterus annectens, assembly GCF_019279795.1. NCBI lineage: Eukaryota > Metazoa > Chordata > Ceratodontiformes > Protopteridae > Protopterus > Protopterus annectens. The sequence goes on along the minus strand of NC_056727.1, from coordinate 418,401,692 downwards.
GTTCTTCAGTTTGCATTTGAAAGTTGGTATCCCTCAATTCCATTGTAGTGGCTTGTGTTGCATAATTATGCATACAAGTTTTATGTTAATCAGATTTGTACCTATTTTTCTTAGGGCTTTGTCCAGATTTTTGATGTTTCAGATTTTTGATGTTTCCAAGTTGAGAGGTATGTAAGTCAATAAAAAAGAAGGTGATTAAGTTGCTTTAATTTCTGTACTGCCTGACAGTAATTGAGAAGCTGAAAAGAGCAGTAGTGGTGCTGTGGTTTTGTTGGAAACTATGATGAGTAGCAGATAAGAGGTTATTAGTAGAGCATTGATTTATGATATGGGTATGAATACAGTTTTCCATTATTTTGGATAGGGACATTCATATCAATATGGGTTTGTAGTCTGAGAGTTCTGTTGAAATGCCACTTATGTGTAATAGAGTGATGTACGGCTTTCTTCATATGGTAAGGATGTAGCTTTCAGATATACAGTAGCTGATTAATATTGGGGCTCAGTATGCAAGGATTTATGCAGCTTGTTTTAAGTATTCATGTAGTAAATTGTCCACTGCTAGGGAGGCTGGCATTATTTTACTATTTTTATTGTGGATGTTTGCACAGTTTTAAAGAGAAAGTTGCATGTGTTGTTATATGAAGGTATAGTGGTACACTGGGGAACATTTTGTTTTACTAAAACTAGAAAATTAGTGACCATATGCTCACTTACATTATTAGACAAAAATTTCATATCCCAACTACTCACAAACTCAAAACCTCCCGCTCAAAGAAATTCTTTAATCCTGATAGTTTCCTGAATGAATTGCAAGCATGTGACTGGTCACCACTGACCCATCTTGATCTTGATGAGGCTGTTACCTACTTCAACACTAACTTTCTTGAAATTCTAGACTACCACGCACCTTATCACTCCACTAGAATAAGATCCAAATATGCCCCATGGCTAACAAGACAAACTAAGCAGAAGATGCTCCTCAGAAACAAAATATGGGCTAAATGGAGAGCTACCAAATGCCCATCTGATCACCTCCTCTTTAAACAGTTAAGAAATGCCACCAAGAAGGATACTCTTAGAGACATAAAAGACTTCTACCTACACCTCTAACAAACTAATCAACAAACACCACAAAAATTTTGGTCAGTGATAAACAAACTTCTTCAGCCAGGACACTCAACTACTCCTGCCCCAGTAGGTTTTAACCATAATAATTTCAACCAGATCCCTGATGCCTTTAATAAATACTTTACAGAAGCCATTCAAACCCTAGCCAATTCTGTACCCCCACCTACTGCTTCCCCACCACACACCTCCAAGACGATGTCTCCTACCTTTCATATACCATCTATTCCTACATCTCATATTCTTAAACTGCTTAAAAAACTGAAACCCTGCACTCCATCTGCAGACCGACTCCCATCTGAATACCTACAAATTGCCGCAAAAGCTATTCATTACCCCATATCTATGCTTATTAACAGAACTATCTCTGAAGGCAAAATCCCTACCATTTGGAAAGTATCTCACATTATCCCATTACACACAGGTGGATCTTCTATAGAGCTTTCAAACTTTCACCCTATTGCCTTACTCTCCCCATTAGCTAAGATAATGGAAAAATGTATTCATAAACAACTACTCAACCACCTTCTACAAAAATAACCAACTAGCCAACTGCCAACATGGCTTTAGACCATTCCACAGCACAATGACTGCCCTTTTATCCTTCACTGACTATAAATAAAAATCGTAACAATAACTCCTTATCCTCTGCACTATTTATTGACCTGTCAAAAGCCTTTGATATGGTTAACCATAACTTACTTCTAGACAAACTAAAATACCATTCTCTTGATCCACAAGCATTACAATGGTTTAGGTGTTATCTTCAAAACAGGCAGCAAGCAGTGCTTTGGGACAACAATCTGTCTTCATTACTCACAGTAAATATTGGAGTCCCACAAGGCTCTCTCTTAGGTCCCCTTCTTTTTTCCTTATTTATTAACGACCTCCACATGGACATACCTCAAGCCACCTGCTTTCAATATGCAGATGACTCGACCTTAATCTGTACTGCTAAGAACATAGCCTCCCTCCAGTCCCTCACCCAAACTGTGTTCCAAAATGTGGAAAACTGGTTTATGAAACATTGCCTCCTCCTTAATCCCAAAAAAAACAAAATTACTGCTTTTTAACCCAACTCAAAAATCTTCCACACCATTCTTCTCTATAACCTCTAACAATGCTACTAACATTACCCCAGATACTACCACCCGCCTACTAGGGGTCACAGTTGACAATCGTCTTAACTATGATGACCATATCAACGCCACCATAAAATCTGTTAACAAAAAACTTGGTACTCTCTATAGAATCAAACCCTTCCTTACCCCCATAGCCAGGAAAACCATTGCCCAGACCCACCTCATTTCTACTCTTTTCTATGCCTCTGCTATATATACTAACCTATCTATGAATAACATATCCAAACTTTCTAACTGTTATAATAGCATAGCTAGATTCATTACATGTACACCCTTTAAAACTCACCACTGTCTTAACCTCAAACAACTAGGATGGCTAGAATTGCAGAACCACATACTCTATCAACAGTTACTTATCACTCAAAAGATCCTACACCACCCCAATAATACCCCCATCCTCACAAATCTGATTTCACCATACAAAAATCTAGCTACATTATGTTCTGCTAATAAACTTCTGGTCTCCTTGATTAAATCTAACAATAAAGCTGGTGACTCACTTTTCTCAAACACTACAGGCAAAAACTGGAATCAGCTCCCTCCTGAACTATCTAACCTACCTGCTACATCTCTATTCAAAAAACATATTAAAGAACATCTTAAAACTCAGTGACTTTGTTCCTGTGCTAACCCAGACTGAAATCTATTTCCCCTCCTACTCATACCCTTTTCCCCACCCCTCTAACTTAGGCCTCTAACCTAGGCCTCCTAATCATGCTTCTTTTTTCATAGTAAGAGAAAAAAATATAAGGACTTTACTCTGATGTCCTCATACCCACTTTGTGTTTAGTACATCTGCCATACTTTACTTAATAAACTTTTAGCATAATGTCTATATTCTATAATTACATTACTATATTTTTGCTTTTAACCAATGCTACCACTGTACTGTTTTCTTACATGTCCTAGCTATATATTGTTATATATTGTTAACTGTGTTTTACTGTTCATGCTTGGAGCTTTTCTCCCCGGGCCTCTACTGAAAATGGACATAAATCCAGTTAGACTAGCCTGGTCAACAAATGTAAAATAAATAAAATAAAATAAATAAATAAAAGAGCTAGTAAAGTAAAAGCTAAACTGCATTGCTATGCTGTTCTTATTGTTTGTGGTTTTGGGCTTGGAGTGGTGAATGGGCTGGAGAAGCTCCTTGATGGAGTACTAACATTTTCTATGGTTATACTGGTTTTCCTGTTGGAAGCTAGAGTAGTAAGACTTCATTTTCTGAACTGGTATGTTTGATAAGTTTCTAAGTAGTCTAAATCTTTAGTGAGATTCTTGTTTTTTAAGTTCCATAGCTCCCATGCTTTGTCTTTGAGTAGCTGATGGCATCCATATTTAACCAAGGTGCTGGTGTCGATTTTACTCTTTTGGATCTAAGTGAACCAAGCTCATTATTATAATAAGGAAGGTTTTGCTAAAATGTGCAACAGCTTCATCTAAGGGCAGTGTCTTTAGAATATTCCAATTGTAGTCTTTTCGTGGAGATTAGAGTTTCTTTGCTGAAATTATTGAGGTTGCATATCTGATTATATGTTCTTACCCTATACAGGGGAGGACGTTGTCTCTGGAGGCAGGTAGGGATGTTGTCACTGAAACTGTCTAGTAGACAATCAAATAAAGTTACTGTTGAGGTATTGTTGGTTAAGATCCATTCTAGTATGAATTGTCTGTTTGTTTGATTTTTGTTTGTTTTATCTGTTTTAGTAGTGGTTTGAATTAATTGTGATAAGCCATACAAGTTTATGGAGTTGGATGTTTTAGCATTACAGCTTGGCAGTCAATATTAAGGTCATCCAATATAATAATTTCCTTATGAATGTTTTGTGATAAGCAATGAGGATTTATCCAGCTACTGTTTTGTTATTACCTGCCAGAACATAAAGGACCACAATAGTTGTGGACTTTTTTTGAGTTCACTACAAGTTTTGTGAGTATGATTTCTGCATTGTTGAATTGAGCAAAAGTTAGGGTATGAATGGAGATGTTGGCATTATTTTTATAAATGATAACTATCCCACCTCTATGTTTACCCCTTCTGTCATTCCTGTGAATACTGTAACCTGAGGGGAAAATGTTGTTGTCTTTTTGCCAGGTTTTAATAATGACAGCTATGTCTGAAGAGTCAGTTAGGTAGCATAGAATGGTGGTCTGTAGGATGACGTTGGTGATCAAGAAGAGGAGGACAAGTGTGAGAGCAGTTCCAGGGATCAAATGGTGGATGTTGAATAAGGGTGATTGTGAGGTGGAATTCAGGGAACAGTTAAAACAGGCACTGGCGGGCAGTGAAGAGTTACCGAATAGCTGGGTAAGTACAGCAGTGATGGTAAAGGAGACAGCTAGAAAGGTGTTTGGTGTGACATCTGGACAGAGGAAGGAGGACAAGGAGAACTGGTGGTGGAATGAGGAAGTACAAGAGAGTATACAGAGGAAGAGGTTGGCAAAGAAGAAGTGGGATTGTCAGAGAGATGAAGAAAGTAGACATGAGTATAAGGTGATGAGGTGCATGGCAAAGAGAGAAGTGGCGAAAGCTAAGGATAAGGTGTATGAAGAGTTGACTGAAAGGTTGGACACTAATGACTGAGAAAAAGACCTGTACCGATTGGCTAGACACAGGGACAGAGCTGGGAAAGATGTAGGTAAGGGTTACAAAGGATAGTGAGAGAAATGTACTCACAAGTGAGGAGAGTGTGTTGAGTAGATGGAAAGAGTACTTTGAGGGGTTGATGAATGAAGAGAATGAGAGTGAGAGAAGGTTGGATGATCTGGGGATAGTGAATCAGGAAGTGCAATGGATTAGCAAGGTAGAAGTAATGATAGCTATGAAGAGGATGAAGAATGGAAAGGCTGTTGGTACAGATGACATACCTGTGGAAGCATGGAGGTACTTAGGAGAGAAATGGCAGTGGAGTTTTTATTTTTTTTCCATACTAAATTTTTATTGTTATATTATTTTCAAACACAAGTAAGATCAAAAATAACATATATTCACAAATCAAACATTAACTAATATCACTAATAACCACATTCTATATACAATATTTACAAGAATGCTTCCATGTAATACATTTAAATATAAAAAAGCATAAGAGTAAATGCAAGTAATAGGCAGTTGATTACTAAATTCTCTCCACACACATAAATAATTATTAATATTTCCAACTTGAAAATACTATGCTAGTATAATATTAAAAATCTGTTCCCAAATTTTTGGATTATTAACATTTTTATTTTGTGGTTTTAATAGTAATTTATGAGCCAATATATGTTTTGTCGCTAGAACTCTAAAGTTCTGCCATGAAGTTTTAGATGGGTCTAACCAATTTGAAGCTATATAAAGCTTCATTAATAGAAAAATATTAATATATATAATAATTTGTGATTTAGGGATCTCTTTCGGGGGAATATGCAGAATCATAAATTTCCATGATAACGTTGTACTTTGGTAACCCACCTTCTGAAGCTGACTCTTAAGGGAATTCCAAAGTCTGAAAATACATTTACAACTCCAGAACATATGAAGAAGATCAGCTGGTTGATTCTTACAATATGGACAAGTTGGTGATTTTTTGGGATTAAATTTATGCAGGGTAAGGCGTGTATAATAAGCATTGTTCCAAATCATCAACTGGGTATATATATTAATTTTTGAAGAGAAGTAGATTTGATGGTCAAGTCAATTGCTTTTAACATATTACTTCTATCTGTCAGTAAAATTTTCTCTTCCCAGTAGTTTGATAACAAAATTTTATCATGAAATTGAAATTCTTTAATTAATTGATTTGCTGTTGTGATATATTTAAGATCCTGTTGAAGAACTTGCCACAACAAAGAGCATCTATTAATAGCCTCTTCTTCCGGTTTAAAACTTTTAAAATGGCTTATAGTGAGTTCTCTAATTTGTCTCAGAATAACCAGATACTTTTTAGGTAAGTTAAGTTCTTGTCTTATTTGGTTAGCCGAACTGTCAAGATGTTTATATATATATCAATCAAAGTTAGATTAACTATCAATGGAAACTTGTTGAGATCAATTAGTTGATTATTCAATTTTAAATTAGGATTCTTATGAAAGGGTTGAAAAACCATCATATGTTGGACCAAATCTAATGAATGAAATACGTTATGAAAAGAAAATGTGTTTGTTTTGATGTGTTCAATAATACCATAGAATTTCAACGTATCCTTACCTAAAAAAAGTATTGCTTTAGGATTGATATTTAACTTTAGAATATATTTATAATTCAGAACTACCCAAAGTGGTGTCCACTTAGTATTATTTATATCATAATTGGCAATTCTTAAAATTCTATTAGAATTTATAATTAAATAATACATTTCAAAATTAGGTAATTCCAGTCCTCCTCTATTTTTTGGGGTCATTAATTTATCATAAGATATCCTGGTTTTCTTTGGTTCCCAAATGAATTTAGCCAATTCTTTATGAATTTTTTTAAAAAATGTCTTCAAAAGTAATAAATTGGCTGACCTAAAAATATCCAGTAATCTTGGTAATATGTTCATTTTGATAATTTAAACTTTTGCTAACATTGGCAGTTGTAAATTTTTCCATCTCCCAAAATCCGAAATTATTTGTTCCCAGATTGCTTTAATATTATTATTGTAAAAGTCTTTATTATCTGTAGAGAACTCAATACCTAGATATTTAATATTTTCTTTAAATGATACCTGTCCCACTAAGGGCAATAACGAAAAAGGTTTAGGTGTCTTTAAAGGGAAGATATTGTTTTTTTTCAAGTTAATTTTATAATTAGAGACTTCTGAGAACTCATTAACAGCCTTCAATAATTTTTCAGTATCTGATAATGGAGATGCAGAATAAATGCTAAGATCGCCAGCAAAAGCTGCCATTAATATTTTAGTTCTATAAATTATTGGGACATTATGATAAACATTTTGTTTAATATATAAAAACAATGGTTCAAGATAGATATTAAATAATAAAGGGGACAAAGGGCAACCCTGACATGCTCCATTCTTAATCTGTATTCTTTTAGAGAAGTTTTTATTAATATACAATGTAGTATAGGGATTACTATATAATATTTGTAACATGTGGACAAACTCATGTGATATATTAAAATACGGTAAAAGATCAAACAAGAAATTTGTATCAACACTATCAAAGGCTTTCTGGGCATCAATTATAAGGGCATAAATATTTAAATTATTTTGCTTAGCATGCTCTAACATAGTATGTAATGTGAGTGTATTATCACTGGTTTGTCTACCTGCCATAAAACCAGTCTGTTCTTTGAAAATGATATGAATCATGATTCTCTTCAGTCTAGATGCTATAATAGAGGTTAGAATTTTCATGTCTACATTTATTAATGATATCGGTCTATAAGTATCCGGATTTTGAGGATCTGAATTGGCTTTATGTATAAAAATAGTTTTTGAGGTGTTAAGATGTGGATCATTAATTTTATTCCTAATTATGTAGTTAAACACAACTGAAAGTATCTTACCGAAAATATCTGCAAACTTTTTATAAAATTCCACTGTCAAGCCATCAAGACCTGGTGATTTATGTGATTTCATATGCTGAATTACATATACTATTTCTTCTTCAGATATCAGTTTAACCAAATCATTTTGAATGTCCTCTCTTATTGTTGGAAACTTAATTGAATGTAGAAATTGTTCATAATTCCTGTTAGGGATCATATCCTTTTGTCCAGCATAAATATTAGTGTATATTTTCTCAAAGATATTAAGAACATCCTCAGTTTTAGAATATATTTTATTATTAAATTGTATTTCCGAAATCTGCACGGTTGGTTTCGTTTGATTAATGATCCTAGCTAACTCTCTCGATGGTGTTTGAACATGATTGGCATACCTCACTAACGTCTTGTATTCTTGAAATGTTACTCTACTATTCTGAAGTAAAAAGAGATCCTTTTGACATTTAATCAGTTCCTTCTCTGTTTGCTCATGAAAATCCCTAATCAGTTCTTGATCAAGTAATTTAATTTTTATTTCTAAAGTTTGAATATCTTTGTTTAATATTTTTTTATAATAAGATGCTTTTTGCAAAAGTGTCCCTCTTATTTGAGCTTTAACTGTTGCCCATTCAATATCTGGGGCAAATTGTTGTTTCCCTAAACCAATCAATAAGTCTTTCAGGTACTTTGTAACTTTCAGTATTATATCCTCCTTATTCAATAAATTTGGATTAAGAGAACAATTATAACCTCTTTGTCTCAAAGTATCCTTTACCCCCTTAGTAAAACTCAATGAAATTTTAGAATGGTCTGATATATAACGGGCATATACAATAACTGTAGGTTCTAGATTGATCAATACTCTTGATATGAGGAAGGAATCAATTCTGGACCACATTTTGTGACATGGGGAATAAAAGGTAAAATTGCTTGTACTATTATCGTTATTCAGATAGTGAAATGGATCATATAATTGAAAGTCTTCTTTAAGATCATTCAGTGCTAATACAGCATACTTGTTAAATGCTCTTTGTGGACAAGATCCATCCAACTTCGGATTCTGGTAGGTATTCCAATCACCTCCAACAATTACATAATATCTATCAAATTGTGTTAAAATTGAATATAGTGATGCTATGAATAATTGTTGATCATTACAGGGAGCATATATATTTAAAAGTAAAATAGGTTTATCAAATAAGGTAGACGAAAGAATAACATAGCACCACCATCCATTTTTATCTGTATTAGAATCTAATATCTTTTCCTTGTATTGATCTTTAATAATTATGGCTACCCGGCACTATTTGACTCACCTTCAGATACTACTACTTCTCTAATCCATTTCTTTTTTTTAACATCACCCCATTGCTCATTCATTAAATGCATTTTTTGGTGTAGGATAAACCATGCCTTAGCCTGCAACAGTACATGTAACACCAGTTTCCTCTTCTTCAAGCTCTGGAGCCCTTTAACGTTCCATGAATCTACTTCCCACATTTCAAAGATTCACTGTAAAATGAAAGTTTTGGAGAGAGAACATAGAAAAAACAAAAAACAGTAAATTCAAAACCATACATAATCTGGAAGCAATCCTTATATCCCATCCTCAACAAGTGCATACCCACTCTAACCCCGGACCAGGAGATGTATAGGTCCTGTATAATATAGAATGGCAAAGGGTTTAAAAGAAAAAGCAGATATAAAAATGCCACAATGTAAAATTTCACACATGTATCACAATTAAGACCTATAAAACCTAACTTCACTATGACAAAGCCTAAACTAAACATTCCCTAACAAACACTGCCATAAACTACATCTCTTTGGTTAATTACTATTTAAAGAAATCAAATTAAAAATGTAACAGTACAGTACATGTAAAAAGAATAAAGTAAAAAAAAATAATGCACTTTTAGTAGTTGGATTAGCTATCTATACTTAAACCACATGCATTAAAAAAGAGAAACAAAATACATACTAATATATAACCCTATATTAAAGCAAATAGACAGCAAATTGTTAATATCCTTTGTTATACATTCACCTTATATTAGTTTCATAATAAAGCAAGCTTCTAACTAAATAAAATAATAAAAATAACACAAAACATTAAAAACTATGCTGACAGGTTAAATAAACATTGCTAAATCCCTGCACCCTCTCTAAATAATATAACTACAAAATGTTGACTAAAAGTTAATAAATGAAGTTCCTAACAAGTTCCTATGTGCTTAAATTACTATAGAACAGTGTTATTTAATGTTAAATAAACAAGAGAGTGTTTAAAACAGTTCTCTTTGGTTTTCCAAACCAGGAAGTCCTGTGAAATGCTCGTGATGGGGGACCGCTTTTGCAGACGGACTCCCGGAAGTGCCACAATGAAATCTGCACTTCCTGTCTTCCTCCTTGTCAAAAACAGATCTTAGAAGCCATAAAATGTCATGAAACAAGTGCAGAAGATCAAGATAAGGAAAAGCAAACAGTTTTATTAATCAGGAAAAGGCCTAAAGCTTCACAAATGCAAACAAAGGATTACCCAGTCCTCGAAGCACATTAAACAATGAATCTAGCCTCAGCAACATGCCAATCCCAGCAAAAGTTCAATTCACGTCTCTGATGCAGGTAAAGCCTTGAAAATTTTAAGAAACAGATTTCTTGCCACATTTTTGGAGGAAACAGAATGTTTAACTCCATCCACTGTAAATATAAGCATATTAGGATATTTCATTTGAAACTTAATTTGTTTGTCAATAAAAAATTTGCAGTAAGGAGACAGAGACTGTCTAGCCTGTCTGATCTGTATAGGTAAATCCTGTGTCAGAGATATTTTATTGTTTTTCCACATAATATAGCCTCCACCTTGTTTTGCAGTAATAAGTATTCTATTTACATCTTGATAATTAAGCAGTTTAACATACACAGTTCTAGGAAAATTAGATGCTTGTACCTCTCTCAAAGCTCTGTGTGCTCTTCGAACGATTATTTGTTTCACACTATCAGAATCATTTAAAAGCACTGCAAATATTTGTAGTATGGATGGAATTAGTTCATTATACTGAATGGATTCAGGAATCCCTCTGACAATGATATTGTTTCTCCTGGATCTTGCTTCTAGGTGTGTAAGCTTACTTTGTATAGCCTTTATATCCACATCATGCAGATTAGTTTTTTTTTCCAGTAAAACTAATTTGTCCTCAGTATCAGAAATTTGAGCCTCCGTCTTATCCATTCTTTCCAGCAACTGAGTACATGAAATTCCAAATGATTGTATTTGACAAGTCAGTTCTTTTAAAGCTTCTTGTATAGGCAGAAGTGCAGTTTTGATATCCTCCATATTTAAAGCTTGATCAGCTTTAGTTTTAGTCCCTAGTTTCTGTTGTTCCTGTGCTTTAGTAATTTTTTGTCGTTTAGTAGTCACATCTTTTTCTGGTGATTGGAATTCTGATAATTTTGTTTTAGTCGTAGTTATATCCATGCTTTTGTCTTCTTTTGACATCTTATTGGAACACAAAAAGTTGCAATATAAAAAGCACACAGTTCCTTTGTGTATTCCTCTCTGCAGAGCTAGCTAATCTGTTGTAATCCAGTGAAATATATTCCTTTTTTCCGGTTTTTCTTCTCAATCCAGGATAAATAAGTGTAGTTAGAATAAGTTTATCCAAGTTTTGATGTTAAAAACATTATAGTATCCACTCAGGGTTTTGATTTCCTCAGGTTAAATGTAGAGCTGCAGTTCAGCAGTGTTCACAGAACAGCAGCCATCTTTTTGCAGTGTTGTTTTTAACCAGATTGTTTAATGAAATCTTGGAAAGCCAGAGGATGCATGAGGAGTGGAGGAAAAAGTGTTTTTGTACCTATTTTTAAGAATAAGGGTGATGTACAGATCTGTAGTAACTACACAGGGATAAAACTGATCAGTCACAGCTTGAAGTTATGGGAAAGAGTAGTGGAAGCTAGGTTAAGAAGGGAGGTGATGATTTGTGATCAGCAGTATGGTTTCATGCCAGAAATGAGCACTACAGATGCGATGTTTGCTCTGAGAGTATTGATGAAGAAATATAGAGAAGGTCAGAAGGAGTTGCATTGTGCCTTTGTGGACTTTGAGAAAGCATATGATAGAGTGCACAGAGAGGAGTTGTGATATTGTATGCAGAAATCGGGAGTGGCAGAGAAGTATGTAAGTGTGGTACAGGATACGTGCGAGGGTAGTGTGACAGTGGTGAGGTCTTCAGTGGGAGTGACAGATGCATTTAAGGTGGAGGTAAGATTACATCAACGATCATCTCTGAGCTCTTTCTTATATGCAATGGTGATGGACAGGTTGACAGATGAAATCAGACAGGAGGCCCCATGGACTATGATGTTTGCAGATGACAATGTGATATGTAGTGAGAGTAGGGACCAGGTTGAGGAGACCCTGGAGAGGTGCAGATAGATATGCTCTGGAGAGGAGAGGAATAAAGGTTGGCAGGACTAAGACAGAATATATGTGTGTGAATGAGAGGGAGGATAGAAGAATGATAAGGATGCAGGGAGTAGAGTTGGCGGAGGTGGATGAGCTTAAATACTTGGGATCAACTGTTCAGAGTAAAGGTGAGTGTGGAAGAGGGGTGAAGAAGAGAGTACAGGCAGGATGGAGTGGGTGGAGAATAGTGGCAGGAGTGATTGTGACAATCGGTACCAGTAAGAGTGAAAGGGAAGGTCTACAAAAGGGTAGTGAGTCCAGATGGCTTTGACAAAAAGGCAAGAGTCAGAGCTGGAAGTGGTAGAGTTAAACAGGTTAATATTTTCACTGGGTATGACAAGGATGGACAGGATTAGGAATCAGTATATTAGAGGGTCAGCTCAGGTTGGACGGTTTGGAGACAAAGTCAGAGAGGTGAGATTGCATTGTTTTGGACATGTGCTGAGGAAGGATACTGGGTATATTGGGAAAAGGATGCTAAGGATGGAGCTGCCAGGTAAGATGGAAAGAGGAAGGCCTAAGATAAGGTTTATGGATGTGGTGACAGGGGGCATGCAGGTGGTAGGTGTGAAAGAGCAAGATGCAAAGGACAGGAAGAAATGGAAACAGATGATCTGCTGTGGTGACCCCTAACAGGCACAGCCAAAAGAGAAGAAGAAGAAGCTATGTCTGGAGAATATTGTGGTAGGCAGGCATGGACTCCATGTGTCTTTTTTAATATGCTTCTGAGGTTCATACTTAGTAGTTGAAAATTAGGTCATTTTGAGGGAAACGGTAATGGTAAAGTGCAGTTTTTGAATGGGGGATGGGTGGATTTTGTTGGACACTTTTGGAACCAAGATTAAGATTAAGGTTACCACTTAGTTTCAGTTGGCTTACTGGGATAGCAGTTATTCCATTTAGTCATTTGTTTTTCTTTTTATTGTCAGCTGATGAGGTGACGGTTGGTCTTTTATATAGTTAAAGGAGACAATATCTATGTATGTATTGCATAGTTCACAGGACATATAAGTGGATGTGGGGTGTGTGTACAGTTAGTAATGGAATTTTGTTTGTTATGTGAAAAACTCTCATTAAATTGTTGTGTGTAGTAGGATGGAGTTGAACTAGTATAGTAATTAGTGTGAGGAGTAAGAGATGAGATGGGAACATTCTGGAATCTGCAAAGAAAGAGTAATTAGTAGAGAGTTTTGAGGAAGAGTGAATGTTGATTGTGGTATAACTGCAGAAGTGGCATGAAGAATATGGATACTGAAGGAAAGTATAAGGAAAGAGTGGTACTAATACTGATAAGTTTGGGTTGGAGGTGAAAGGCTTTGAGAAAGTGGCTATAAGTCAGGGGATAGGCAATGAAAGAAGTGGTATGCAGGTGGTGGGAAGAAAATTAGTAGGTGGAGTTAAGTGATGTATAACTGTAGCTGCAGTGGGGTGGTTGAGACATGTGGGTAGGGTAGGGGAGTGAATGGATTGGAATGCACCTATCTGTGGGATCATTATAATGAAAATTGCATGACAGTACATACAACTAATGTTGTATGAACTGTCACTTTTTGTGGAGCATTTCTTCCCAGGCCTTGACTGAAAATGGGGATGGCCCAGTCAGACTTTCCCGATAAACAAATGTAAAATAAAACAAGTAAATAAATAAAATAAATGACTTGTATCAGAGGCAACACTGGATATATGCAAATTATTTCCAAAAGTCAGACATTCCTCTTATGCTGTGCTGATGATGCCAAAAGAAGAAAGAAACATGCATGTCCACATATAGAAGGTTTGGCTTTATTGGCCTGAAATTGCCCATAAATAGACTAAAAGTAAAAGTAAAAGAAAAAGTCATGGACATTCAGAATTGCCATTTAGTTAAAACACCTGATATCCTTAAAGGGTGATTTACATATATCCCATGTTGCCTCTGTTACAAGAGGTTTAAGTTATCACACAGTGGAAAGTCTAGCTTTGCTAGATTTTTCTTTTTGCGTTTTTTAATTAATTTGTTTTCTTGTGTTACCATTTTACTCAAATAAAATAAATTAAAACAATCAGTGTGCTCTGGTAAATACAAGTTTGTTTAGTGTGTTTAGCTCAGTATGTTTAGGTAAACTTGTATTTAGATTATAGTCATTACTGACAAAACTAAAAATTTTCCTATGACAAAAGATAAAGAGGAGTGTTATAATTGTCATTTGTATGAGGGTAGTGTAGATCAAAGAGTGTGATATACCTTTAAGAAGCATTCCCATCAGTGGACATGTGCATATATGTACTAAGCAAGTGCAAGCAAGAGTGCCATTTTGAGTGAGCAGCCATAGTGAAAGCATGCATGCATGTAGTAGTCAGTCAGTGAAAGTGTAATGTTCCTGTCATCCATCCTGATGTCTTTGTATGTAAACAATGCAGTAGATTTATGGGCAAAGAATTACATATTTTGTACTGTTTGGATTAATGGGAGTCATGTAGAGGTCAAAGTAGATACTGGTATAAAAGTGCAATGTTATGTCAGCAGAAATGTTTGCTAGAGTAAAAGCTGCAGAACAATTTGATCTGACAAAGTTTGTGAAGATTGTTGCAGAAGAGATTGTGAAGAGATTCAAACCTAGGTTCAGAAGTGTTTTCATGTTACTCTGCTGGGAACAGTTATGACTTTCAGTTTTATGTAGATAAGAGACACATGCAGTCACTGTTAGGGCTCAGGGACTATTTGAAAATGGGACTGCTTTCATTTAACAAGTCCACCATGTAAGCTTAAATGAGAAAAGCTCAAATTTTTTCCCAAACCATTTTTTTCTGAGTATGTTGATATTTTTGCAGACAAACTAGGCAAACTCCCAGTTGTGTACTCCATGAAGTTAGACCCAGAGGTAAGCCCAGTTATCAGACCACCAAGGAAAGTTTCAGTAGCTATGCAGAACACACTCAAAGCTGAGACAGACTTTTAAAATGGTGCAGTTAGGAGTAATTTGACCAGTAGAAGAACCAACTGAATGTATATCTTCAATGGTAGTAGTTCATAAGAAAATCTCAGATTATATCAGAATATGCACTGATCCAAGAGATTTGAACAAAGCATTAAAAAGACCTCCTCATCATATGCGCACAATCGAGGAGGTTGCTGCTCTCATGCAAAATGCCACTGTCTTTTCTGTCATAGATGCAAAAATTTCATTTTGGCAAATTTTGCTTGACCAAAAATCTGCATTGCTAACCACATTTGGTACACCATTTGGGAGGTACAGATTTCTGAGAATGCCATTTGGAATAAAGCAGCCTGTGTGGCTCAAAGGACTAGGGCTTAGCTTGTGTATAAATTCTTTCCACGTGAGATGGAAAATCTTTTTCTGGCTATTCATGTGCTATTATAGTAGATATTCTAGTAGGAGGCAATGGTGAAGTCAAACATGATAGAAACCTCAAGAAAGTTCTGGAAAGTGCTCACGAGGTGAATCTTAAGCTGAATCCTCAGAGGTTTAAATTCAGGCTACAAGAAGTCACTTATATTTGTTATGCATTTACTATTTCAGGCTTACAACCAGATCTTTCCAAGCAAACAGGAATTCTCAAGATGCCAACTCCAGACAACGTGCAAGCCCTAGAATGTTTTCTTGCTATGGTCAACTAGTTAGCCAAGTTCATTCCAGATTTAAGCTGACTTTCAGCACCGCTAAAACAGCTGACATGCAAAGATGTAACCTGGTCCTGGTCAGAACACCAAAGAGTATTTGATGTCCTGAAAAAGAAAATTGCCAGTCCACCCACTCTACTCTATTATGAAGTTCACAAACCAGTTAATCTCTCCTGTGATTCTTCTGAGTTTGGTCTTAGTGCAGTCATTCTTCAAGACAGTAGACCAGTAGCCTATGCATCAAGAACTCAAACCCAAACCCAAAGCAATATGCAGTATGAGATTGAGAAAGAAATCTTGGCAATTGTGTTTGCATGTTCGAAGTTCCATGATTATTTTTATGGCCGACCTATCCAGATAGAAACTGACCACCAAACTTTAGTCACTATTTTGAGAAAGCCTATGTACACAGCTCCATTGAGATTGCAACCCATGATGCTCAAATTGCAAAAGTACAATTTCAATCTTGTTTACAAAAAAGGCAAACTTCCTTATCTTGCTGATACCTTATTCCAGTTGCCCAGGACAACCACAGAACAGTATGATAATAAGCAACCTGATTTTGAAGTCATGGAAGTGAAAATTTTTTCTTCCACACATCTTGATGAACTTAGAACTCACACAGCTTTAGATCCAATTCTCCAGAAGTTCAATCTCTTTATCAGTCGAGGATGGCCTCAAAACAGTCTTGTTTACCAGTAGAAGTGCAGCATTATTTTCCTTACAGAAATGAGCTTTTGTCAGACAATGGAACCATCATGAAAGGTCCAAAAGTGATTGTTCCAACATCCTTAAGAGGACATTAAGATCTTACATTGTGGCCACCCAGGAATTGATTCTACCAAAAGAAGGGGGAGAAGACTGGTATTTTGGCCTTCTATGTCCAAAGATATCAAGAAAGTATTTTCATCTTGTTCTGTATGTAATAGTACAAAGCCACATCAACAAAAAGAACCTCTTAATTTAAGCCAGATTCCTGAACTACCTTGGTCGACAGTAGCGACAGATATCTTTGAGTGGAATGGTCAACATTATTTGGTGTTAGTAGACTTTTATTCAAATTGTTTCTAGAATGACCTACTTCCTAACCTAATGTCCAGTACTGTCATTACTAAGTTGAAGAGACATTTTTCTGTCCATGGTAGTCTGTACAGAGTCATTTCTGACAACAGTGCACAGTTTACAAGTCAGCAGTTAAAAAAATTTGCTGAAACATGGGACTTTGCTCATATTACGGGTAGTTCTAAGTACCCCCAGTCAAACAGCTTGGCTAAACATGCAGATCAAACTGCAAAACAGCTTTTAAAGAAATCCAGATGTGACAATACCAATGTTTTCTAAAACTTGCTTAATCTCAGAAACATTTTGCGCGATGCTCATCTTGGTTCACCTGCCCAAGACTCATATCAAAACAAATTAGAACCACATAAACAGTCAGCAGCAATTTTGTGGTTCAATATGCTAAAAACAACAAAGCATGAAAGCCTAACTGTTGAAAAAGTGTTTGTTCCAGAAGTCCTACTATGATAAGACCACCAAGTCACTCACTTCATTAAAAGAAAGGGAGCTATTGAGGATGCAGACAACAAAAGGTTTTGATCGGATTGGATTCATGAAATGTTTGTGTCAGGACCTGAGATCATACATCATGGAATGACTAGTGATGGAATTTAGGTGGAACCGAAAATATTTGCTACTGGTGCCTGAGCCAGTGTTACAGCATCTTGCCTGTAATAAAAATCTAATTCTCAGAGTGACTTATCCAATGTTCCTGTTCCAGAGGACATTCCATCAGCAATCCCTGTTCTGGAGAATATTCTTGAGAGTCCTGAAACGGAACATTCTCCAGTGACTGTCCCTGTTGCTAAACACAGTCCTAACTACTACATTATTAGATAGGGTCACATTTCCAGACCTAGTTCCAGATACACGGCAACTTGGACATGACTGTTGTTTTGTTTATTATTGTCCATATAATTGCATGCCTATTCAAATGTCATTGTCAATATGAGACAGCTCAGTAAAGAGGGAGGACGTAGATCAAGTGTGTGATATATCTTTAAGAAGCATTCTAGTCAGTGGGCACATGCATATAAGTACGGAGCACGTGCAAGCAAGAGTGCCATTTTGAGAGAGCAGCCAGCGTGAAAGCATGCGTATGTGTAGTAGTCAGTCAGTTTAAGTTTAATGTTCTTTCCATCCATCCTGATGTGTTTGTATATAGTAAACTACTTAAACGAACACCCAGTACTCATCTTCTTACTCACATGTACAAGATGAGTGACAGTGAAGAAGTTAAAAAGTATCAATAGAGTTAATTAAAGTTTGCCCGTGATAATAAAACTTTGAAAGTTTTAACTGGGGGTGGTAAATAGTAGATAATGACTGCTTCCCATCTTAGTGTGCATTCCAATTGAATATTTAACGGCAGCAACAATACTTAGGAGACCTAATTCTTTAAAGAATTTACATATGATACATATTCGTAACTCAAATGGTACATGATTCACTTCCTCGGGGACCTTAACCTAGCATGTGACACGAACAGGACTTGCTTGCTGGAGAGACACATATGTCTGCCAGAAGTTGCCTCTCCACTTGAATACTTCCAATACAGGTTAAACAGAGACCCTCATTAGCCATTTCTAAGCTTAACTTGGACTGTGAAACTACAAATTCATCCCGGGTATTTCATCTGTTTCCTTATTGGATAGGGGCAGTCAATACTGATTTAAATCTGCTTATAACAGTCCATATTTCTAGACCCTTAAGGGAACAAGGGTTGAACTTGGCTAGGTTTGTAAGGGCTCTAGGGCCATTAGCCTAGTAACCTCAGATGAAATTATGAACCTATATGTGATGAAGTGCCGTTAGTTATTAATCAAAATGTTGTAGACATGGTCTATCTAAGATTAATTTACAGTATGCGTTCAACTGTTTGTACTTTCAATGCTTAACATACATGGCAAGCTACTGTACTATCTTTATGCTCAAGCTACCTATCAGATCCTGTTCCTGTTATCATTGCTGGTTCTTAAGGAAAACTTTCAGTCTTAGGAGGTAAGGAAAATCAGACTGATGGGCGATTACCTTCTTGAAAACTTATCTGGGTGGACTGAAAAAGAAATTAATGTAAAACTACTAAGGCATTGAGTTCTATTTAATGTCAAAAAGCATGTCAGTTGTATAGAAATCATGCCTACCATGTTTTAGTAAGTGTGGAAGTGTTATGCATGTGTGGTAGGCATGATTAGCGAAATTAAAACCCTTACCTGTTAAATGTCCGTGTTTGCGGTTTCGATTATTTCATGTGTCGGTGGAGTGGATGTCGATCTTCCGACTTGTCGATGTACTGACATGAACCCATATAAGATATATATATATCAAATATAATTAAAAAGATCTAAGTCTGAAAAATTCAACATGAAAAAAGTGCACAATAATATCAACAATATTTCCACCTACACAACATTCTAATTATACAATAAAAAAATGGCTTTTCAGTGGGGCTGAGGGGCAAACTCCTGCACCCTTAATGTGCTTTAGAACTTTTTTAGAGATGGCATATACATATGGCTTAGGTGTGGGGGTAGAGCTCCCTACATGATTTTACAAGAAGCAGGCCCCTCCCCCTCAAAAATGCTTACTACGTAGTGTTTTACTTTGGAGACTTAGATATTTTAGAGTTGTAGAAAGGTGAGTTTTGGATATTTCATTTATGCGGTTTTGTATCTCATCTAAGGAGAAGTGAAGCATCATTACTGATGCAACTTGACACATATAGCAAAGGGCTTCAAGCCAGATTGGCACAACTTCTGTTGTAACATGCACTAGATGTCTTTCGTGCAGATACCTTTATCTTGTGTTCCTTAATAATATAAAGTAAATACAATTGCAGGTGATTTGCATGTAATAATGCAGTAGGCTTATTTAACAAAATGAAATGTCATGCAATCATTAATGTACCGTATAATGTTTTCTCTAGTAAGGTCAGACCACAAAATGGTCTTATTTGAAGTAAAAATAAAATGTGGACCTCAGCTAACTCTGGAAAATCATGGCAAAAATTAGGAGGCACAGCACCCAGCAGGATAAAAGCACTTTCATCAAACTAAACAAACAACTCAGAGGACAAGTGAAGTCTACCAAAGCCAAATTTGAGGTAACCTCAAAGGCAATATGCAGTTGTGCGCAGAGTTAATTGTTAATGGAGCCACCTATACTGAACCAGAAGATATAGCAAACCTACTGGCCAACAAATTCAGCTCCAACTTTACCCCTTTCTCATCCTCATTCTTCCCTCAGGAAATACCATGAAATACAACTCTCCCTGCTATCACCAGGTAGCAGTTTCTTAGTGCTCTCTCTAAGGTTAAGTGTACTGCATCAATGAACAGACTGTATCACAGGATATCTTCTAAATAGCATGAGACATGTACTATCAGACTCTCTGGAACTGCTATTTAACTGTAGCCTCCAAACAGACTCCGTACCTCATGAATGGAGAACAGCAACAGTCATCTCTCTGCACAAAGTTGGGCCATCTACAGACCCTGTGAACTACAGACTCATAAGTCTCACTAGTCACATATGCAAAATCACGGAATGACCTATCATAGAGATGATCGATAATGACAAGGGAAACCTCCAAACACTGGACCCAACCCAATTTGGTTTAGTCAAGGGCAGATCATGACTACTCACACTGGTAGACTTCTTTGAGAAGGTCAACAAAGCAATGGATACAGGAGAAATGGTTAACATGGCCTACCGTGACCTGGTCAAGGGGTTTGACACAATACCCCACTTGGGCATTGTTGACAAACTGAAGAGATTATGTAGAAACCTTTATGTCACCTGGTGGTTAGTTAGCTGGCTCACAGACAGCACCCAGGAAGTTAGAACTGTGAGGTCCACCTCTACAAAGAGGTTAGACACAAGCAGGGTCATTCACAGATCAGTCCTGGGACAGCTCCTTTTTGGCATTTACTTCCCTGAAGTTAAGGCCCATGTCAATGGCCTCTAACAAACTAAATTTGAATATGATTGCAAATTAAGACCAATCTTAGAATCTCCCACTAAGACAAATATTCTCCAGAAAGGGATGACAGATACAAATGGTATCAGAGCCATTGACTAAAACCAATTGCCAAAAAATTCATAATAGTATCCTTGCACTGTATTGCTTCATTCTGCTTGCTCTTCTTGCACATTTTATGTAAATGTATTTCCTGACTGCTTGAATCTTACTCTTGTATTATACCATTAACCTTATGTAACCATGTTTCATTGTATTGCTTGTGGAGCTTTTCTCCCCGGGCCTCCACTGAAAATGGGCACTTCTTGGCCCAGTGGACTTCCCCGGTAATCAAACTGAAATAAATAAATAAATAAATAAATAAATTGCAAAAGTCAAGTCATCCACCCCTGTAACTATCATATCGACAACACACCCCTAAGAGTTGACCCAGTAGTCAAGGACTTGGGGACACACATAGACAGTAATCTAGCCTTTGCTCATTCTGTGTCGACAGTCCTAATGAAATCATTCTATTTTGTGTAACTTAAGAGTACGACATCTAGGTTTAAGGAAGTAATTTTTCCACTGCATTTGGCACTCATCAGACCCATCATTGAGTACAATGCCCCCTTTGGTATGTACCAAACCAGGCATATGCAACAGCTGGAACATCCACAGAGGTTCCTCATTAAAAGAATACAGGGTGTAAGTAACATATACTATGCTGATCACCTCAAGGACTTGTCCCTGTATTCTGTCTCCTACAGGCTGTTGAGCAGAGATCTATGCCTGACATATAAGGGATTGTCAGAGCCCACCCTGCTGGATCTCATGCATAGCTACACAACAAACAGCACCAGAATTATAGGGTGGGAGGTTGGCATAATGGTTAAGGTTTTTGCCTTACAGACACAAGGTACAGGGTTTGGTTCCCACAGGGAGTAATTGGCTAGGCTTAAAATGGCCCACAACGGCAGTTAGTTTAGCACTAATCTATGAACCTTGCCTGTGCTGTAATTAAATTTTGCTAGAGAGACAGGTATGTATCCCAGAGATTACACTTTCTCTGGAACAGGCTCTCTATCCAAGTGAATCAGAGTTCTCCCTAACACAATTCAAGTATAACTTGAACAAATGGACTGAGAACAGGAAATTCATCACTGGTTTGGCACATATGTCTCTAATGGACACAGGCAGCCTGTAAACGGTTCATCTCATAGGCCTCTGCTTGAAAATGTTTAATCTCCCAAGCCCCTGCTTACAGTTATAAAGGATACCAGAACTTGTCAGAGATTTGGGATGCATGGCTAGGCTTAAAAAGGCCCTTGTAGTCATTAGTCTAGCAAACACCTTTGAACCTATGAAACTATGAAACTATACTATGAATATATTGACTTTACTATAACGAATCATTCTTTGGGTTTGGATAGCTTATCTTAATTCAAGCTTTAATGCCTTTTGAAAACATACTACAAAGCCAAATCTAAATAAAACAGGAATATACGTTCTTATGAGGCGTGCCTTCGTTGAAGGTTGGGTGTCGGGCTGGAACCTCGGCACCATAAAAATCTACTGCCAATCATTAGCGGACTGGAGTTCTGCTGTGGCGACCTCTAACTGGGAAAAGCTGAAAGAAGAAGAACATTTCATACAGATTAATTAAGTAATTGGAAGGGAAATTGGTTACTTGAAATAATAAAGTGCATGGAGTTATTTATTTATTTTAGTTTTAAAAAGTCTTGTTTGCACTCTTAGCAAATTCCTTAATGCCAGGATCTAAATAAATATTTAAATATGATAGATATTTAATTATTTTCAGATAAATTATGTCAAAATAGAAATGTTAATTTACTTACAAAAATAATCATAGCTGTTAAGCAGTCATTGGCAATTTATTTTCAAATTGTGGATATATTTTCATCTTATTTTTGTAACACACGTATTGTAAAATGTATCCTGTACTAAACATTTTATTTTATTTATTTTATTTAATATTTATTTACCAGGAAAGTCCTACTTAGAACAAAGTCAATTTTCAGAGGAGCCCAGGTTTGCATTCTGTTTGAAAAGGCCATACCCAGCTAAGGGTATTTGGTACAAAGTGGGAAAAAACTAATATTTTTAGAAAATTCTCCTTAAATTATTCTGTGATCCAAACCAGTAATTATCTACACAATTCTAAAAAAAAAAAAAATAATAGGTGTGTGTATATATATATATATATATATATATATATATATATATATATATGTGTGTGTGTGTGTGTGTGTGTATATATATATATATATATATATATATATATATATATATATATATATATATATATATATATATATAGATATATAGACAACGGTATACACAGACACACACACAAACACACACACACGCATACATTTGCACGCACTCACAGATGGTATACTTACAGATAAATAATGACAAAGCTCATGTAGAAAAAAAGTAGTAAACCACAGTTCAGTGTAATTCAAAAGAATGTATTACACTGCTGAGAAGCTCTTTTTAGACAAAGTGGTCATTCTTAAACATTCACTCCACTACCAATGAACAGAGTTAAATATTATGAATTCTACAATCTGATGCTTTCCATGTATAAGGTGTGCTGCAACACTAGTACTCTGAGAATGAACTGCAGTAGCAAGTTAGTGAAGCTGTGTTACAGGCAGCACGTATGCTAGGGAACTGTAGGGAAGTAGCCACACCAGTATATCACATGTGACCAATGTAACATGAAAGATAAGGAATTGTTCATGAGGCTATGCATGCTCTTATGCACGCAATAAAGGCTACAGCTCAGCACTGTGGTCAAGCCAGATTGGGCCACCATAGCAAAGTGCCAGCACATTTCATTGTGCAGATGGCAAGTAAAGAATAAGATAAAAAAGGCAAAAATAGGAATAGTAAGCAGAGGAAAACAAACAAGTGCCACTATATGAAATGCGAGGAATGACAGGGGGTAGACATTTTTTGTGGGATAGGTCTCCTTCATACATACTATGAAGAGGAAATGTACACGGAAAGTAATGAGGGCTGTGTGTGTCAGTAGGCTAAAGGAAATGTAGGAGGTAGTAGGAGCTTAGAAACAAACATTAACACAGGCAGAGACAAGCAGTGGCAGTATAGACACATAAGATTGTGACAACAGTGGAGTCCCACAGACATATAGATGGTGGACAGGTGATAGTAAGGAAGTTTGATATACATACCAGCTATTGCAGTATGGCACATAAGGGAAGGGAACACTTAGATGAATATAGTGTAGGATATAGAGGGCATGCCATACTAGCCAAGAGGAGAGGCCACCCAGATGTCAGATACCATTGTGGCTGCCATCATTAGCAGTCTCTGGCATTGATGGCCTACGCCTGGGACCAGCTTGTCATGTGATTCAACTAGAAACACTAGGAGGTACTCCATGATGTCTATGCAGGCATCTAACTGCCATTTCCCCTCAGACTCAACCTGCATCCATAACTGATGATGGGTGACCAGGGGTTACCCCTTAGGCTAATTTCAGGTGAGACACCTCTACTCTCCCATATGGTACACTGTATGTCCATGAAATCTGACAGTGAGCCATCCAGGTCACCATCAGTGGAGTGGCCTCCACTTTCTTACTAAGAGATTGACCACGCAACCGCTGGTGATGCAGCAATAGATATATCACCTGCAACAGTCCCAGATGACCATTGCTACTCTTGACACTCTACCACTGATGGACCTGTATATAGACATAAAAAAACCCAGAATAATATAATGTATTTGAATGTATTTGTACGGATATATATTACAAAAAAATGCACATTGTGGTAATGGAAATCATATATGTATCCTGCTACTGAAAGAGACATTCAGCTTTCCTAAGGCAGGTCTCCCCAATCTCCATTTCTGTTCACATTCAACTGTAGCATTCAGCCTATGAAAATAAGATAATGGGGAGAAAAAGCAATAGTGAGAAAATAGTGAGAAAAAAATCACTTATGTACAGTGCTTACACCACATAGCTGGCACCCTGTCCCTAACGTCTGCCTTCAAATGATGAAGCAGATCAGAATGACATAATCACAGACTGCAACAAGTGATAATGCAGTACTCACCATAATGGGTAATGTCAGTGGAAGCCACCTTATATAATGGTGAGATAGTGGGTATGCTATGGCCTACATGTTCTGAGGGTAGAACATGGTACAGAGGGCTATGCATATCAGTAGTGGGAATAGATACAGGATATGAACAGCAATACAGACTGTCAGCACAGTGAATCAGAATTATTTCCATTCATAAAATGCCCATTACTTTTTCCAGAATAAGATGGGCTATGGTCACAGTATGACAGAGGACAGATACATTGCCATGAAATAGGAGAAGGGGCGGTAAATATTCTTATGGATCAGCCAAAGACAATAATTTCTGAAAACATTGGCCAACACATCAACCATAGCCATAATTCTTTTGTCATAGGCTGATGATAGAGGCAATGGCTGGAAACCTTCACAACCCAGGAAACTGTGCAATTACTGCAGACCATATGAAAACATGATGTGTGCATCCTAGACAAAGGTAAGACAGACAAAAACATTCTAAGACAAGTATGGCAGAAGGCAGTGGAGGACATGATTCATAGTTTCCTTCCCTGGGAAGTCTGATCAACCAATCTGTTGTGGGCAGCCATAATAGGTCCATAGCACACTGGCAGAGAAGGGTAACCAATATGTTATTGAATGACAAGACCAAGTCATGGGACATTTCCAGGGACATATTCAAAACAGGAGAAGTCTCAAAGAAGTTGAAGAGTTTCTTGTATCCCTGGATGTAGAGGGTTAGCAGAATCTTATACCTGATAGGGGCTTAGATGATTGACTTGGACTTGGGATGACTACCTGAGTGTCTTTATGGAATGTATGTGGTTATTAATAATAGATACATTTCTTGAGTGTCTGTATGGAATGCACCAGGTTAGGAATAACAGATGCATTTCTTGAGTGTCTATAGGGAATATACCAGGTTAGTAATAACAGGTACATTTCCGTAATAACAGGTACATTTCCAGAGTGTCTGTATGAAATGCACCAGGTTATTTATTTTTATTTTTATTTATTTATTTATTTAACATTTGTTGACCGGGAATGTCCGACTAGGTTCCACAGAGCCTGTTTTCAGCGGAAGCCCGGGGAGAAATGCTCCAGATGCATGTCTTTGGAATTAGTAGTGGAGTGTAATTTGGAGGTTAGTAATCACATATACATTTCCTTGGGCTATTCTAACCTGCATGAGAGCAGTAGGTGTCCACCAACTCAGCCACTTCATATCTCTTCACTAAATGCATCTGCACTGCAGCTACAATGTCCTCCACTTCAGGATATACAAGTTCTTATATGTTAATCACAGACTGTGTGAAATATCAGTATATATACTTTGGCGGTCTGTAGCATACATTTCACTGTTGTCACAGGTATGTCATGTTGGGTTTTCACAATTTTCAACTTTGGACAGTCCAGCTTAAGGAGGCAGCATATTTCTGATGTCATCAGGTCACCTGTGGTGAATGATGAGGAGAAAAACCAAATGGCTCATTCAGGTGGCACAGTCACAATCACTGCAACACTAACACTGGAGGGCACACACTCATATCCCCCTCATACAATATGATGGAAACAGGGCAAGATGAGCTTTAGGACTCCAGGAGTAAAACACAAACCAATATAAGAGTCGTATGTTTATTATACACATGTATTAAAGTTATTCTTGTGTTTTTACACGTCTTAGTGGCTATCATATACGGATTTTATAAACTCTGTATCTCTGTCGTGCCAAATTTGGGTGTTTCTGTGTTGAACTTTAGGACTCATCAGTCTTTACCAAAGGACAGCTTGTTACTGTTATCTCCATCCTGGCTACACATGAATCACCACCACAGATGACATCAATCAGTCAAACCTCTGACATGTGTGCACTCAACTTACAGGAGAAGCGTTTTGTCAGATACTGCCACCACAACTCCTGGTCTTCCTTTGGTCTGGGTACAACACTTGGCATTAACAGGTGGATGTGCAAGTCAGTGCTCTAGGTACAAACAGCTGCTTCACACACACCATATTACAGATGTGAGTACAGTGCATGACCTGCATGATAACATGCAACACCTGCATCTGCTGTGGGACAACCTGCAGTACCAGCACAGAGACAGGATATGTAATGACAATGGGCATATAGTGCTTCTCACATACTTGGTAGCCAACACAGAAGTACTGGGTGCATTCATGAGGCAGATGATAACTGCCTGCCTTTTTTTCTTTGGAGGCCATGTTGAATATAACCATGGAAGGGTCTGGAGATAAGGAAGACAGTTACAGGCCACCAATACATAGATGAAAAACAGCTTTTAAGAGACAAGATCAGTGCCACCTCTGATTACAGTCTCTGATTACAGTGATCAATATTCCATGCCAACACACTTACTCCCAGTCATGCCTTTCTTTCCGGTCACTATCTGCAATTTACCAGCATAGCACCATGCTTATTAGTGACCATCATCTAAGTCATGGTCACCTTATATTATTTGACTGCTAGCATGAAACACCACATTATTCTTCCTGTACACACTCTCATAGCATTATCCCACCCACAGAGTAGACCACTGTATGCCCTGAAGCAGTAAACCAACACTGTACACATAGTCGACGTGTGTGATGTGGCAGCTCCACACCACCACTGTAGTCCTTGTTCCTGCCTAGCCTGTGACTTACATGACTGGCTTCCACATCCATGTCCCATAATGCTTGATCATATGACAGCATTGCTCTCACATGTCAGAGTGTGCAGTTTCAATTGTGCATATAAAAATGACTGTGCCCTGCCCACCTGCTAACCTCTGCATGTAAGGTAATGTGTGATGCACAGCCTAATCAATCTGTGCACTGTACTACATAACCTGGGCAAGATATTGCATGAATCAGTTTGTTCTGTGTCACCTGTATTATACCAGTACCCAAGTGCATTGTGCTACCTCTGGCGTGCATGGTGTGCCATAGCAGCCTGTTCTTCTGACAACTCCACACCTGCCTCCTCCTCTGCTTCTACAAGAGGAATCTAGCAGAATTGCAATGTTCTCATGTTTTCTGTCTGCATGTGTACTAATGAATTATGCAACATGGTTCACTCACAAGTATTTGGCTGCACCATTCAGGTGCATACTGCAGTGCCATCAGATGTCTCCAAGCAGTAGACATATCCTCTATTGGTTCAAATACATGTTCAAAAATGCAGGATTCTTTGAATTTGTACTGCTCCATGCCGTCTCTGCCATTTTCTGGGAATTTTGGATGGAACAACAACAACAACAACTGGAAAGGCCACAGAAATACCTCACAAAGAGGATTACTGGCCTCAAACAGATGCCCTACACAGATCGTCTAAAAAAACTCCAGCTTTACTCTGTTGCATATCGCCTACTCAGAGGTGATCTCTGCCTAACATACAAAGCTATGTCAAACCCAGAGCTGTTGGACATGCTCCACATAAAGAAATCCCAATCCCTTCGAGCTACACGCCATAGGGACCTAAACCTTGTCACCACACCAAACAGAACATGCTGGAGGGATAGATTCCTGTCTCAGAGACTTCCCATACTCTGGAACAAACTACCTATCTATATCAAACAAAGCTCCTCATTAGCACTCTTCAAGAAAAATCTTGATAATTGGATGGGAGATAGGAAATTCACCCCGGGGATCACTTCTGTGGCTCTGCTTGACAGTGGCACAGGAAAATAATTTTCTTGGGTGGCAAAAGCCAGGGTACAGTTTGGCTAGGCTTATATAGGCCCTAGGTCCAATATGAACCTATGAAGTCATCTTATTTGGTTCTAATGCATATTCTGCATCATTATGAACACACAACAGGCCTATATACCCACTAAGATCTGCACCTATCAACTCAATGTCCCTGTAGGAAGTCACTGCACACAAAACATTGGTAGAAGCTGCATGGATACCAGATGTGGAATTCAAGGGAACTGCATACGTATAACATGAATACATTTTCTATAATACCTGCGCTTTTCACACTGTCTGGCAGTTGATGGAATGGAAGCCTATCTGGCTGATGCACTGGAATTCTTGTAGAACTGATTGGGCCCTGATAACAATGTGTGTGTAATCAATGTTTCCCAAAACCTCTGGGAAGTGGTCTATACTGTAAAATAGTGCCTTCATGTTGTTCATTTTTTCCTCTGCTATTCATGAAAACTATATATGCTCTTCCACACTCTATAGAATCACAGCACAAAACTGGCACGATTTGGAACTTCGTAGAAGATTTCATGAAAGGCTTTATGGCTTGATTCTTTTAATTTCTCTTTAGCTAGGTTTTTAGTTCTATTTAATATAAATGGCAATAACAAATTGAATACTGAGACCCTCTGCCGCCTCTAGACCACTTTGGCAGTGACAAGGAAAAGCTTCACTAAGCATTGGAGATTCATTTCATCACCGTCATTTGAAGAATTGTTACCTTTCTTAAAAGAATTAGCTATGACTGAGTCTAAACTAAAAGGAGGTATGTTATTTCCTAAGACACTTGCCAAGAATCCTTGGACAAAAGTTTTATCTATTTGATTTATTTCAGAAGAACTCTGCGTCCTGAATTTGTTTCTCAAAATGTTAATTGTTTATACAGCATACATTACTAGTAAATGTACTGAAATTTACTGTCTGGAGTACCACAATTTGTTTTATTTAATATCTCACAAGCAAGTTGTACATATAGTAGATATTTTTCCCCTTCAAATTTTTTTTTCATTAAATTGTATTGTGGCTCTTTACAAGTGCCTTACATGTACTTCTCTTTATATGTTAAAGAAATAAAAAAAAGTTTTTGAAGAAAAAAATAAACTGACATACAATCCATGAGACAGACATGTGAAAATGTTAGCATGTCAGCTATCATATGCTAAAAAGTCCCTGAGCTAAGGATGGTTAATACTACACATACTTTCAGATTTATATTGATGGGCCATCCAGACATCCAACATGATTCCATCTTATGGCAACATATGTCTATTAACTCCCATACGGTCTCTTGATCTACACATCCATGTTGTAAAGGTGTTGGCATGTTAAGCACTGATGGATCTATCTGTAACACAGAGTGTAATGATGCACAAAAAGCACAGAGCTTTACTGGAAAGGCTCACCCAGACTCTGTTGCAGTTTGCTGTGAGGGAAAGGTCGGTTTGCTTTTTATTTGTTGTATTCTGTATTGCTTTATTACCTTTTTTTTATTCTGTATACTGTGATTTGTTTTCTTTACACTGTGTTTTACTTGTATTCTGATTTTTACTCCATATTAAAACTTGAAAAGACACTATAGCTCTATCGCTTGTGAGTCGAACAGAAATTCACCCTCACCCTGTTACTGTTGTGTTCTTAAACACCACTGTTTTTCTAGTTGCCTGCTCCTTATGTTAATTTGACCATATATCTCATTACCTCTCTGCTTTTACTGGTTGCTATGAGTAAGCACAAAATTATCATTTTGTGAAATCACTCCCCTTCAACTATTTAAATTTATTGGTCATCCTACTGTATTCCATAGTACCAGAATAAAAAAACTTAACTTTTTAGACAGGTAAAACTTAATTTACCTTCTTTCACATCTAACTCCTCTGGTGCACACTGCAGTGTTTAGGATAAACCATTTTTTCATCTTACCTTTAAGCATCTGTTGCAAGACCACCAGTTATTGGAGACCCCACATTCTGCCTCTCAGTAGTCATCTTGGGATTAGTGCTTCTGTTTTCTCCTGGTGAGAGAAGGAATGCAGTTTCATTATTTCCTGGAGAATGCTGATCACAAGAAAGCTTAATAACTGCTTTATAGGTGACAGCTTGGAATCTGCACTCATATTCTGATCCTGGTTAGAGTAGGAGCAGAGTGCATTTATTCCTGACTCTTTTTGGTTGGAGAGTGAGTGTCTGTGCTTAACGTACCTTATTGGTCGCTATTCGAGGCATCTACCAGAAAAAGGCTACATGCCTGCAGACCCTTGCAACATCTGGAACAAGACTGTGAATCACCAAACAAGCCATAACCTGCTTCTCTTCTTGGGATTGGTGATAATATTTTGCTTCTGGTGAGAGATGAAGCAAAGGAGTATTGCATCCAAACAAAGTGAAGCTGTGCTGAAACCAGCTAAGTAGTAATCAGGCAGTAGTCACTAGTCATTAATGTGGCTCCCCTCTTTTCATAATTTTTAGTAAGCTAATTCTTTGTTTTAAGTAAGTACTGCTTGATGGTGCAGCAGTTAGCATTGTTGCCTCGCAGCAAGAGGTTCTTTCATTCGATTCTCAGCTGGAGCACTTTCTTTGTGGAGTCTGCATGTCCTTCCCCCGGTCAGGTGACGTTAAAGACATGCAGGTAGGTGTGATCATTAATGGCTGTGCCTACTTTGAAGGTTGGGCATCAGGCAGGCAACTTGTGACTGTAAAAATCCACTGCCAATCATTAGCGGACTGGAGTTCCACTGTGGTAACCCCTAACCGGGAAATGCCGAAAGACTGCTTGATTTCTTCCAAACTTTAGAATATCTGCCTAAATACTTCATCCTTAAATTTTCAGGGTCTACGTATTAGTTTCCCCTCAAGTGTTTGGCAGTGATCTGTACAGACTCAGACACTTTGAGTGACATTTTTCCTGTAAATGTCTCAGTACTTAATATATTGAGCTCATATCCACGTATGTCTAAAGGTCAGTTCCCTGTGCTTTCTCCTGTCAAACTGGTGAACCTGGGCATCCTGAGGCAATGTAGCAACTGCCTCATGTATACAGACAACCCTCTCCTCTTACCTACCAGCACTATGATTTGTGAGAGATGCACATATATAGCCAAATTGGAAGCCAAGCACTCCAGCCGAGACTGAATTAGCCAGTCAGGAGGAGACGGTTAACACCTGCACCACACCACATTCAACACATACCCCTCCAAAACTTACACCACCACAACCCTCACATAGTAACACAAAACACACACCTACTTTCATGGAGGCTGTCAATAAAAATCTGCCCAAACAACAGAGACCTCCGAGGCAGAAATGCAAACCACCATCACAACCCAGCACAAACCATGAGACACATAGCTCACATAAACAGTGTGC
Source organism: Protopterus annectens (assembly GCF_019279795.1). Taxonomy (NCBI): domain Eukaryota; kingdom Metazoa; phylum Chordata; order Ceratodontiformes; family Protopteridae; genus Protopterus; species Protopterus annectens. The sequence continues at coordinate 418,369,675 of NC_056727.1, read as the reverse complement.
CACTCAACCAAAGCCCATAAGGCAAAACAACATACCCAATACACTAGTCATAGGTGACTCAATAGTAAGGCACACTGATGTTCCACTTACTAGAATAAATAAGGAGAAAGTTACGATCAGCTTTGCGTGCCATGATCTGCCACATAACACATGCACTTAGGTCACTCCACAACAGGTACAGATATGACTCTGTCATTGTCTATGTTGATGTGAATGACCTGAGATGTACCTCCCTGGACTGCATGAAAAAAGACATAAGAGGAGCTCTTGGATTTTGTAGCCCATGCAGGTATGACCCTAGCTTTGAGTAGCATCCTACCATCACCCAGAATTATACCACGGTACAAGAAGAAAATGATTGACCTCAACAATTGGCTAAGTTTTTGGTGTCATTCTAAATTGATCCAGTATCTATGTGCCTCGGCTGACATGATCGACAGACCTCGATGCTTTGCCAGAGATGGCCTGCACCTGTCACTCCAGGGATTCCGGATACTCACCAAGGTTCTTGCCACCCCTATAGTGCCTGTTTTAGGCAATGTCCTGAAGACAAAATTACCACCATAACAGCTACAAGCAAACAAAATCTAAGGGCTATGGTACTCAACGCTAGAAGTCTAAATCTCAAAATGCACTCACTCGAAGCACTCCTTAAAATGGAGAACATCGATATCTGTGCAGTGACTGAGACCTGGTTCAAGACTCTGGAGAGGACCCCAGCACTACCAAGCTATAATTCATACCACACCTTTTGGCCCCTAAACCTGGACCAAAGCACGAAAGGCGGTGATGTCTCCATATTCATAAAGGATATGCACACCTCCAGACTAGTAGTCCAACATAATGCATCAGAGATACTTCAGTTACAACTAATACTGGGTAAAACTGCAATCAAGGTTGTAGCCTTCTATAGATCCCCCACCATGTGAAAAACTTCTCTAAAGCCAATTTTAGGCTTCTAAAAACAGAGGTGGCTAATGTCACGACACCCATGCAAATGGAAAATAGGTGCATGACTGTTGAATTTTACACCAATGCACTGTATGAGCACATACACAAGTGCATGGAATAGGCCATACCAAACAGAAGCAAGACGCTCTCCTCCAAAAAAAGGAAGCCGATCTGGTGGTCCCACACCATAAACAAACTCTACAACAGAAGGAAAAAACTATTGTAGAAAAGGGTGTGAATTCCCAAGACTGGAAAAACTCCCTTGTTAGCCTCAGCAAAAAATTGAGATCCATCAACAAATCCTCTAAAGCTAGCTATGAAAACAAAATTGCTCAAGAGTCTAAAGACAATCACAAGGCATTCTATAGTTATGTCAAGAATCTACATTGCAATACTCAGATCTGCTCTGAGTTACAGCACAATGGCAATACATATACAGAACCAACTGATAATGCCAACATATTGGCTGACAGGTTCAATGCGAACAAGAAGCAAAGGAGTATTACATCCCAACAGAGTGAAGCTGTGCTGAAACAAGCTTAGTAGTAGCCAGGCAGTAGTCACTAGTCATTAATGTGACTCCCCTCTTTTCATCATTCTTGTCAAGCTAATTCTTTATTTTTAGTAAGTACTGCTTGATGGTGTAGTGGTTAGCATTGTTGCCTCTCAGTAAGAGGTTCTCCTGTTTGATTCTCCGCTGGAGCGCCTTCTGCGTGGAGTCTGCATATCCTCCCCACGGTCAAGTAACATTAAAGATATGCAGGTAGGTGCATGCTTGAATGGGTGTTCCTTCATTGAAGGTTTGGCGTTGGGCTGGCAACTCAGCACCATAAAAACCCACTGCTAATCATTAGCAGACAGTTCTGCTGTGGTGACCCCTAACTGGGAAAAGCTGAAAGACTGCTTGATTTCTTCCTAACTTTAGAATATCTGCCTAAATACTTCATCCTTAAATTTTCAGGGTCTACGTATTAGTTTCCCCTCAAGTGTTTGGCAGTGTCTTGTACAGACTTAGACATTTTGAGTGACATTTTTCTTTTTAAAGGTCTCAGTACTTAACATATTGAGCTGATATCCAGGTATGTCTAAAGATCAGTTCCCTGTGCTTTCTCCTGTCAAACTGGTGAAGCTGGGCATCCTGAGGCATTGTAGATCCCCTACCATGTGAAAAACTTCTCCAAAGCCAATTTTGGGCTTCTAAAGACAGAGGTGGCTAACGTCACGACACCCATGCAAATGGAAAATAGGTGCATGACTGCTGAATTTTGCACCAATGCACTGTATGAGCACATACACAAGTGCATACCAAACAGAAGCAAGATGCTCTTCTCCAAAAAAAGGAAGCCAATCTGGTGGTCCCCTACCATAAACAAACTCTACAACAGAAGGAAAAAACTATTGTAGAAAAGGGTGTGAATTCCCAGGACTGGAAAAACTCCCTTTTTAACCTCAGCAAAAAATTGAGATTCATCATCAAATCCTCTAAAGCTAGCTACAAAAACAAAATTGCTCAAGATTCTAAAGACAACCACAAGACATTCTATAGTTATGTCAAGAATCTACATGGCAATACTCAGATCTGCTCTGAGTTACAACACAATAGCAATGCATATACAGAACCAACTGAATATTGCCAACACATTGGCCGACAGGTTCAGTGCGAACTTTACCCCCCTTTCACCCCTAAAGGGACTAGCACAATACTTGAGGAATGCCAAATCTCTATTATCACAGCTACACAGGTAAAAGCTGCACTGTACAAAGCCAAGAATACAGCTTCCATGGGACCTGATAATATCACTGGCTGTGTTCTACATGAATTACAAAGTGAACTGGCACCACACCTGAGTACCCTGTTCAATCACAGCCTCATTTTATGCTTTTTTTCCTACTGAATGGCACAGTGCTATGGTCATCCCACTCCACAAAGGGGAATCGACTACAGACCCTGGGAACTACTGCCCCATTATTCTGATGAGTCTGATATGTAAGGCTATGGAGCACATCATCATGGACCTTATAAATAAGGAATAGGGAATCTCCAAATTTTGGACCCCATGCACTTTGAGTTTATGAAAAGTAGATTATGCCTGCTTAACCTGATAGACTTCTTCGAGTCTGTCAGCAGAGCTGTGGATGAGGGCAAGGTAGTTCACACAGCCTACCCAGATCTTGCGAAGGCCTTCAACACCATTCCCCACTCAGGAATCGTAAATAGACTCACTAAACTAGGCATAAACCCCTATGTCATAAGATGGGTTGTCAACTGGCTCACTGATAGAACCCACACTGTGAAAGTAACGGGTGCCAAATCAGACTACTGACCAGTTACAAATGGTGTCCCACAGAGATTGGTCTTAGGTCCTCTCCTGTTTGGCATCTACTTCTCTGATGTTCAAACCAACACAAAGGGACTCTGGTTGACCAAGTTTGCAGATAATTGCAAACTGTGAGCCATTATTGATTCTCCAGCTGATGTAGATATTCTACAAGAAGGCCTCACTGGCACCAGTGACTGGTACCAGAAACATGGCCTTAAGCTCAATGCCAAAACTTGCATCGTCATTCCCTTTGGGAAAAATTTGGTGCCCTTAAAGTGCAGTGTCATTCCCTTTGGGAACATTTTGTAGCCTATGAACTACCACATAGGTGGTAGTCCACTAAACACAGAAGGTGTCATAAGAGACCTGGGGACACAGGTTGACAGCAACCTCTTCTTTGATAACCACATTGCCACTGTAGTCAGAAAGTCCTTCTATCTGGCATATCTCATTACAAAAGGTTTCTCATCCAGGAAGAAAGAGGCCATAATCCCTCTCTACTCATCCCTCATTAGACCTATTATAGAATATGATGTCCCATTTGGTATGTACCTCACTAGACACCTACAACAACTGGAAAAGCCACAAAAATACCTCACTAAGAGGATCTTAAGCCTTAGACACATGCCCTATATGGACAGACTCAAACAAAATCCAGCTATACTCTGTCTCTTATCACCTATTTAGCGGCAATCTCTGCTTGACCTACAAATCCATGTCTGACCCAGAGCTGCTAGATATGCTACACCTAAAGAAATCCCAATCACTCCATGCCACATGCTCCAGGGACCTAAATCTCATTACCACAATAAACAGAACATGCTAGAGGTACAGGTTCCTAACCCAGACACTTACCATACTCTGGAACAAACTTTCCATTCACATCAAGCAGAGCACTTCACTGGCCCTCTTTAAGAGAAATATTGACAAGTGGATGGGCAATAAGAAGTTCACCCCAGGGATCACTTCAGTGGCCTCTCTTAACAGGGGCAATGGGAACTAAGTTTGGGCGGCATGACGCCAGGGAATCTTCTTGGGCTAGGCTTATATACGCTCCAGGGCCATTAGCCTAGTACACATCTATGAACCTATGAACAATGCCATGGACATTGATACTGAAAGCAGTCTGTAATATATTTTGCTTAGCTATAGCTGCTTTTATCAATAACAGCATACTGCTAGTTGGTTTCTGGACACAATGGATTCACAGTATTCAGAAGAAGTGAGCTCCTTCATTCACAGAGCAAATGTATACATCACTGAACTGCTCTGCCATGTTTCATGCTGCAATCTGCATTTACAGTTAGGCTCGGTTATATGACACTTCTCACTTGCACAACATTATGCAGACTTTGAATTCTCTGCATGCCATGCTTATTCTCCTGTAGCATGACTGAGTGGCTTCAGTTTCTGAATCCATGTCCATGCACCCATCAATTTATTTCTGGACAACTTCATCCAAAAAATGTTCTTAATGTGTGTGTGTGTGTGTGTGTGTGTGTGTGTGTGTGTGTGTGTGTGTGTGTGTGTGTGTGTGTGTGTGTGTGTGTGTGTGTGTGTGTGTATGCTTGCATTTGCATATGTCTGCACGTGTGTATGTGCATAATGTGATAATATATGCATGTGTGTTATGTATTTATATGTTTACATGTGTGTATGTGCATAATGTGATAATATATGAATGTGTTTTATGTATTTTAGACAGCACACATTCCTTTGCTAGCAATTTAAAAATACTCTCCACCTTTAGGCCTCATGCTTCATGTTTTTCACATAGCAAAACATACAACCTACCATTAACTCATTGTAGAATTTTTTTTTTGGCTGAGTGTCAGTTGCACAACAGATAGCGGAATCACTAGGTAGTTGGATTGCTAACAGTGCAGTACTGCATAAGGGAGGTGCCACACTCCTGAGTGCGGCATCCTTTGGATGAGTTGTTAACCCAAGGTCCCATCTGACTGAGTAACTGGTAGCACAGAAGAATGCAAAACATCCCATAGCATCAGTGGCAACTCAAGATGATTTAAAACATCTCATAGCATAAGTGGTAACTCAAAGGGATGTAAAACATCCAATAGCATCAATGGTAACTCAACATGATATAAAACATCCAATAGCATCAGTGAACTCAAGATGATATAAAACATCTATTATAGGTTCATAGATTCATAGGTAGATACTAGGCTATCTGTCCGAAGGCATTTATAAGCCTAGCCAGGCTTTCGCTGCCCCCTTAGATTAGTTCCCTGTGCCTCTGTCAAGCATAGCCACTGAAGTGATACCCGGGGTAAACTTTCTGTTTCCCATCCACTCGTCAAGGTTTCTCTTGAAGAGTGTTAGTAAGGAGCTCTGCCTAATGTAGATTGCAATCTTGTTACAAAGCATGGGAAGTCTCTGGGACAGGAATCTATCCATCCAGCACGTCCTATTTATTGTTGTGCTGAGGTTTAGATCCCTAGAGCATGTGGCTAGCATTAGTGGTAGCTCAGGTGGATGTAAAACATCCCATAGCATCAGTTGTAGCTCATGATGATGTAGAACATCCCATAACATCAGTGGTAGTTTGGGAGGACGTAAAACATCCTGCAGCATCAGTGGTAACTCAAGATAATGTAAAACATCCCATAGCATCAGTGATAACTGAAGATGATGAAAAACACTCATAGAATAAGAAGACGCTCAGGAGGATGTAAAACATCCTATAGAATCAGTGGTAAGTCAGGAGGATGTAAAACATCCTATAGAATCAGTGGTAAGTCAGGAGGATGTAAAACATCCTATAGAATCAGTGGAAGCTCAGGAGGATGTAAAACATCCCGTAGCATCAGTGGTAACTAAGGGAGATATAAAACATCCTATAGCATCAGTGGTAATTAAAAAATTATGTAAAATATCCCGTAGCATCATTGATAGCTCAGTTGGATATAAAATATCCCATAGCATTAGTGGTAACTCAAGATGATGCAAAACATCTCATAGCATCAGTGGTAGCCCAGGATGATGTAAAACAGCCCATAGCCTCTGTGGTAATGTAGTGGGATGTAAAATATCCCATCCGATAGCATCAGAGGTCACTCAAGATGATGTAAACATCCCATAGCATCAGTGGTAACTCAGGAGGATGTAAAACATCCCATAGCATCAGTGTAACCTAGGAGTATGTAAAACATACCATAACATCAGTGGTAAAACAAAGAGATGTAAAAGATCTCATAGCATCAGTGGTAACTCAAGATGATGTAAAGCATCTGAAAGCATCAGTGGTAGCTCAGGAGAATGTAAAACATCCTATAGCATCAGTTGAAACTCAAAAAGATATAAAACATCCGATAGCATCAGTGGTAACTCAAGTTGATAAAAAAAATCCCATAGCATCAGTAGTAACTAAAAATGATGTAAAACATCCCATAGCAATAGTGGTAGCTCAGGAGGATGAAAAGCACTCCATACCATCAGTGGTAACTCAAATGTGATATAAAACATAATATAGCATCAGTGGTAGCTCAGGAGGCTGTAGCATATCCCATAGAATCAATGGTAACTCAGGGGGAGTGGAAAACATCCCATAGCATCAGTAGTAACTCAAGATGATGTAAAATATCCCATAGCAACAGTGGTAGCTCAGGGGGATGAAAAACATCCTGTAGCATCAGTAGTGACTCAAGATGATGTAAAGCATCCCATAGCATCAATGGTAGCTCAGGAGAATGAAAAAACATCTTATAGCATCAGTGGTAACTCAAAAAGATATAAAACATCCCATAGCGTCAGTTGTAACACAAAGTGATATAAAATATCCAAAAGCATCAGTAGTAACTCAAGATGATGTAAAATATCCCATAGCAATAGTGGTAGCTCAGGAGAATTAAAAACATCCCATAGCATCAGTGGTAGCTCACGAGGATGAACAGCATCCCATAGCATCAGTGGTTACACTGAGCAATATAAAACATCCAATAGCCTCAGGAATGCCTCAGGATGATGTAATACATCCTACAGTACCAGTGGTAACTCAGAATGGATGAAAAACATTCCTTACCATCATTGGTAGCTCAGCAGGATGAAATATATCCCCTAGCATCAGTAGTAACTCAAATGGATGTAAAATATCTCACAGCATCACTGGTAACTAAACTGATGCAAAATATCCCATAGCATCAGTGGTAACTCAAGATGATATAAAACATCCTAGAACATCAGTGGTAACTCATGATGATGTAAACCATCCCATAGCATCAGTGCTTACCCTAAAGGGTGTAAAACATCCCATAGCATCTAGGTCAACTCAGGATGATGTAACACATCCTGTAATATCAGTTTAACTCAGGAGGATGAAAAATATTCCTTACCATCAGTAGTACCACAGGAGGATAAAATATATCCCATAACATCAATGATAAATTGCGGTGATGTGAAACATCACATAGCATCAGTGGTAGCTCAGAAGGATGTAGAATATCCCATAACATCAGTGGTAACTCAGGGGGAATGGAAAACATCCCAAAGCATCACTGGTAACTCTAGATGATGTAAAACATCCCATAACATTAGTGGTAACTTAAGATTATGTAAAACATCCCATAGCATCAGTGGTAACTCAAGATGTTGAAAAAACATCCCATAGCATCAGTGGTATCTCAACTGATGTAAAACATTCTATAGCATCAGTGGCAAATCAAGATGAGATAAAACATCCAACAGCATCAGTCATAACTCAAGAGGATATAAAAAATTCCATAGCACCACTGGTAACCCTGAAGGACGTAAAACATCCCATAACATAAGGGACACCTCAGGATGATGTAATACATTCTATAGTATCAGTGATAACTCTGGCAGATGAAAAAATTCCTTACCATCAGTGGTAGCTCAGGGGGATGAAAAACATCCCAAAGCATCAGTGGTAGCTCAGGAGGATGAAAAACATCCTGTAGCATCAGTAGTGACTCAAGATGATGTAAAACATCCCATAGTATCAGTGGTAACTAAAGATGATGTAAGCTTCCCACAGCATCAGTGGAAGCTCAGGAGAATGTAAAACATCTCATAGCATAAGTGGTAACTCAAGATGATGTAAAGCATCACACAGCATCAGTGGTAATGCAGGAGAATGTAAAATATCCTATAGCATTAGTGGTAATTCAAAAAGATATAAAACATCTCATAGTATCAGTGGTAACTCAAGCTGATATAAAATATCCCATAGCATCAGTAGTGACTCAAAATGATGAAAACATCCCATAGCAATAGTGGTAGCTCAGGAGGATGAAAAACATCCCATAAAATCAGTGGTAACTCAAGGTGGTGTAAAACATCACATAGCGTCAGTGGTAGCTCAGTAGGGTGTAGCATATCCCATAGCATCAGTGGTAACTCAGGGAGAATGGAAAACATCACATAGCATCAGTGATAACACAACCTAATATAAAGCATTCCATAGCATCAGTAGTAACTCAAGATGATGTATAATATCCCATAGCAACAGTGGTAGCTCAAGGGGACGAAAAACATCATGTAGCATCAGTAGTGACTCAAGATAATGTAAAGCATCTCATAGCATCAGTGGAAGCTCAGGAAAATATAAAACATCCCATAGTATCAGCGGTAACTCATGATGATGTAAAACATCCCATAGCATCAGTGTTTACCCTAAGGGGTGTTAGACATCCCATAGCTCAGGGACAACTCAGGATAATGTAACACGCCCTGCAGTATCAGTGTTAACTCAGGAGGATGAAAAACATTCCTTACCATATGTAGTAGCACAGGAGGATAAAAAATATCATGTAACATCAATGATAAATCACAGTGATGTAAAACATCACATAGCATCAGTGGTAGCTCAGAGGGATGTAGAATATTCCATAACATCAGTGGCATCTCAGGGGGAATGGAAAACATCCCATAACATCAGTAACAACTGAAGATGATACAAAAAATCCATAACATTAGTGGTAACTCAGGAGGATGCAAAACATCCCATAGCATCAGTAGTAACTCTTGATGATGTAAAACATACCATAACGTGAGTGGTAACTCAAGATTATGTAAAACATCCCATAGCATCTGTGGTAACTCAAGATGATGAAAAAACTTCCCATAGCATCAGTGTAACTCAACTGATATAAAACATTCTGTAGCATCAGTGGCAAATCAAGATGAGATAAAACATCCCAGAGCATCTGTGGTAACTCAAGAGGAAATAAAACATCTCATAGCATCAGTGGTTACTCTGAAGGATGTAAAACATTCCTTAGCATCAGCACATCTGAGGAGGATGTACTACATCCTATAGTATCAGTGGTAACTCAGGAAGGTGAAAAACATTCCTTACTATCAGTGGTAGCTCAGGTGGATGAAAAGCATCACAAAGCATCAGTGGTAGATCAGGGGGATGAAAAACATCCTGTAACATCAGACGTGACTCAAGATGATGGAAAGCATCAATTAGCAGTAGTGAAAGCTCAGGAAAATGTAAAACATCCCATAACATCAGTGGTAACTCAAGATGATGTAAAGCATCCCATAGCATCAGTGGAAGCTCAGGAGAATGTAAAACATCTCATAGCATCAGTTGAAACTCAAAAAAATATAAAACATCTGATAGCATCAGTGGTAACTCAAGTTGATAAAAAAAATCCCATAGCATCAGTAGTAACTCAAAATGATGTAAAACATCCCATAGCAATAGGGGTAGCTCAGAGGGATGAAAAACATCCCAGACCATCATTAGTAACTCAAGGTGCTGTAAAACATCCCATAGCATCAGTGGTAACTCAAGTTGATATAAAACATCCCACAGCATCAGTAGTAACTCAAGATAATGTAAAATATCCCATAGCAATAGTGGTAGCTCAGGGGGATGAAAAACATCCTGTAGCATCAGTAGTGACTCAAAATGATGTAAAGCATCCCATAGCATCAGTGGAAGCTCAGGAGAATGTGAAACATCCCATAGCATAAGTGGTAACTGAAGAAGATGTAGAGCATCCCATATCATCAGTGGTAGCTCAAGAGAATGTAAAACATCCTATAGCATCAGTGGTATCTCAAAAAGATATAAAACACCCAATAGCATCAGTTGTAACACAAGTTGATATACAACATCTCATAGCATCAGTAGTAACTCAAGATGATGTATAATATCCCATAGCAATAGTGGTAGCTCAGGGGGATGAAAAACATTATGTAGCATCAGTAGTGACTCAAGATGATGTAAAACATCTCATAGCATCAGTTAAAGCTCAAGAAAATATAAAATATCCCATAGCATCAGTTGTAACTCAAGATGATGTAAAGGATCCCATAGCATCATTGGAAGCTCAGGAGAATGTAAAACATCCCATAGCATCAGTGGTAACTCAAGATGATGGAAAGCATCCCATAGCAAGCATCCCATAGCATACGTGGTAACTCAAGATGATGTAAAGTAACCCGTAGCATCAGTGGTAGCTCAGGAGAATGTAAAAAATCCTATAGCATCAGTGGTAACTCAAAAAGATATAAAACATCCAATAGCATCCGTTGTAACACAAGTTGATATACAACATCCATAGCATCAGTGGTAATTCAGGAGGATGTAAAACATCCCATAGCATCAGTGTAACTCAGGAGTATGTAAAACATCCCATAACATCAGTAGTAACACAGAGATGTAAAACCTCCCATATCATCAGTGGTATCTCAGAGGGATGTAAAACATCCTATAGCATCAGTGGTAGCTCAAAATTATATAAAACATTCTATAGTATCAGAGGTCACTCACAATGATGTAAAACATTACATAGCATCAGTAGTAACTCAAGATGATGTAAAAAACCCATTTTTAAGTAGTAATTCAAAAAGATGTAAAATATCCCATAGCATCAGGGACAGCTCAGGATGATGGAAAACATCCTATAATATCAGTGGTAATTCAAAAGGATGAAAAAAATCCCATAGTATCAGTGATAGCTGAGAAGGATGTAAACATCCCATAGCATCAAGAGTAACTCATATGGATGTAAAACATCCCATAGCATCAGTGGTAACTCATGATGATGTAAAACATCTTAGAGCATCAGTGGTAACTCGGGATGATGTAAAACATCCTATAGGATTTCTGGTAGCTCAGATGGATAAAAAACATCCCATAGCTTCATTGGTAGTGAAGTAGGATGTAAAACATCCCATAGCATCAGTGGTAGCTCAGGAGGATGTAAAAACATCCCATAGCATCATTGGTAGATCTGGAGGATGGAAAACATCCTATAACATCAGTTGTAGCTCAGGAGGATGGAAAACTTCACAGAGCATTACTGGACGCTCAGAGGGATGTAAAACATCCCATAGTATCAGAGGAAGCTCTGGAGGATGTAAAACGTCCAATAGCAACAGTGGTAGCTCTGGAGGAAGCAAAACATCCCAGAGCATCAGTGGTAACTCAGGAGGATGTAAGACATCCCATAGAATAAGTAGAAGTTCAGAGGGATTTAAAATATCACATAGCAATAGTGGTATTTCAGGAGGATGCAAAACCTCCAATAGCATCAGTGGTAACTCAAGATGATGTAAATTATCCCATAGCATAAGCGGCAACACAAGATGATGTAAAACACCCCATAGCACTAGTGGAAGTTCAGGAAGATGTACAACATCCTGTAACATCAGTGGTATCTCAGGGGGATGAAAAACATCCAGTAGCATCAGAGGTAATTCAAGATGATGTAAAGCATCCCATAGCATCAGTGGTAAGTCAAGATGGTATAAAGCATCCCATACATAAGTGGTAACTCAAGATGATATAAAACATCCCATAGCAATAGTGGTAGCTGAGGAGTTTGAAAAACATCCCATAGCAACAGTGGTAGCTCAGGAGGATGAAAAAAATCCTATAGCATCAGTGGTTACCCTGAGGGATGTAAAACATCACATAGCATCAGGGACATCTTAGTATGTTGTAATAAATACTATAGTACCTGTAAAATCAGTGGTAACTCAGGGGGGATGTAAAACATCATATAGCATCAGTGGTAACTTAAGATGATGTAAAACATCCTGCATCATCAGTGGTAACACAGGATAATATAAAACATCTCATAGCATAAGTGGTAACTCAGGAGGATGAAAAACATTCCTTACCATCAGTGGTAGCTCAGGAAGATGAAAACTAACCCATAACATCAATGGTAACTCAAGGTGATATAAAACATCCCATAACATCAGTGGTAGTTCAGGGGGATGTAATATATCACTTAGCTACACTGGTAATGCAGGGGGAATGGAAGACATCCTGTAGCATCAGTGACAACCCAAGATGAAGTAAACCATCCCACAGAATCAGTGGTAACCCGGGGAAGTAAAACATTCCATAGCATCTGTAGTAACTCAAGAGGATGTAAAACATCCCATAGCATCAGTGGTAACTCAAGATGATGTAAAGCATCCCATAGCATCACGGGAAGCTCAGGAAAATGTAAAACATCCCATAGCATCAGTGGTAACTCAAGATGATGTAAAACATCCAATAGCAACAGTGGTAGCTCAGGAGAATGTAAAACATACCATAGCATCAGTGTTAACTCAAGATGATGTAAGGAATCCCATAGCATCAGGGCTACCTTAGTAGAATGTAAAACATTGTATAGCATCAGTGGTAATTCAAAAAGATATAAAACATCCCATAGCATCAGTGGTAACTCAAGCTGATATAAAAATTCCCATAGCATCAGTAGTAACTCAAGATGATGTAAAACATCCCATAGCAATAGTGGTAGCTCAGAAGAATGAAAAACATCCCATAGCATCAGTGGTAGCTCAGGCAATTGAAAAACCTCCCATAGTATTAGTGGTTACCCTGAGGGATGTAAAACATCCCATAGCTTCAGGGACATCTCAGGATGATGTAATACATCCTATAGTACCAGTGGTAACTCAGTATGGATTAAAAATATTCCTTACAATGAGTAGTAACTCAGGAGGATGAAAAATATCACAAAGCATCAGTGGTATCTCAAGGTGATGCAAAACATCCCATAGCATCATAGGTAACTAAAATGGATGTAAAACATCCCATAGCATCAGTGGTAACTAAAATGGATGTAAAACATCCCATAGCATCAGTGGTAACTCAACTGTTGTAAAACATCCCATAGCATCAGTAGTAACTCAGGATGATGTAAAACATCCCATAGCATCAGTGGTTACCCTGAGGGGTATAGAATATCCCATAGCATCAGGGACACCGCAGGATGATGTAACACATCGTTATAGTATGAGTGGTAAAATTTTCCTTACCATCAGGGGTAGCTAAGGAGATCAGAAAATATTCCATAACATCAATGATAACTGAAGGTGATGTAAAACATCACATAGCATCAGTGGTAGCTCAGAGGGATGTAGAATATCCCAAAGCATCAGGGGTAACTCAGGGGGAAATGGAAAACATCTCACAGCATCAGTGACAACTGAAGATGATGGAAAAGATCCCATAGCATCAGTGGAAGCTCAGGAGGATGAAAAACATCCCGTAGCATCAGTATTGATTCAAAATTATGTAAAGCATCCCATAGCATCAGTGGTAGCTCAGGAGAATGCAAAACATCCTATACCATCAGTGGTAACTCAAGGTGATGTAAAACATCAAATAGCATCAGTGGTAGCTCAGGAGGGTGAAGCATATCCCAAAGCATCAGTGGTAACTCAGGGGGAATGGAAAACATCCCATAGCATTAGTAGTAACACAAGCTGATATAAAACATCCCATAGCATCAATAGTAACTCAAGATTATGTAAAATATTCCATAGTAATAGTGGTAGCCTAGGAGCATAAAAAACATCCCATAGCATCAGTAGTAGCTCAGAAGGATGAAAAACTTCCCATAGCATCAGTGGTTACCCTGATGGATGTAAAACATCCAATAGCATCAGGGACACCACAGAATGATATAATATATCCTATAGTACCAGTGGTATCTCAGAATGGATGAAAAACATTCCTTACCATCAGAGGTAGCTCAGGAAGATGAAAAATATCCCAAAGCATCAGTAGAAACTCAAGGTGATGCAAAATATCCCATAGCATCAGCAGCAACTCAAATGGATGTAAAACATCCCATAGCACCACCGGTAACTAAACTGATGCAAAACATCCCATAGCATCAGTGGTAACTCAAGATGATCTAAAACATCCTAGAGCATCAGTGTAACTCAGGATGATATAAAACATCCCAGAGCATCAGTGCATACCCTAAGGTGTGTAAAGCATCCCATAGCATCAGGGACAACTCAGGATGATGTAACCCATCCTATAGTATCAGTGATAACTCAGGAGGATGAAAAACATTCCTTACCATCTGTGGTAGCACAGGAGGTTAAAAAATATCCCATAACATCAATGATAAATCAAGGTGATGTAAAACATCACATTGCATCAGTGGTAGCTCAGGGAGACGTAGAATATCCCATAGCATCAGTGGTAACTCAGGGGGAATGGAAAACTTCCCATAGCATCAGTGACAGCCGAAGATGATGAAAAACATCCCATAGAATCAGTGGTAACTCAAGGGGATGCAAAACATCCCATAGCATCAGAAGTAACTCTAGATGATGTAAAACAAACCATAACATGAGTGGTAACTCGGGATTATGAAAAACATCCCATAGCATCAGTGTTAACTCAACTGATGTAAAACATCCTATAGCATCAGTGGTAACTCAAGATGAGATAAAACCTCCCAGAGGATCAGTGGTAAATCAAGAGGATATAAAACATCTAATAGCAACAGTGGTAACTCAAGATGATGTAAAACATACCATAGCATCAGTGGTTACCTTGAAGGATGTAAAACATCCCATAGCATTAGGGCACCTCGGGATGATGTAATACATTCTATAGTATTAGTGGTAACTCAGGAAGATGAGAAACATTCCTTAGCATCAAGAGTAGCTCAGGGGATGAAAAACATCCCATTGCATCATTGGTAGCTCAGGGGGATAAAAACATCCTGTAGCATCATTAGTGAATCAAGATGATGTAAAGGACCCCATAGCATCAGTGGAAGCTCAGGAGAATGTAAAACATCCCATAGCATCAGTGGTAACTCAAGATGATGTAAAGCATTACATAACATCAGTGGAAGCTCAGTAGAATATAAAACATCTTATAGCATCAGTGGTAACTTAAAAAGATGTAAAACATCCCATAGCATCAGTTGCAACACAAGCTAATATAAAACATCCCATAGCATCAGTAGTAACTCAAGATGATGTAAAATATCCCATAGCAATAGTTGTGGCTCAGAAGAATGAAAAACATCCCATAGCATCAGTGGTAGCTCACGAGGATGGACAACTTCCCATAGCATCAGTGGTTACCCTGAGGGATGTAAAACATCCAATAGCCTCAGGGACACCTCAGGATGATGTAATACATCCTATAGTACCAGTGGTAACTCAGAATGGATGAAAAACATTCCTTACCATTAATGGTAGCTCAGGCAGATGAAATATATCCCATAGCATCAGCAGTAACTCAAGGTGATGTAAAACATCCCATAGCATCAGTAGTAACTCAAATGGATGTAAAACATCCCATAGCATCACCGGTAACTAAAGTGATGCAAAACATCCCATAGCATCAGTGGTAACACAAGATGATATAGAACATTCTAGAACATCAGTGGTAACTCATGATGATCTAAAGCATCCCATATCATCAGTGCTTACCCTAAGGGGTGTAAAACATTCCATAGCATCAGGGATAACTTGGGAAGATGTAGCACATCCTGTAGTATTGGTGGTAACTCAGGAGGATGAAAAACATTCCTTACCATCAGTAGTAGCACAAGAGGATAAAAAATATCAAATAGCATCAATGATAAATCACGGTGGTGTAAAACATCACATAGCATCAGTAGTAGCTCAGAGGGATGTATAATAGCCCATAGCATCAGTGGTAACTCAGGGGAAATGGAAAACATCCCATAGCATCACTGGCAACCGAAGATGATGACAAACATACCATAACATGAGTGGCATGAGTGGTAACTTAAGATTATGTAAAACATTGCATAGCATCAGTGGTAACTCAAGATGTTGAAAAAATTTCCCATAGCATCAGTGGTAAATCAACTGATCTAAAACATTCTATAGCATCAGTGGCAAATCAAGATGAGATAAAACATCCCACATCATCAGTGGTAACTCAATAGGATATAAAACATTCCATAGCATCACTGGTAAACCTGACAGATGTAAAACATCCCATAGCATCAGGGACACCCCAGGATGACGTAATACATCATATAGTACCAGTGGTAGCTCAGGAAGATGAAAAGCATTACTTACAATCAGTGGTAGCTCAGGGGGATGAAAAACATCCCATAGCATCAGTGGTAGCTCAGGGGGATGAAAAACATCCTGTAGCAGAAGTAGTGACTCAAGATGACGTAAAACATACCATACCATCAGTGGTAACTGAAGATGATGTAAAGCATTCCATAGCATCAGTGGAACTCAGGAGAATGTAAAACATCGCATAGCATAAGTGGTAGCTAAAAAAGATATAAAACATCTGATAGCATCAGTGGTAACTCAAGTTGATATAAAACATCCCATAGCATCAGTAGTGACTCAAAATGATGTAAAACATCCCATAGCAATAGTGGTAGCTCAGGAAAATGGAAAACATCCAATATCATCAGTGGTAACTCAAGGTGATGTAAAACATAACATAGCATCAGTGGTAGCTCAGGAGGCTGTAGCATATCCCATAGCATCAGTGATAACTCAGGGGAAATGGAAAACATCCCATAGCATCAGTGGTAACTCAAGATGAGATAAAACATCCCACAGCATCTGTGGTAACTCAAGAGAAAATAAAACATCCCATAGCATCAGTGGTTACACTGAAGAAAGTAGAACATCCCATAGCATCAAGGACACCTCAGGAGGGTATAATACATCCTATAGTATCAGTGATAACTCAGAAATGTGAAAAACATTCCTTACCATCAGTGATAGCTCAGGGGGATGAAAAACATCCCATAGCATTAGTGGGAGATCAGGGGGATGAAAAACATTTTGTAGCATCAGTAGTGACTCAGAATGATGTAATGCATCCCATTGCATCAGTGGAAGCTCAAGAAAATGGAAAACATCCCATAGCATCAGTGGTAACTCAAGATGATGTAAAGCATCCCATAGCATCAGTGGTAGCACAGGAGAATGTAAAACATCCTATAGCATCAGTTATAACTCAAAAATATATAAAACATCCGGTAGCATCAGTGGTAACTCAAGTTTATATAAAAAAATCCCATAGCATCAGTAGTAACTAAAAATAATGTAAAACATCCCATAGAAATAGTGGTAGCTCAGGAGGATGAAAAACATCCCATACCATCAGTGGTAACTCAAGGTGCTATAAAACATCATATAGCATCAGTGATAGCTCAGGAGGGTGTAGCATATCCCATAGAATCAGTGGTAACTCAGGGGGAATGGAAAAAATCCCATAGCATTGCTGGTACACACGCTGATATAAAACATCCCATAGCATCAGTAATAACTCAAGATGATGTAAAATATCCCATAGCAATAGTCGTAGCTCAAAGGGATGAAAAACA
Organism: Protopterus annectens; assembly: GCF_019279795.1. Lineage (NCBI taxonomy): Eukaryota > Metazoa > Chordata > Ceratodontiformes > Protopteridae > Protopterus > Protopterus annectens. Next base: position 418,351,794 of record NC_056727.1, on the reverse strand, counting down.
TCCTGTAGCATCAGTAGTGACTCAAGATGATGTAAAGCATCCCATAACATCAGTGGAAGCTAAGGAAAATGTAAATCATCACATAGCATCAGTGGTAACTCAAGATGATGTAAACCATCCTAGAATATCAGTGGTAACTCATTATGATGTAAGACATCCCATAGCATCAGTGCTTACCCTAAGGGGTGTAAAACATCCCATAGCATCAGGGACAACTCAGGATGATATAACACATCCTGTACTATCAGTGCTAACTCAGGCAGATGAAAACATTCCTTACCATAAGAAGTAGCACAGGAAGATAAAAAATATCCCATAACATCAATGATAAGTCACAGTGGTGTAAAACGTCACATAGCATCAGTGGGAGCTCAGAGTGATTTAGAATATCCTATAGCATGAGTGGTATCGCAAGGGGAATGGAAAACATGCCATAGCATCAGTTACAACTGAAGATGATGTAAAACATCCATAGAATCAGGGGTGGCTCGTGCTATCGGACTGCCGGTCTGCAGCCCTCCCACCTAGAAAAACAAAGAAAAAAAATCTGTGAAACAAAAAAATCCCACAGACACTCAGACTGCCTTTATCAGCAGTCTGGATGCAGAGAAAGAGGTACCCAGCAACCTGTGCTGTAGGATACCAAGGAATCTGTGCAGTCGAAGAACACACAGAACAGAGGAGCTCTGGACTGCTTTCCTTGCAGACAGGGCCAATAAGGAGTGAGCTGAGAGCTCAGGGCCAATGAGGAGTGAGCTGAGAGCTCCCTCTCAGCTCTCACAGGGATTTCACTGCACAGGCATCATGCAGATGGATTCTGTTGGTCGCTGCTGGCTGGACGGATTATGTGGCTTCGCTGGCTGGATGGGCGTCATGCAGATGGATTCTGTTGGTCGCTGCTGGCTGGATAGATGTCGTGCAGATGGATTCTGTTGGATGCTGCTGGATGGATGGATTATGTGGCTTTGGACATGTTCTGTTGGTCTGTCACTGGCTGCGGATATGTTCTGTGCATGAAACAGGTAGGTGAAGACTGGTGTGTGTGTGTGTGTGTGTGTGTGTGTGTGTGTGTGTGTGTGTGTGTGTGTGTGTGTGTGTGTGTGTGTGTGTGTGTTAAATTCCCCAGTTGCTATATACTGGTGGCTAGAGAGAACAAATAGTGGTGGGTAGAGATACTCAGGTTTGTACCCTTTAACTTGGATGCAGGGGGCAAGGACCTGAATTCCCTATCCACCACCATTTCTAAAAAAAATTTGCAGATTTTTGCCTCATATTTGTTCTGTTCCTCATAAAATCTGTGGTTTCTGTATCTATATTTTTCCTTGGCTTGCAATGTCTGTAGTGCAGTGGTGCACTTGTATAATTGCTGCTTACCAGCTACAGGTTCCCTGGTTTGATTCTTGGCTGGGGTGCCTTCTGTGTGGTGTCTGCATATCTTGCAAAGATGTGTCTGGAGTTTCTCCCTGCTCTGCTGAAAATTGTCTTTTGTTCCAAGTCAGACTAGTTTCCTGGTTAAATGTTTAAAAATAACAAGCATTTGAATTTCAGACTTCATATTCTTCAGAAAGTACATGGTAACACAAAACTGTTTATTCTAGCAGATGTCTAAGTTTATAACATGGATATTTGAAATTCGTCCCTATTTTTGGGACTGTATTTCCCAATCATTGGCTTTGTCCAGGTATTTTGTGCTAAGGTTGAGAGCTCTCTATGGTGAGAACTGAATTCATTGAATGTTTGGGGGCTGTACCCCCCCCCATTACTGGCTTTGTCCACATGTTTTTTGCTAAGAGGTTGAGAGCTTTGGTGAGAACTGAATTCACTGAATATGTTTGGGGGCTGTATTCCCCCATTATTGGCTTTGTTCAGGTGTTTTGTGCCAAGAGGGTGACAGCTATGGTGAGAAGTGAATTCACTAAATGGTAGCCATTTAAGTTTGTCTTCCTCTCTTTCACAAAACAGCTGATTTGGCATAGTGGTATGTTTCTCTGACTGTTTTGCACAGGGTCCCCTGGGTTAAAGACGTGGCAGTGAAATGTATGGTGGTAACACAGCAATTTATTCTAGCAACTTTCCAACATTGTACAAGCAATGTTTAAAATGTCCTGGTTTTGGGCTTTTGTCCCCAATAAATTTCGCTTTTCAAGATTTCTTGTGCTGCAAAGTTCAGAGATACAACTGTGTGTCGAGTAGATTTTACAAGGAGCTGAGAGCTGCAGGGGAACAAAACTTTAGTACTGCTTATTCAGAGCCTGCTTGCATTGTTAATAGCACAACAGGAAGTGTACTTGCTTTTTGATGCAGAAGGTTGTAGGTTCTACTCCCACAGTAGATAGATGCATTGCTGATACTATAGTGTGTTGTAAAGTGGGTGGATGCTGCAGTCCTTTTTAGCAAAGATACCTAGAGTAGTAACTATGAACTTGTTATCAGTTTGCCATACACTCCCTATTGCGATATTACTAGCTTATCATTTTTTTAATGCATGCAACATAGGCAATTTATAAACAATGCCATTTAAAGTTGTTTGCTAGCAGCAACCTCTTCATTTCTTTAATGTGGAATTATTTAGATGACTTTTACACTTCAGAGATTGTGCATATTTACTGATACTGGTGGAGTGTAGAAGGTTGAGTAGACTTTTATGATGGAAATGTTCTGAATTGGGTAGTTTTATCATTGGTGAATGCATTTTGTTTCATTGTTTACTAATGTTCAAAACAATAAATTTAAAATGCCCTCTAACAACTGTACTGTATTGCACAAGGTATACAATTTAATACAATAGGGAAAGTGTATCAAAGAGCATGTGTATGTTTCATGTTCAAGGGGCCTATGATTTGAAAACAGTCCAAAGTTAATCTTTATCTGCCACTGGCAAAATGTATTTTCTTTGAATGAGGGTTTCAATGCTGTTTCAATGCGTGTGAATTGTAAGGGCAGAGAAGTTTTAATACTAAGTCTGTTTTCATTGTGAGACTGCATTGCTTTGTTTAGCAGATATCTATTGGGGTTTGTGCTGTAAACATTCAAAATAAAACTTTCAAATGAAATGTGAATCATCGCAGAAGTAAAGCAGTATGCACATTACAGTGTTTATGGTAAATGGGGCAAAATAACCAAGAAATGGGACACTGGAATGGTTGCAGGGTGAGGCTCCAATCGACCATGATTTTGAGAGGGGAAGGGCAGCAAACTCAGACAGCCCTCGTTGAACTATATCTCTCAGCTGTCCATATTTTTGCAAAATGAATTGATATTTGCTTCTTATTTTTGGTTTGTTCCTCATAAAATGTGTAGTTTTCTGGCAAATCATTTAGGAATGAAGTCACTAAATGACAGACATTGAGTTTTACGTCATAACCTTCAGAAAAATGCATGCTAAAGCAAGACCTGTTATTATGTCAACTGTCTTAAGTTTATACAAGAGCAATTTTTAGTAGTGTTTGCATGTTCCCCCAATATATTTGGCCTTGTCCAGATTTCCTGCATTAACAGGTTGAGAGGTATGTACAAATAAAATTGCTTTATAGAATTAGGCATATCCAAACCTCTCAACTGTCCCCGATTTTGGCTGAAAATGTTGCTCTTCCCCTAATAATCCCTCTGCAAAATGGCAATTTTGGAAGAAAACATGGAGGGTTTACAATTAATAAATAACTGTAATAATCAGTTATAGATTACTTTTATTTCAGAAATGCATGTAGATTCTTTTATTTTGTCAGTTGCTCAAGTCAGCAGTACTAATATTAAAAGTGTCCCTTCTTTGACAGGTTCCCAGCTGTATTGTGTGGCTGTTTTATATTTTTGCATCACATTTTTGGTCCATTTTTCATAAAATTGTGGGGTTTTTTGGCAAATTAGTGACAAATCATTAAAGACTGAAGTTAGAAAATAATGAAAGACATTTGAGTTTCAGATTTCGTACCTTTCAGAAACTTCATACTAATGCAAGACCTACTATTCTATTATCTTTCTAAGTTTATAAGAGCAATATTTAAAAATTGTCCTTATTTTTGGGCCTTTGTCCCACTTCCATGTATAGCTTTGTCCAGATTTCTTGCTATGAGGTTGAGTGGTATGATAAATGTGTCAGGGCCATCGCAGTCAGCCAGAGACATTTCAAATTGTGACAAACTTGTTGCACCCCACTCCCCCATGTAGTGACTCTGGATGTGTCCAAGCAAGGCAAGGAGCAGTTATGCAGGGTAAATGTGCAGACTGTCCCCCCCCCATCCAAGGTAAACACAAGTACTACAGTGGCTTTTCATCTGTCATTGATTTTGCAGAATGTTCTGGTTTCTGTCATTTTTATACTGTTGATATATGCTTATTATTCAGAAAGTGCCTTTTGCTCTGTGTTTAAGTAGCAGTGCTTTAATGACCATCAGGTAAGCTTATCTGATATTGTAAGATGTAAGTAAGTGTTAATAAGCAGTATTGCCAACATTGAAAGCCTTTCTGTTGTTGCCATGCAGAGAATACTTACATAACTAGATAATGTATAAGCCTTGGGTATTGAAATGCATATGACAGTGTTTGTAATAAAGGCCAGGATTAGATTATGTTATGCTCATTACAGGCTTTACCTGCAAACTAAACAGAATGCCAATCTATCATGTGTGGTCCATATCCTGTGCAGTAATCCTTTAAGCAATATATGTTGAGCTTGTTTCTTGTTTGCTTTTCATTTTTTACTTTGATCGTGTTTTCCCCATGAAACAAGTAGATAGTTGTCAGGCAGCAGGTCTTTTTTAGCTAAGAAACATTTTTACAAATGAGGGTATCACAGAGATTGCTACTTTCAGCATGTTACCTGGTACTTTAATAAAGCTGAATATAAATTATAATTAGAACTGGAGTGCAAGGAGAAGTGATTTGAGTTAAGTGCTGCTTGTTTTTCTTATACTTGATTTTGACTGGCATTCCAGTAATGTATTTAAAAAGTAATTTATTTTTTCATGCTTCACATCCTTTTTGTTTCCATCTAGATATTAAGTAAGCTGTCATGCAGCCAATGGATTGAAATATTTTTTTTCTTCTACACTTCATTTTGTCTTGATTGGACTCCCATAATGACAGTTTGGCACCCAGGGCAGCGTATTTAATTAAAGTTTTTGTGGTTTTGAGCATAGCTCCTCCCCTTTCTAGTTGGCCACACCCATTCCCATTGATCCCACCCATTCTGCTGTCTCCTGCAGCCCCCCTTTGATTTGAAGTCACCAGCCGCCACTGCATAGAATCAGTGGTAACTTGGGGAATGCAAAACATCCCATAGCATCAGTAGTAACTCTAGATGATGTAACACATACCATAACAAGAGTGGTAACTCAAGATAATGAAAAAACTTCCCATAGCATCCGTGGTAACTCAAGAGGAAATAAAACATCCCATAGCATGAGTGGTTGCACTGAAGAAAGTAGTACATCCCATAGCATCAAGGACACCTCAGGAGGATGTAATACATCCTATAGTATCAGTGGTAACTCAGGAATGTGAAAAACATTCCTTACCATCAGTGATAGCTCAGGGGGATGAAAAACATCCCATAGCATCAGTGGAAGATCAGGGGGATGAAAAACATGCTGTAGCATCAGTATTGACTCAAAATGATGTAATGCATCCCATTGCATCAGTGGAAGCTCATGAAAATGGAAAGCATCCCATAGCATCAGTGGTAACTCAAGATGATGTAAAGCATCCCATAGCATCAGTGGAAGCTTAGGAGAATGTAAAACTTCTCATAGCATACGTGGAAACTCATGATGATGTAACGCATCCGAAAGTATCAGTGGTAGCTCAGGAGAACGCAAAACATCCTATAGCATCAGTTGTAACTCAAAAATATATAAAACATCTGGTAGTATCAGTGGTAACTCAAGTTTATAAAAAAAAAATCCCATAGCATCAGTAGTAACTAAAAATGATATAAAACATCCCATAGAAATAGTGGTCGCTCAGGAGGATGAAAAACATCCCATATCATCATTGGTAACTCAAGGTGCTGTAAAACATCATATAACATCAGTGGTAGCTCAGGAGGGTGTAGCATATCCCATAGAATCAGTGGTAACTCAGGGGGAATGGAAAACATCCCATAGCATCAGTGGTAACACAAGCTGATATAAAACATCCCACAGCATCAGTAATAACTCAAGATGATGTAAAATATCCCATAGCAATAGTGGTAGCTCAGGGGGATGAAAAACATCCTGTAGCATCAGTAGTGACTCAAGATGATGTAAAGCATCCCATAGCATCAGTGGAAGCTCAGGAAAATGTAAAACATCTCATAGCATCAGTTGTAACTCAAGATGATGTAAAGGATCCCATAGCATCAGTGGAAGCCCAGGAGAATGTAAATCATCACATAGCATCAGTGGTAACTCAACATGATGTAAAGCATCCCATAACATCAGTGGTAGCTCAGGAGAATGTAATACATCCTATAGTATCAGTGGTAACTCAAAAATAAATAAAACATCCAATAGCATCAGTTGTAACACAAGCTGATATAAAATAACTCATAGCATCAGTAGTAACTCAAGATGATGTAAAATATCTCATAGCAATAGTGGCAGCTCAGGGGGATGAAAAACATTCTCTAATATCAGTAGTGACTCAAGATGGTGCAACGCATCCCATACCATCAGTGGAAGCTCAAGGAAATGTAAAATATCCCATATCATCAGTTGTAACTCAAGATGATGTAAAGGATCCCATAGCATCAGTGGAAGCTCAGGAGAAAAAATATCCAATAGCATCAGTGGTAACTCAAGATAATGTAAAAAAACATTATTCAGTAGTAACTCAAAATGATGTAAAATATCCCATAATTTCAGGGACAGCTCAGGATGATGGAAAACATCCTATAATATCAGTGGTAATTCAGGAGGATGAAAAAAATCCCATAGTATCAGTGGTAGCTGAGGAGGGTGTAAAACATCCCATAGCATCACGAGTAATTCATATGGATGTAAAACATCCCATAGCATCAGTGGTAACTCATGATGATGTAAAACATCTAAGAGCACCAATGGTAACTCAGGATGATGTAAAACATCCTATAGGATTTGTGGTAGCTCAGCTGGATATAAAACATCCCACAGCTTCTTTGGTAGCTAAGGAGGATGTAAAACATCCCATAGCATCAGTGGTAGCTCAGAAAGATGTAAAAAGCACCCCATACCATCACTGGTAGCTCAGGAGGATGTAAAACATTCCATAGCTTCATTGGTAGCTAAGGAGGATGTAAAACATCCCATAGCAGTAGAGGTAGTTTAGGAGAATGCAAAAACATCAAATAAAATCAGTGGTAGATTGGGAGGATGTAAACCATCCTATAACATCAATTGTAGCTCAGGAGGATGGAAAACTTTACAGAGCATTAGTGGAAGCTCAGAGGGATGTAAAACATCCCATAGCATCAGAGGAAGCTCTGGAGAATGTAAAACATCCGATAGCAACAGCGGTAGCTCAGGAGGAAGTGAAACATCCCAGAGCATCAGTGGTAACTCAGGAGGGTGGAAAACAACCCATAGAATCAGTAGACGTTCAAAAGGATGTAACATATCCCATAGCAATAGTGGTAGCTATGGAGGATGCAAAACATCTCATACCATCATTGGTAACTCAAGGTGATGTAAAACATCATATAGCATCAGTGGTAGCTCAGGAGGGTGTAGCATATCCCATAGAAATAGTGGCAACTCAGGGGGAATGGAAAAAAATCCCATAATATCAGTGGTAACTCAAGATGATGTAAAATATCCCATAGCAATAGTTGTAGCCCAGGGGGATGAAAAACATCCTGTAGCATCAGTAGTGACTCAAGATGATGTAAAGCTTCCCATAGCATCAGTGGAAGCTCAGGAAAATGTAAAACATCCCATAGCATCAGTGGTAACTCAAGATGATGTAAACTATCCCATAGCATCAGTAGAAGCTCAGGAGAATGTGAAACATCCCATAGCATAATTGGTAACTCAACATGATGTAAAGCATCCCATAACATCAGTGGTAGCTCAGGAGAATGTAAAACATCCTATAGTATCAGTGGTAACTCAAAAATATATAAAACATCCAATAGCATCAGTTGTAACACAAGCTGATATAAAATAACTCATAGCATCAGTAGTAACTCAAGATGATGTAAAATATCCCATAGCAATAGTGGCAGCTCAGGGGGATGAAAAACATCCTCTAGTATCAGTAGTGACTCAAGATGGTGCAAAGCATCCCATTCCATCAGTGGAAGCTCAAGGAAATGTAAAATATCCCATAGCATCAGTTGTAACTCAAGATGATGTAAAGGATCCCATAGCATCAGTGGATGCTCAGGAGAATATAAAACATCAAATAACATCAGTGGTAACTAAAGCATCCCACAGCATCAGTGGAATCTCAGGAGAATGTGAAACATCTCATAGCATATGTGATAACTCAAAATGATGTAAAGCATCCCATAGCATCAGTGGTAACTCAGGAGAATGTAAAACATCCCATAGCATCAGTGGTAACTCAAAAAGATATAAAACATCCAATAGGATCAGTTGTAATACAAGCTGAAATAAAACATCCATAGCATCAGTGGTAACTCAGAAGTATGTAAAACATCCCATAACATCAGGGGTAACACAAAGAGATGTAAAGCATCCCTTAGCATCAGATGTAACTAAGAGGGATGTAAAACATCCTTTAGCATCAGTGGTAACTCAAAAAGATATAAAACATTCTATAGCATCAGTGATCACTCAAGATGATGTAAAAACATTACATAGCATCAGTGGTAACTCAAGATAATGTAAAAAAACATTATTCAGTAGTAACTCAAAATGATGTAAAATATGCCATAATTTCAGGGACAACTCAGGATGAGGGAAAACATCTATAATATTAGCGGTAATTCAGGAGGATGAAAAAAATCCCATAGTATCAGTGATAGCTGAGGAGGACGTAAAACATCCCATAGCATCACTAGCAATTCATATGGATGTAAAACATCCCATAGCATCAGTGGTAACTCATGATGATGTAAAACATCTAAGAGCACCAATGGTAACTCAGGATGATGTAAAACATCCTATAGGATTTGTGGTAGCTCAGCTGGATATAAAACATCCCACAGCTTCTTTGGTAGCTAAGGAGGATGTAAAACATCCCATAGCATCAGTGGTAGCTCAGGAGGATGTAAAAACATCCCATACCATCACTGGTAGCTCAGGAGGATGTAAAACATTCCATAGCTTCATTGGTAGCTAAGGAGGATGTAAAACATCCCATGCAAAAACATCAAATAAAATCAGTGGTAGATTGGGAGGATGTAAAACATCCTATAACATCAGTTGTAGCTCAGGAGGATGGAAAACTTTACAGAGCATTAGTGGAAGCTCAGAGGGATGTAAAACATCCCATAGCATCAGAGGAAGCTCTGGAGAATGTAAAATATCCAATAGCAACAGCGGTAGCTCAGGAGGAAGTGAAACATCCCAGAGCATCAGTGGTAACTCAGGAGGGTGTAAAACAACCCATAGAATCAGTAGAAGTTCAAAGGGATGTAAAATATCCCATAGCAATAGTGGTAGCTCTGGAGGATGCAAAACATCCTATAGCATCAGTGGTAACTCAAGATGATGAAAAATATCCCATAGCGTAAGTGGTAACACAAGATGATATAAAATATCCCATTGCATTAGTGGTAGTTCAGGAAGATGTACAACATCCTGTAACATCAGTGGTAAGTCAGGGGGATGTAAAACATCCTATAGCATCAGTGGTAACTCAAGATAATGTAAAGCATCCGATAGCGTAAGTGATAACACAAGATAATATAAAACATCCCATAGCATAAATGGTAGCTCAAGATGATGTAATATATCCCATAGCATCAGTGGTAGCTCAGAAGGAAAAAAAAAAACATCCCATAGCATAGTGGTAAATCAGGGGGATGAAAAATATCCCATAGTATAAGTGGTAACTCAAGATGAGATAAAACATCCCACAGCATCAGTGGTAACTCAAGATGATATAAAACATCACATAGCATCAGTGGTAACTCAAGATGATGAAAAACATCCCATAGCATCAGTGGTAACTCAAGATGATGTAAAGCATCCCATACATAAGTGGTAACTCAAGATGATAAAAAACGTCCCATAGCAATAGTGGAAGCTGGGGACTTCGAAAAACATCCCATAGCATCAATGGTAGCGCAGGAGGATGAAAAACATCCCATAGCATCAGTGGTTACCCTGAGGGATGTAAAACTTCACATAGCATCAGGGACATCTTAGGATGATGTAATACATACTATAGTACCTGTAACATCAGTGGTTACTCAGGGGGGATGTAAAACATCATATAGCATCAGTGGTAACAAAAGATGATGTAAAACATTCCGCATCATCAGTGGTAACACAAGATAATATAAAACATCCCATAGCATAAGTGGTAACTCAGGAGGATAAAAAACATTCCTTACCATCAGTGGTAGTTCAGGAGGAAGACTATCTCATAACATCAGTGGTAACTCAAGGTGATATAAAACATCCCATAACATTAGTGGTAGCTCAGGGGGAAATAATATATCACATCGCATCAGTGGTAATGCAGGGGGAATGGAAAACATCCCATAGCATTAGTGACAACCCAAGATGAAGTAAAACATCCCACAGAATCAGTGGTAACTTGGGGAAGTAAAACATCCCTAAGCATCTGTAGTAACTCAAGAGGATGTAAAACATCCCGTAGCATTAGTGGTAACTCAAAATGATGTAAAGCATCCCATAGCATCAGTGAAGCTCAGGAGAATGTAAAACATCAGATAGTATCATTTGTAACTGAAGAAGATATAAAGCATCTCATAGCATCAGAGGTAACTCAAGATGATGTAAAACATCCCATAACAACAGTAGAAGTATAGGGGAATATAAAACATCCCATAGCATAAGTGGTAACTCAAGATGATGTAAGGCATCCCATAGCATCAGTGGTAGCTTAGTAGAATGTAAAATATCCTATAGCATCAGTGGTAATTCAGAAAATATATAAAACATCACATAGCATCAGTGGTAACTCAACCTGATATAAAACATCCCATAGCAATAGTAGTAACTCAAGATGATGTAAAATATCACATAGCAATACTAGTAGCTCAGGAAGATGAATAACATCCCATAGCATTATTGGTAGCTCAGGAGGATGAAAAACTTCCATTGCATCAGTGGTTATCCTGAGGGATGTAAAACATCCCATAGCTTCAGGTACACCTCGGGATGAAGTAATACATCCTATAGTACCAGTGGTAACTCAGTATGGATGAAAAACATTCCTTACAATCAATGGTAGCTCAGGAAGAAGAAAAATATCACAAAGCATCACTGGTACCTCAAGTGATGTAAAACATTCCATAGTATCAGTGGTAACTCAAGATGATGTAAAATATTCCAAAGTATCAGTAGTAACTCAGGATGATGTAAAACATCCCATGGCATCAGTGGTTACCCTGAGGGGTACAAAACATCCCATAGCATCAGGGACACCTCAGGATGATGTAACATATCCTATAGTATCAGTGGTAACTCAGGAGGATGAAAAATATTCCTTACCATCAGTGGTAGCTCAGGAAGATAAAAAATATCCCATAACATCAATGGTAACTGAAGGTGATGTAAAACATCACATAGCATCAGTCATAGATCAGAGGGATGTAGAATATTCCAAATCATCAGGGGTAACTCAGGGGTAATGGAAAACATCCCATAGCATCAGTGACAACCGAAGATGATGTAAAGATCACATAGAATCAGTGGTAGCTCAGGGGGATGAAAAACATGCCAAAGCATCAGTATTGATTCAAGATGATGTAAAGCATCCCATAGCATCAGTGGAAGCTCAGGAAAATGTAAAAAATCCCATAGCATCAGTGGTAACTCAAGATGATGTAAAGCATCCCATAGAATCAGTGGTAGCTCAGGAGAATGTAAAACACCTGATAGCATCAGTGGTAACTCAAAAAGAAATAAAACATCCAATAGCATCAGTTGTAACAGAAGATGATATAAAACATCCTCTAGCATCAGTAGTAACTCAAGATGATGTAAAATATCCCATAGCAATAGTGATAGCTCAAGAACATGAAAAACGTCCGCTAGCATCAGTGGTAGGTCAGGAGGATGAAAAATTTCCCATAGCATTAGTGGTTATCTTGATGGATGTAAAACATCCAATAACATCAGGGACACCTTAGGATGATGTAATACATCCTATAGTAACAGTGGTAACTCAGAATGGATGAAAGAAATTCCTTACCATCAGTGGTAGCTTAGGAGGATGAAAAATATCCCATAGCAACAGTAGTAACTCAAGGTGATGTAAAACATCCCATAACAGCAATAGTAGCTCAAATGGATGTAAAAAATCCCATAGCATCACTGGTAACTAAACTGATGCAAAACATCCCATAACATCAGTGGTTACACTGAAGGATGTAAAACATCCCATAGCATCAGGGACACCTCAGGATGATGTAATACATCCAATAATATCAGTGGTAACTCAGGAAGGTGAAAAATATTCCTTACCAGCAGTAGTAGCTTGAAAGGATGAAAAATATATCATAGCATCAGTGGTAACTGAAAGTGATGTAAAACATCCCATAGCATCACTAGTAACTCAAAGGGATTTAAAATATCCCATAGCATCACTGGTAACTCAACTGATGTAAAACATCCCATAGCATCAGTGGTAACTCAAGATGATGGAAAACATCCCAGAACATCAGTGGCTACCCTGAGGGGTGTAAAACATCCCATTGCATCAGGGACACCTCAAGATGATGTAACACATCCTATAGTATCAGTGGAAACGAAGGAGGATGAACAAAATTCCTTACCATCGGTGGTAGTTCAGGAAGATAAAAAATATCCCATGACATCAATGGTAACTCAAGGTGATGTAAAACATCACATAGCATCAGTGGTAGCTCAGAGGGATGTAGCATATCCCATAACATCAGTCTTAACTTTGGGGGAATGAAAAACATCTCATAGCATCTGTGACAACCCATGATGGTGTAAAACATCACATAGAATCAGTGGTAACATAGGGAGATATAAAACATCCCATAGCATTTGTAGTAACTTAAGATGATGTAAAATATCCCATGGCATCAGTGGTAACTCAAGATGATGTAAAATATCCCATAGCAATAGTGGTAACTCAAGAAGATGTAAAACATACCATAGCAATACTGGTAACTTAAGCTGATATAAAACATCCCATAGCATCGTGGTAACTCAAATGGGTGTAAAACATCCCATAGCATCACTGGTAACCCAACTGATGTAAAACATCCCACAGCATCAGGGGTAACTCAATGTGACGTAAAATATCCTAGAGCATCAGTGGTAACTCAGGATGATGGAAAACATCCCATAGTATCAGTGTTCATCCTGAGGGGTATAAAACATCACATATATCAGGGACACCTCAGTATGATGTAACACTTCCTATAGTATCAGTGGTAACTCAGGATGATGTAAAGCATCCTATAGCATCAGTGGAAGCTCAAGAGACTGTAAAACATACCGTAGCATCAGTGGTAACTCAAGATGATATAAAGCATCCCATAGCATCAGCAGAAGCTCAGGAGTATGTAAAACATCCCATGGAATATGTAGTAACAAAAGATGATGTAAAGCATCCCATAGCATCAGTGGTAGCTCAGAGGGATATTGAATATCCCATAGCAGCAGTGGTAACTCTGGGGGAATGGAAAACATCCTATAGCATTAGTGACAACCGAAGATGATGTAAAACATCCCATAGAATCAGTGGTTACCCTGAGGGATGTAAAACATCCCATAGCTTCAGGGAGACTTTGGGTTGATGTAATACATCCTATAGTTTCTGTGGTAACTCAGAAAGAAGAAAAACCTTCCTTACCTTCAGTGTTAGCTCAAGAAGATGAAAAACATCCCATAGCATCAGTGGTAACTCAAGATGATATAAAGCATCCCATAGCATCAGCGGAAGCTCAGGAGTATGTAAAACATCCCATAGAATAAGTAGTAACACAAGATGATGTAAAGCATCCCATAGCATCAGTGGTAGCTCAGGAGAATGTAAAACATCCTATAGCATCACTGGTAACTCAAGATAATATAAAAAATCCCATAGCATTAGTGGTAACTCAAAGGGATGTAAAATATCCTATAGCAATAGTGGTAGCTCAGGAGGATGAAAAACATCCCATAGCATCAGTGGTTAACCTAAGGGATGTAAAATATCCCACAGCATCAGGGACAACTCAGGATGATGAACTACATCCTATAGTATTGGTGGTAACTC
>NC_056727.1:418069945-418332445 GCF_019279795.1 Protopterus annectens | reverse complement strand
TGCCCTGTATCTGGATGTGTGAATTTATTGTCATTAGTCATATACATACAATGACTACAATTTCTACATGGGAAAGTCCCCTTCCTTTGCGAATATACTCTTTCCCTTTTATTTTCTTCATAACAAAGTAACCTTTTTAATGATTTCATATTTTTATTTGTAAAACTAGGTTTCATTCCAACCAATTCAGATATCCAGTCATCCACTGTTAATATTCCCCAATTTTTATTTATTATTTCTTTAATCTGTGAATTCTTATTTGTAAAGGGAATTATCATCCTGTTCTTCTTTGCTCTTTGCTCTACTGCACATAAATCTCCTCTATCTTCTCCATCTGTTCTAATTGCATGAAAGAACGGTTTCCCTTTCTTCTTTCTTTGTACTATATTATCACTAAGTGTATTAGCAATTTCTTTTTTGAATAACCTCTTTCCATAAATGTATTGGTTAATATTTCTTTCTGGTTACGATATTCATCATCATTACTAGTTAATCTAGATATTCTCAGTACCTGGCTCTTTATTACATTTTGATAGACATGCCCTGGGTGCATACTGCTCCAATGTAATAAGTTATTTTTCCAACAAGGTTTCCTATACATATCTGTTGCTATTATATTATCCTTTTTGGTTAGTTGTGCATCTAAAAATTCTATTCTCTCCAGTGAGCTCTTACACTCAAAACTTAAAAAATCTGTTGTTCCATTAATATATGTGACAAAATCACGATACAGAAAAAAAAACCCAAACCGTTAATAAGTAAAGCGAAGTCCTTGCCCAAAGCAAACACAGCCAAAATACTGCTTTAACGTGTTTATTAAAACATTAACGTTTTCACCACGGCAATCCGCAGCTTCATCAGAAAATAAATCAACAATACAGAACTCTGTTTAAAAACAAGAAATAGAGGAAGTGACATCATCAATCTTCCTCAAGCAGCATCAATAAATTATATCTATTGAACTTTTAAAATTCTTAAAAATTTTTTAAAAAATTTTTTTAAAAACATGACAGCCTTTGTTTAACGTACAAGTAACCCGGTACAATGCTTTTTTTTAAAAAATGTATTTAGGAAATCTGCATTATCATCCTGACAAAATGTCAGTGTAGAAAAATAACCCTCCCTGCAACCATAAACTCAAAGTGTACATTTCATATTGAAAGTGTGTATATATGTATATAATGTTTAAAGTACAGACAAAGTATAACCTTATGACCTAAATGATACCACACATTAACCAACATACCAGAAGTCATTATAATTTTTGTTTACTTCTGTTCAGTGTTCAAGAGGTTGTTTTACCTCTCATTAAGGTCATAACGATCGACTAAATACTTCTATTTTTTGTTTTATATTTTTTATTTTTTATTTTATATTTTTTATATTCTCTATTTAGTGTATAATGTTGTTTATTTAACTATGCTCATGACATGTTTTCAAGGATATTTTTCACCTGAGATAACTTTTAAGTTTTAAAACAGGGGCTATGTTACAATTACTATTTAATCCTGGGTCCCTAAATGCATCCAGGCGTAATTGCCATTCAAGCTCCCTGTTTTCTAAAATCAGTGAGAATGGACCTCCCCTAGTTTTTATAGGGACATGATCAATGGCCATAAATAAAAAACTATGACCAGGGTTAGAACCTATATGCTTTGCTAAAGCGTTATCGCTCTTGTTGTTTTTTATGACATAAAGGTGTTCAGATATTCGGTCCTCAACGCCGATCCATTTTACCTATATAAAACGCGTCGCAGCAACTACACAATGCAGTGTAGATGATAGATTTGCTGTCACAATTTAAGGCAAAACGTATCCGGTACTTCTTGCCCCTAATCATGAATGTTTCACCTATTCTCACCTCCTGACAATACCTACAAAAACCACACTTGGACATCCCATATCGCTTGTAGAAGGGTTTTTGAGTTATCTCTCTTTGGAGTAGTTCCTTCAAGTTGTTAGATCTCTTAAATATAAATCTTGGTTTACTACCAAGTTTATCCACCAAGTATGAGTTTGTGGATATCAGGTGCCAATTTTATTTATTATTGCCAAGATCCCCCTAGAATTCAAACTAAATGTAGTGATGAAACTCAGGGAGTAATCTATTTCTTCACCTCCTTGTGCAATTGTCCCTACTTCATTATAATCGAGCTCACTTCCCATTGTTATTTCAGAAATTGGTGGGTCACTGGCCATGGGCTCACCCTGCAATAGTAGAGGTTTATAAAACCCACTGGTCCTTTTCCTGGACACCTCCCCTATCAAGTCACATAACATTTGGTTTGGATAACCACGGTTACTAAACATAGTTCTTAACAATTCACAT
Source organism: Protopterus annectens (assembly GCF_019279795.1). Classification (NCBI taxonomy): domain Eukaryota; kingdom Metazoa; phylum Chordata; order Ceratodontiformes; family Protopteridae; genus Protopterus; species Protopterus annectens. The sequence continues at coordinate 418,330,116 of NC_056727.1, read as the reverse complement.
TCCTTATCAAAATCTGCCATAGTACTACACATTCTACCAGCCCTCACCAATTGCCCTTTGACAATAGATCTTTTCTGTTTGTATGGGTGGAAGCTGGAAAAATGTAAAAATGCATTACAATATGTATGTTTTCTAAAAACAGATGACGTTAAACATTGCCCTACAGTGTACTTTTCCAGTTTAATGTTAAGGTAATCAATTGCCCCCGCCCCTATGAGAGCATTGATCGATGGCAGGTCCTCGACTACTTACCTTTGTTCAAAACTTACCACCAAAATTTTGGACAAATACATAAAAGGGATCACCAGTCTCTGTAAGGACTCTTGGTCCTTCCTTGGGAACATCAATGGAATTTTGTTCAACCAGAACAATAATTTTTTGACCATCGACGTCATTGACCTATACACCTCCATTCCACACCAGGAGGCGGTTGAATGGACAGGGGCTATGTTAAAAGAACTTGGTGCCTCTAGACTTGAAGTCGATTTGGTCACAGAATTGTTAGACATTGTCTTGACTTCTAATTATTTTATGTTCAATGACGAATTCTTTCTTCAAAAACGTGGTGTGGCGATGGGCTCACCCTGTGGGGGTGGGGTAGCCAATTATGTCATGGGCTATTGGGAAACTAACATCTTAAAGAAGATCCCAGCTCTATTTGAGTCTGTCATCTATTATACCCGATTTTTAGATGACATCTTCATTTTGTTCAGGGGTACAGAACTGGAAGCGATGGCTCTTGTTGACACCATGAACTCCACTACTGAGTTCTTAAGATTCACATCAAAATTTTCATCTGGGGCAATTGATTACCTTGACGTTAAACTGGAAAAGGACACTGTAGGGCAATGTTTAACGTCATCTGTTTTTAGAAAACATACATATTGTAATGCATTTTTACATTTTTCCAGCTTCCACCCATACAAACAGAAAAGATCTATTGTCAAAGGGCAATTGGTGAGGGCTGGTAGAATGTGTAGTACTATGGCAGATTTTGATAAGGAATGTGAATTGTTAAGAACTATGTTTAGTAACCGTGGTTATCCAAACCAAATGTTATGTGACTTGATAGGGGAGGTGTCCAGGAAAAGGACCAGTGGGTTTTATAAACCTCTACTATTGCAGGGTGAGCCCATGGCCAGTGACCCACCAATTTACGAAATAACAATGGGAAGTGAGCTCGATTATAATGAAGTAGGGACAATTGCACAAGGAGGTGAAGAAATAGATTACTCCCTGAGTTTCATCACTACATTTAGTTTGAATTCTAGGGGGATCTTGGCAATAATAAATAAAAATTGGCACCTGATATCCACAAACTCATACTTGGTGGATAAACTTGGTAGTAAACCAAGATTTATATTTAAGAGATCTAACAACTTGAAGGAACTACTCCAAAGAGAGATAACTCAAAAACCCTTCTACAAGCGATATGGGATGTCCAAGTGTGGTTTTTGTAGGTATTGTCAGGAGGTGAGAATAGGTGAAACATTCATGATTAGGGACAAGAAGTACCGGATACGTTTTGCCTTAAATTGTGACAGCAAATCTATCATCTACACTGCATTGTGTAGTTGCTGCGACGCGTTTTACATAGGTAAAACGGATCGGCGTTTGAGGGACCGAATATACGAACACCTTTATGCCATAAAAAACAACAAGAGCGATAACGCTTTAGCAAAGCATATAGGTTCTAACCCTGGTCATAGTTTTTTATTTATGGCCATTGATCATGTCCCTATAAAAACTAGGGGAGGTCCATTCTCACTGATTTTAGAAAACAGGGAGCTTGAATGGCAATTACGCCTGGATGCATTTAGGGACCCAGGATTAAATAGTAATTGTAACATAGCCCCTGTTTTAAAACTTAAAAGTTATCTCAGGTGAAAAATATCCTTGGAAACATGTCACGAGCATAGTTAAATAAACAACATTATACACTAAATAGAGAATATAAAAAATATAAAATAAAAAATAAAAAATATAAAACAAAAAATAGAAGTATTTAGTCGATCGTTATGACCTTAATGAGAGGTAAAACAACCTCTTGAACACTGAACAGAAGTAAACAAAAATTATAATGACTTCTGGTATGTTGGTTAATGTGTGGTATCATTTAGGTCATAAGGTTATACTTTGTCTGTACTTTAAACATTATATACATATATACACACTTTCAATATGAAATGTACACTTTGAGTTTATGGTTGCAGGGAGGGTTATTTTTCTACACTGACATTTTGTCAGGATGATACGTACAGATTTCCTAAATACATTTTTAAAAAAAAAGCATTGTACCGGGTTACTTGTACGTTAAACAAAGGCTGTCATGTTTTTAAAAAAAATTTTTAAAAAAATTTTTAAGAATTTTAAAAGTTCAATAGATATAATTTATTGATGCTGCTTGAGGAAGATTGATGATGTCACTTCCTCTATTTCTTGTTTTTAAACAGAGTTCTGTATTGTTGATTTATTTTCTGATGAAGCTGCGGATTGCCGTGGTGAAAACGTTAATGTTTTAATAAACACGTTAAAGCAGTATTTTGGCTGTGTTTGCTTTGGGCAAGGACTTCGCTTTACTTATTAACGATATGTGACAAAATCATCTAACTGTTGTTTACAGCTACTCCATATAAGAAAAACATCATCTACAAAATGACCATAGTATTTTATATATCTGTTGAAAATAATATAATCTATGGCATAAGTAGCTTCCCAGTATGCAAGTATTAAATTCGCATATGAATTTGCACAAGGGGTCCCCATCGCGACCCCTTTTTTCTGTAAATAATATTTTTTGTCATACATAAAAACATTGTTACTCAATACTATGTCCATCAGTAGCATACCTCTCATAATGTGATCTCTAGATATTCCTTTCTCAATTAATAATAACATTACATATTCCATCCCTATTGTATTGGGTATTGATGTGAAATTATTTTCCACATTTTCCATAGAGAAAGCATAAACAGCATAACTTTCCAAAAAATGTTTCGTATCTTTTATTATTGACAGTATATCATCTACTATTGGTCTAAATTGCTTTTCTAAATAGATCGATATTGGTTCTGTGAGCCAACCATTACCCAAGACAATAGGTCTTATTGGAAGGTCCATTAAAGCTTTATGCATTTTTGGTAACCCTCTAAAAACAGGAATTACTGTTTTTTCCACCAATAAATACATATATCATTCATTATCTATCATATTGCATAAAAGCAAATCATACAGCTCAGCCTGAACATTTTTAATAATCTTATCTAACATCACTCCATTAAGATTTTGATACGTTCCCTCATCATGTAGTAGTTCATACATCTTATTTACATACATGTCATGATCTAATATTACTATTGCTCCACCTTTGTCAGCTTGTCTAATTACTATCTGATTATTATTCTGTAATTTAGCAATTGCCTCATTTTCTTCACATGTCAAGTTGTAAAAATCAGGTTTACTGCATCCCAAAGAGAACATCAGTAAATCCCTCTCACAAGCCTTCTCAAAGGCTTCAAGCATGGGATGCATATGTGGTACAAAAGTCGAGGGTTTCTTAAATATATTTATATTATTATTTTCAGTTTTATTACCAAACAGCATTTTTAATGCTACATTCCTCATAAACATTTTAACATCTATCATGATCTCAGAAATATCAGTACTTTTAGAGGGAATAAAAGAAAGACCCTTATTTAAAATGGACTTTTCATATTCAGTTAAATCATACCTGGAAATGTTTATGACTAAGTCCGTTGTATCGGCCGAAGTATTTTCCTTTGGAACTCGTGCCTCTCTTCAGAGTTGTTCCTCTTCTTTACCCGGTTTTGAGCTGACCAAATTGTTCGCTCTAACTGCCATATCGGTAATGTAAAAGAATGAAAGGCAGTTTCTTCTCCAAAAGTATCCTTATCCAAGTTTGAAGAAGAACCTTTTGATTGTCCCAAAACTTTAACCTTTCTTCTAACATCCACCAGTTTCGGTTTGTTGGGTCCATCCAAACATGGAAACTCTTCCTCCATTCGTGCTCCTTCGGCCCTGTATTAGGAACTATATCCTCTTGTTCCATTTGCGCTTCTATTGGTAAAGAATTCACTGATGTCATCATACTGGGTGTGGCAATCTCGTCACTAGATCACTCATTCACTCACTGCGTATTATTAAATATTAATGATGTAGGCGGATCATCACTTTTGGCTATCTGTTTATTAAATGGTTGTGCATTCGTTGTCATATTCACTCCACTATTTCTTATATTGTTATTTCTCGGCCAAGAGAACACATTTCCCCTCTGAAAATCATTAAAATCCCTTTCAAGCTTCCTCTTTTTGTCTTGTAGGAGCTTGTTATCATGTATCATTAACATCATTGTTAGCTCTTCTTGAAAAGTTTCTAAATCAGTTGAACTCAGCTTTGCTCTCAGTTCATTTTGAGTAGTGTCTATTTCTGAAATTAATACCTTCTCCAACATATTATATTGTTCTATGAGGAGTTTAATGTATGCATAACTTGTGTCTAAATTCAGTTTTTGGTCAACAAATCAGGATATGCATTCCCAAATGTTGGCATCTTGAGAACCCTAAGTCTGCTCAGCACTACTTTGAAGTTGAGACACACCTCCATATGCTGTCTCTGCCATTGTGTGTTCCTCAGCTTCTGCACTTTGTTCTCCAACTTCCTTGTTAGCTGTAAAATCTCCATAATACACAATATGCTAACAGTTTCATTGCCTTCTTTCACAAGCTCCTTACTAGTGAGTCTTAGTAAGGGATTCACTTCCATTCTTAATAATTTACAAAATGGAGATGTGTTCTCTCTTAGTTCTACTACATTACCAGTCTCAAGATTTAAATTCTCCACCATGTCCCAGTGACTGTAAAAAATGAAGACAAATCCAAGAAAAATCTCGGCCAAGAGAACACATTTCCCCTCCGAAAATCATTAAAATCCCTTTCAAGCTTCCTCTTTTTGTCTTGTAGGAGCTTGTTATCAAGTGTCATTAACATCATTGTTAGCTCTTCTTGAAAAGTTTCTAAATCAGTTGAACTCAGCTTCGTTCTCAGTTCATTTTGAGTAGTGTCTATTTCTGAAATTAATACATTCTCCAATGTATTATATTGCTCTATGAGGAGTTTAATGTATGCATAACTTGTGTCTAAATTCAATTTTTGCCACTTGATCAACAAATCGGGATATGCATTGCCAAATGTTGGCATCTTGAGAACCCTAAGTCCTCTCGGCACTACTTTGAAGTTGAGACACGCCTTCATATGCTGTCTCTGCCATTGCGTGCTCCTCATCTTCTGCGCTTTGGTCTCCAACTTCCTTGTTAGCTGTAAAATCTCCATACTACACAATATGCTAACAGTTTCATTGCCTTCTTCCACAAGCTCCTTACTAGTGAGTCTTAGTAAGGGATTCACTTCCATTCGTAATAATTTACAAAACGGAGATGCGTTCTCTCTTAGTTCTACTACATTACCAGTCTCAAGATTTAAATTCTCCGCCATGTCCCAGCGACTGTAAAAAATGAAGACAAATCCAAGAAAATATATCTAGTCAGTCCCGGGTAAGGTGCTCCTTCAGAAAAAATACTCAAACAGTAGAAACGACAGATATATATTATTTTCGGATCAGATAAATTTTTTTTTTGCATTAGATGTGTGACAAATATAAGTAAAATGACGTCTGATTTAATTGGATGTTTATCTTTTAGAAAAGGCTTTATTGTTTTAAATGTTTAATTAATGTTTATGATGTCATAATGACTTCTTTTAGATGATTGGGTTGTTAGCATTTTTGTAAAAGTTATAAAGGGTATGAAGATCTTGTATTAATTATGTCATAGAAGTCTGATGTAGCATTTATTATAACGTGAAAGCGCTTACTTATTGTTTAGATCCTGTGCTTGCTTTTAACTTGGATTAAACAGTGTTAAAAAATAGCTGTGGCAAGCTTCTCTCGTTTCTACTGTTTGAGTATTTTTTCTGAAGGAGCACCTTACCCAGGACTGACTGGATATATTTTCTTGGATTATGCAACAAAAAGAATACTTAGGCATGGCCAATAAGAAGTGTGAGATCTCACTGTGACAAGGCAACCTCAAAGATATTTGAAGAGAAATACAGGCAACGCATCCAGATATTAAAAATGTCTCAATAAAAAATAATATCACAAAGAGGGAATTTAGAAAAGACGATTAGTAAAGTAGAAGTTAAATAAATAGAAGTTGCAGTTGTGGAGTGTCTGTGAATTGAAGGATTTGGTGTAGAAGGTCTAATACAGACTATATCACAGTATGGTGGAATGAGTCCCGAAGTAAGGAGAAACAAGGTCAGAAGACATCTGAAAAAGATCTATGGGCATGCAAAATAAAAAGAGATTTAATATGGTGTAATATCTATGTAAAGGAGAAAGCAAAACAAATCAATGCAAAAAGAGCAGCAGCAAAGATATTTGAAGGGAAATACAGGCAAAAGAATCCAGACATGGAAAACTTTACAATACAAAAATTAGAAAATAAAGAGGAAAAGTAGAAAAGGAGATTAATAATGGAGAAGTTAAAGAACTAGAAACTGAGGTTATGGAGTACCTGTGAAGTGAAGGATTCAGTGTAGAAGATCTAATTCAGAAAGCACCACAACAGGATAGAGCAATGGACATCCAAATTTAGGGGAAACCGGTGGAAAAGGTAGCAATTGGGCAGGTGCCATATGAAGATATATTAGAGCCTTCCACAGGAAACCAGTATAAACTTTCATTTGAAGCTGGACAGCAAGGGAAGGAACAGGAAACTGTGGAAACTCTGACATACTCAGTGTTGAAGAGTGATAGACGAGTCACATCTGATATAACAGAGCAACAGATGGCACAGGATGAAATTGATAAGAATGTGCCACAGGAAGATAGTATAGAACTTTCTATCGAATGCCCACAGGAAATGGAAAACAAAAATGTGCCATCAATTTAGAAGAAAATGAGCTAAAAGGATAGTTACTTGATTTAATAGAGACAGATAAACATATTAAGATCAATGAAAGAAATAGACCAGAAGGTCAATAAAACCCAAAATGTCAGACGTTTCATAAAACAAATGACACAGATATTAGGACTGTCCATAGACATCCATGTGATATAACAGAAGTAAAAAGGATATATTACTGTGCAGCTGAATTAATAACTGATAAAGTTCTACTACAAGAACACAGGGTAGTGAGGGGAAAGGAAGGGGAATAAATGGAATACCATCAAGGAAGTATCAAATAGAGAAAACTATAAAGCAATTAGGACATGAAGTGTCACTGTTAGCAGACTATAGAAGAGGGAACATATAAACAAAATACTTAAAAATATAGATGTGATAAAAGCAATGTGCAGTATTAGAACCAATCAGAATCTATCATGCACTATTGCAAATCTTCTTCTTTTGGCTTTTCCCACTTAGGGGTCACCACAGCAGATCACCTATCTACTCATGACTGGCAGTGCAGTTTTATGGTGTCAGGTTGCCAGCCTAGCACCCAACCTTCCACAGAAGGCACACACACAGGCACACACTCACGCCAAGGGCAAATTTAGAATGTCCAATCCACCTAAAGCATGTCTTTGGGATGTGGGAGGAAACACACATGACCACAGGGAGGACATGCGGACTCTGCACAAAAGGCACCCCAGCTAAGGATCGAACCGGAGAGCCTCTTGCTGTGATGTGGCAATGCTAACCACTGCACCACCACAACCGCCCATGCACTATTGCAAATAACAAACTAAAATCTCAGCACAGGCAGAAAAACTTAGAAGATACTCAGATAAATATAAAGGAAAAGTACAAAATAAGCAGTTTATTGATGACCCAAAAAGTTTTATAGAGAATTGGGAAACAAGGCAAAAGAAACTAAAACTCCACTAAAAAAGAAGAAATAGATACATTTGGAGAAGTATCTATGAAGATCCTGTGGAACATAACAAAGACACTAAATGGATAGAAGTAAAACAAAGAATAAGAAGTTTAAAGGTACAGGATATGAAATGGGATGAAGTAACAGCCACAGAGATTGAAGCAAATTTAATAAAAGCCTCTTACTTGAAAACCCCAGGCCCAGATGCAGTACCTAACTTCTGACTAAAAGTATTAACATCTTTACATGAAGATTTATCCATGAGTAAGAACTATTTATTTGCATACCGTGAACAGACACTAACCTGGTTAACAAAAGGAAAAGCAATGTTCCTACTTAAGAGTGAAACTGAAAGCTACCATAAAAAGTATAGACTAATAACTTGCCATCCAATGATGTATAAATTATACACTGGAACTGATATTAACAGAGTTTATAGTCATTTAGATGAAAACTCAATTATGGGAATAGAACAAAAGGGCAATAAAAGAAAGTCATATGGAACAAAGGATCATTTTGCTAAATAAAGTCATAGTGGAGAACTGTAAAAAGGAAAAATCAAAGTATGGCATGGATTGACTACAAAAAAGCATTTGATAGTATCCCGCATTCATAGGTTCATAGATTAGTACTAGGCTAACTGCCCTTACGAGCCATTTGAGCCATTTTAAGCCTAGCCAATTATCCCTCGTGAGACTCAAACCTTGCACCTTGTGTTTGTAAGGCAAACACCTTAACCATTAGGCCACCCTCACAATCATGGATAAAAGAGTGCTTAAAAATATATAAGATACACCCTACACTGATTGACTACATTACAGTGACCATGAGACAGCGGCAGACCACTTTGCAATTAGGCCATGATAAAAGGACAAATTATTATTCCAGGGATAAAAATTCAAAGGGAGATTGTCCAGGCTAACTTTCTGCCACTGCTGCTATTCTGCCTTGCCCCTTAACCCATTAAGTGGTCTGTTTAACAGCTTAGGCCATGGCTATAATTTGGCTCCTAGAAAATAACAAAGTGCAAAGACTTCTCATCCTCTCATTGTTGATGATTTAAGCTCTATAACTTATCAGATGAGGAACTGAAAGCACAACTGCAAGTTGTCAAACCTTTTTCAGATGTTATAAGAATGTCATTTGGTCTTGATAAATGTGCAAAAAAATGCTTTAAAGCAGGGAAAACTGCAGCACCAACAAAACATCAGTTTGAGACAAGATATATATTCCCCATTCTGAAGAAGGCATGAGTCTCCATGAAATAAATTACATGTATAGATCTGCAGTTGTGGGAGTGCAAATATATCTGCTGATCTCACAGGACCAAACATAGTGAAAACTTTGAAACATTAGGAGAATAAATCTAAGATGAGTTCCTTCTTTAGTCTAGCAGAAGCATATCAGCATCATGCAGGAATGGAAATCAAACCAGATGTAGATAAACATCAGGCTGTAACTGAATGTGCAAAAAAACAAAAGAAAGCATATAAGGTGAAGGACTAGATGATAAGGCAAGAAATGCAGAAAATGCATAAATATAGTTGCAAATATTTAAAACTTCTGGAAGAACCTTATAATGATCAGGACTGAAAACAGGAATGGTTAAGGAGAAGTGAATTCAAACCAAGAGATGAAGGGTTAATATTGATCGCCCAAGATAGTGGGCTACACACATGCTGGTTTACAAAGTCCATTGAACGTGAGAGAGAAACAGACAATTGTAGGTTTTGTAAAGCAGAATTGGAAATGGTTGTACACCTCAGTGTTGGTTGTAATATACTAATGGAAGAAGGACTGTATACTGAAAGGCATAATAATGTGGCAAGACTGTTGCACTGCCGATTATGCAAACATTATGGTACTGAAGTGGCTGAAAAATACTGGAAACATGAGCCATAAAACATCATAGAAAATGATGAAGTCTACATCACATGGGATCACCCATGCCCAACAGTTCAAAAGATAGTTGCTAGAAAACCAGATATAGTGGTCCATGAAAAGAAGACAAATGTGGCATTGATCACTGAAATTACAATCCCCAGTGACTACAGTGTCTTGCGTACAGAGAGACACAAAGTCATAAAATATCAGGATCTGCAGACAGAGGTAACAGCAGTGTGGAAGAAAGATACCCAGACGGTTCTAATAGAAGTAGGAGCAACAGGTCTTATAAAAAATAATCTACAATCATATTTAGATATGTTACCAATACATGTAGCTCCATAAAAATTGCAGGAGTCATTACTGGGCACATTGCATGTGTTGTGAAGAACACTTCTGGCTGATATCAAACATTGAAACAATACCAATTTCATGGACTTTAATTGTACTTTGACTTAGGTGGGGTCCATTCCTGTCATGGTATTAGAAACTCAAAAGATTTGTAGAAATTAAATTGGGGATTAAGCCTTGCATCAATTGATGTTTAACCAACTGGCTCACAGAACACATACTGTGAAAGTTGCTGAATCATCCTCTACCAGTAGATCTGTCACCATCGGTGTACCCCAAGGATCTTTTTCTGTTTGGAATCTATTTTTCAACAGCCTAGGCTAAAGTATACAGCCTTTGGCTTGCCAGGTTTGCTAATTATTGCATATTGGCTACAATCATTGAGTCCACCAATGATGTTCATAGGTTCATAGGTTCATAGGTTCATACTAGGCTATCTGCCCTAGGGCATTTATAAGCCTAGCCAGAGTATGTTTGGCTTTCGCCACCGATTTTAAATTAATTTTGCTATGCCCTTTTTTGAGGTTAGTATACTGTGCCTCTGTCTAACAGTGACACAGAAGTGATACCCGGGGTAAACCTATGATCTCCCATCCACTCATCAAGATTCCTCTTGAAGAGAGTCAATGAGGGACTCTGCCTAACCTGGACTGGGATTTTATTCCATAGTGAAGGGAGCCTCTGGGTTATGAATCTGTCCCTCCAGCATGTCCTATTTATTTCAGTGCTGAGGTTCAAGTCTCTCGAGTGTGTAGCTCGATGGGATTTGGATTTTTTTGAGGTGCAGCATGTCCCTTAATTCCGGGTTGGACATGGCCTTATACGTCAGGCACAGGTCACCTCTTAGCAGGCGGTATGCCACTGAGTAGAGCTGGAGTTTCTTTAACCGGGCAGCATATGGCATCTGTTTGAGCCCTTTGATCCTCTTGGTGAGGTACTTTTGGGGTCTTTCCAGTTGCTGCAGGTGTTTGGTAAGGTACATCCCAAAAGGGGCATTGTACTCGATTATGGGCCTGATGAGGGATGAGTAAAGTGGCACGATGACCTCTCCTAATCTAGATGTGAATCCCTTCATGATTAGGTGGGCTATATAAAATGTTTTTCTAACCACTTTGGCCACGTGGTTGTCAAATGAGAGATTGCTATCAACTTGGGTCCCCAGGTCCCTAATGACTTCTTCTGTGCTTAATGGATTACCACCTATGTGGTAATTTGTGGGCACTTTGTTTTTGCCAAAGGGGATGACTATACACTTTTTGGCGTTTAGCTTGAGGCCATGGCTCTGGCACCAGTTGTCTGTTTCTATGAGGCCCTTTTGGAGGATGCTTGTGTCGGCTGGAGAGTCGATTATGGCACCCAGTTTGCAGTCATCTGCGAACTTGGTCAGCCACAGTCCTTCCGTGTTGGCCTGTACCTCCGAAAATATATATACCAAACAAGAGAGGTCCCAGGACTGAGCCTTGTGGGATGCCACTTGTAACTGGTTTGGAGTCTGACATGGCTCCAGCAATTCTAACCATGTGGGTTCTGTCCTTGAGCCAGTTTGCAACCCATCTAGTGACATAGGGGTTTATATTTAAGCTGGTGAGCTTATCTATAATGCCTGAGTGGGGTATTGTATCAAGGCTTTGCGAGGTCCAGATAGGCTGTGTGGACCACCTTCCCTTCCAATGGCCTTGGTGACTGTTTCAAAGAAGTCAACCAGGTTTAAGAGGCAGGATCTGCCCTTAACAAAGCCCAACTGGGTAGGATCCAGTGTCTGTAGGTCCCCAATATCTTTATTTATGAGGTCCATGATGATCCTTTCCATAGCTTTGCAGACCAAGCTAGTCAGGCTTATGGGGCGATAGTTTCCAGGGTCCGTTGAGGCACCACCTTTGTGGAGAGGGACCACTGTTGCTGTAAGCCACTCTTTGGGTACATATCCTGTAGTAAGGCTGAGATTGAACAGTAGTTTTATGTTTGGGTTTAGCTCTTCTTGGAGTTCATGTAGGACACAGCCTGGGACACCGTCTGGTCCCATTGATGCTGTGTTTTTTGCTTTGGAGAGGGCGGCTCTCACCTGAGCATCTGAGATGTCAGGGGCAGCACTCTGCTGGGATAGATATTTGCCCTTTGGTGGGGGGGGAGAAGTTTGCGCTGAACCTGTCAGCTAGGATGTTGGCAATGTCTGTGGGATCAGTGTATTTTTGTCATTTTGGACTAATTCTGAGCATATCTGGGAATTCCCACCCAGGTTCCTAACATAACTAAAGAAAGCCTTGTGATTATCTTTAGTGTCCTGTGCAATTTTTCTCTCGAAGCTGGCCTTTGACGATTTTATGAGTGCCCTTAGTTTTTTGCTAATACTGATCAGAGATGCCTTCCCTTTTTGGGATTTTGCTCTATCATGTAGTAGCTTCCTCCTTCTATTGTATAGTTTGTTTATGGCTGGGGTCCACCAGACAGGTCGTCTGCCTTTGGAGGATTGGGTCTTGGTTTTATTTGGGATTGCATGATCCATGCATTCCTGAAGGTGTTCATAGAATGCATTTATAAAGGAATCTGCGGTCTGGGCCATATTTTCCACAGGCCCAGGGGCTTTGAAGGATTCCACCTCGGTTTTGAGGAGTGTGAAATTTGCTTTAGAGAAGTTTTTCACTGTGGTTTTCTGGGCAGGGGGTGGGGTCGGGATGGGTATATCCAGTGAGATCAGTTTATGGTCTGATCTTACCAGTGAGGGATACACTTCTGGTCTGGAGCATAGAGTCCCCATGTTGGTGATGATCAGGTCCAGTATGTTTTCCCCTCTTGTGGGAGTGGTAACAAGTTGTTCCATAGCATTTGAGTTTATGAATTCTAGGAACCTTTGGGCAAGGGTGTTGGAGCTAGAGTAATGCTCCCAATCTCTGTTTGGGTAGTTGAAGTCGCCCAATATAATGGTGTTCGGAGAGACCTTCATATTTTCCAGTGTTCTCAGGAAGGCCGAGTGGGGTTCCTGGGTTTGGGAGGGTGGTCTGTAGCAGGCTATAAACTGGAAGGCAGTTTCACCCACTGTTAGTTGCACATGGATAGTCTCTGATGCTTCGTGCTTTGCCACCAACCTGGAGGTGTGGGTATCTTTGATGAATATCGATACTCCCCTCCTTTTGTGGTTCGGTCCAAGTTTTGGGGCCGAAAAGCATGGTATGAGGTATAACCTGGTAGTGCTGGGGTGCTCTCGGGAGTCCTGAACCAGGTTTCTGTTACTGCAGAGATATCGATGTTCTCCATGCTAAGGAGAGTTTTGAGTGCATGCATCTTGAGGTTTAGACTTCTAGCGTTGAGTAGCATTACTCTTAGTTTCTTATCCCTTGTGATACCTATGGAGGTGGGTTTGTCTTTTGAGCCTTGCCTAAAAATGGCACTATGGGGGTAGCAAGAGCCCTTGCCAATATCTGAAAGCCCAGGGGTGACAGGTGCAAGCCGTCCCTAGCAAAGCATCGTGGCTTGTCGTGCGTATCATCCCAAGCTGACAGGCATTGAATCCCCTTTGAATGACACCAATACTTAAGCCAATTGTTGAAACTGATCATCTTGTCTTCATATTGTGGCATCATTCTTGGTGAGGGTAAGATGCTACTCAAGGTCAGGGTCATACCAGCCTGGGCTACATGCTCAGAGAGCTCCTCTATGTCTCTTTTCATGTAGTCCAGGGAGGTACATCTCAGGTCATTCACACCAGCATGGACAATGACTGAGTCATATTTGTACTTGCCTTGGAGTGACCTGAGTGCTTGTTAACATATTACAGGAGGGGCTAACATAGAGAACTGATTGGTGTCAAAGCCAAACAGTCTACAAATAAATGCAAAAATGTGTCATTATTTTTGCCTTCCACAAAGTGGAATTCTCCACTAATTACAGCATTGACAACACTCCCTCATGCTCAGACCTAGGGGAACAAGAGCTGGGAATGCATATAGTTAACAATCTGAACTTCAACCACCAAGTTTCCACAGTGTTATGGAAAGGCTACATCATACACCTCATAAGTCATGCAATGTATCCAGATCTGAAGATGTTATAATAGCATTGTACTTGAACCACATCAGACCACTAATCAAGTATAATGCTCCCTTTTGCATGTACCTCATCAGACACCTGCAGCAGCTGCAAAACATGCCATGATGTATGTGGATTGGTTCAAAGCCCTGTCACTCTAATCTGTATTGTATAGGATGACCTGACTTGTGCCTGGGCTACAAGCCAATTTCTGACCTGTCCTGACAGGAATACTGCACATCAAAAAAATCAGCTATAGTTGATGACATTAACTGAGTCTGGTGAGAGGAAGATGGTAATAGCATGTTTCCCACATGCTGGTGTACAATGCTCTCGCTAATGTCAAGAAAGGGCACATACACACAGACATACCCATTTGACTGCAGTGAGAACAGAACCCCTACATATTTATGATCACTGACTAGAGAGCTCTGTATTTAATGCAAGCACCATAACATAACTCTGACTTGGAGAGTGTCAGACAACACATTATAGGTGATGGCATCAGCAGTGTCTGGTGATGAGAAAATGGTAATAATGTGTCCCGCATGCTGGTGTAAAATGCTCTCAATGTCAAACAACTGTGCAAACATGCATACACACACACACACACACACACACACACACACACACACACACACACACACACACACACACACACGTACACACATGCCCACACACACACACACACACACACACACACACACACACACACACACACACACACACAAAGCCCAGACGACTGCTATGAAAATAGAGTCCCTGCGTATCTAAGTTCATTGAATGAAGAATTTTGTATTTGATGCAAGTGTCACAGCATAAATCTGACTTGAAGAGTGTCAGGCAACAATTTATAAGTGATGACTTCAGCAGTATCTGGTGAGGAGAAGATGGTAACAGCAGTGTCCCACAACAATTTATAGGTGATGACATCAATAGTATCTGGGGATAGGAGAAGATGGTAATAGTGTCCCACATGCTGCTGTAAAATGCTTTCTGTAAAGCAAGTGCACACACACACATGCACACACACACACACACACACACACACACACACACACACACACACACACACACACACACACACACACACACACACACACACAGACACCAGTTGACTGCAGTGAAATTGTAGCCCCTACCTATCTAAGTACCCTGAATAGAGAACTCAGTATTTTACCCAAGCATCATGGCACAAGTCTGACTTTTACAAGGCTGCAAGAAAACTTATAGTGAATGACATCAGCAGTAGATGTTGGAGAGAAGATGTTGGGAGGAATGCATGAAATGGATATGTAGGTATTTCCAACTGTGACAATATTGGTATTCCATGGGATTGGAGTAGTGACTGCAGGATACACAGTTATGAGCTTCTGACTAGACAGACACATACATATACACATACACACCCACACCAGTTCACTGCTGTGAGAACAGAACCTCTACCTATCTAAGTACATCAACAAGAGAATTCTACTTTTCAATCACGTACCATAGCACAAGTCTGACTTAAAGAGTGTCAGGCAACATTTTATAGGTGATGATATCAGCATTGTCTGTTGAGGAAAAAATGGTAATAGCAGTGTCCCACATGCTGGTGTAAAATGCTCTCTCTAATGTCAAGCAAATGCACATGCATGTACAAACACACTCCAGTTGCTTGCAGTGAAATTAGAACTCCTACCTAAGTACACAGACTAGAGAACTCTGTATTGTAAGCAAGCATCACAGCGTAGGTGTGACTTTTACAAGGCTGCAGGACAACTTATCATCAGTGGAGTTTGGAGAGAAGATGTTTGGAGACCAACATGAAATGGACAGCCATCCATATCTGACTGTCAAGATATTAAAGTTATGCATGTTACCAGATTGATGAGTGTGCAATGTGTATTATTTAGTGGATGTGTTTCCAATATGCAGGTATACTTTAAGAGGCAGCTTTACAAACTGTACGCAAGCAGGTGTTCACATTACTATTAGTACTGGGAAATCTAAATGTGCATTGTCATTCTAATGATGTGCATGGTATATAAGACAATATTTGTTATTTATTTATGTAGTGTAGTTGATATATTTATGAACAAGTACTGGGAGACCAAGGTCGCAGTGCATGAGAGGAGGTAATAAATGGCTACATTGAAAATATGTGTTTTTTTCTTAGTGTATTACTTTTGTTTGTGTTTCCACATGTAGTTTCATGTCATGAACACAAAACGGACAGTAAACTGAAGTAATACATGGTATTGTCCACTTTACATAGTGCACTACCAAGCATCAGGTTGACTTGATGGTTGGCAAAGTGTTTGCACATACGAGATACGCATTTCTACTGATTTTCCTGGTTGTCTATAGTTAAGCAGTAAGCAAATGTGAGCCTCATTGCTAAAATTATAAGAGTTTTCAGTACTAAAGGTATGAAACACACTTGTTGCTTAGCTGGCTTGGTGGCAGCAGGTATAAATGCATTTCTTTTTGAGCCCAGATGATGTAGGGTTTGAATCCAGGAGTATGTAATACTTTTAAATAAGTAGTAAACCAAAGTTGTTAAGCGCTTTCATCAACTAGTATGACTTCTTCAGAACAAATTACCATTGAAAATTTTCACATTTAAATACATGTTGCTGGTTTAGCAATATCAAAGACATTTGTAAATATATTTGTGAATACATTTATACATACTTTTTTGTTATGATGAGTTCATGTAATGGACTAGTATTTTATATTATTTATATCGTGAGAATATTTGATTCTTTATATTTATCACTGAGTAAAATAATTTTATTCTATTTTAATTAATTGGTGTTTACATATTCAGGAGTTGTGATTTTTCATTGATGGAATTGGTTGGATTAGAACCAATGACTAACCAGCAACATGTATTTAAATGTGAAAATTTTCAATGGTAATTTGTTCTGAAGAAGTCATACTAGTTGATGAAAGCGCTTAACAACTTTGGTTTATTATTTTTAATATTAAAACAGTATTGTGGACTCACAACGTTGTGCTCTTTTATTTTATTTGGTTTTCTCTTTGAGCACTTGTAGCACCATTTCTTTGGACTTTCTTTTAAATAAGTAGTGATAATGAAATTAAATTATTTTTTATTCTAAATTCATAGTGTGTTGCTATATGTTGACTTAGTGCAGCATGTTTAAGCAGCATTGTGTAGAGGTAACTGCACTACAGAACAGCCATTCACCTTCGCTTGTCATTGGTGTACAATGCGAAACTCCACGCAAACATATAGGCCAAAAAGTGAAGGGCTCTATTGTATTTTTTGTTACTTATATGTGTTATGTGCGAGTCTATTTTTTGACCAGACTATAGGTCTTAAAATGGGGTAGATAGGAAAGTGGTGAAATGGGGGAGCAAGCAGGGGGAAGAACAAAGGGAAAGCAAAAGCGGAATGTGCAGGGGGAGGTAGGAAAGAACCATGAGTATCCATTTCTTCAACAGTGTAAACTGAAAACATGCACAGCATATCAGCTGAATTTAGATGGTTGCATCCACAAAGAGGGGTGACAACGACACAATCATGTTGTATAGCCAAATGAACCAAATTAGTGTGTCAATAAAACATGTGTGTGAAATGGGGAGCTATGCATGGGATAATATATATATATACATATATATATATATATATATATATATATATATATATATATATATATATATATATATATATATATTTTTTGTGGACAGATGCCCATTTTTTTAACTACAGTAAAGGCGGGATGCTGGGTAAGAGACATTGGTATTTCTGGGTCAGGAAAGTTGGGTAAATGAGGAAGTAAATGCAGGCAGATAGGACAAACAATACAAGGTACAGGGATGGTGAGGGACACAAAAGATTGGGGGACTCTATGATTGTGTTGAGGGAGGGTACAACTCAAGACCATGCCAGTAAAACATGGGTACAGTGAGAATCTCATCCTCACTGGCAGGACTGTTATCCCCAACCCTGTATTCCACTGGCTGCTTGAGTACTTGATACTTTCTCCTATGAACCATGAGGGAGAGTAGCCTCTCCATCTGGTGTAGGCATACACCAATGGTGCTGTGGATGACCCTACGCACCAACCCTGGCATCTCCTGGTGGATTATGAAGTCCCACCCTCAATCAGTACTCGAAGAGGGTACCACAGCACCAGCTGCCAGGGTAGTGCTTCCAGAGGGCACATGTACTGTAGAGGCAGCAGAGGAAGTGCTGCCAGATTGGCTCCCAAATGTGCTTGGCAATGGTGCTGGAGCCAGTGGTGTGGGGGCAGGCTGAGCCACTAGGTTTAGCCTAACTCCTTGTGCTGTGAAGCATTAATGATTTGCTACAGATGGATGATATGGAGACATTTTGATTATACATAATAAAAATTAAAAAAAAAAAGATAAGGATTGGGCTGAGAGAAAAAAGAGATACAATTATTACCATCATATGTGACATACAATGCATTATCACAATAATACAACTATTTTATCTTAAGTTTTACAGTTAAGCATACTTCATAACAACTGCAAACTATAATTACAGATTACAAAATAAACTATACTCCATGGGGTAAATGCCTTGTTGATAAAATTCAGCAAGACAATCAAAACAGAACTCAGGATTACATAGGTTCATAGGTTCATACTAGGCTATCTGCCCTAGGGCATTTATAGTAGCAGCCAGGTGTTTTGGCTCACCACCCCTTAGGTTGAAGAATAATATACCCATTAGTTTTGCCGTGCCTCTGGGCATTGTCATGTTTTTTTCATGCCCACACTGCCACTAGAGAGCTACAGCCTGATTAATGACATGGGGGAGAGCCCTTGGAGGGGGAACCATTCTACGTGTCCCATCGCCAAGCCTGCCCCTTATCTGCAAGGCCATGAAGAAAGCCATCATGAACTTTATAAACAAAGGAAATGCAACCTTCAAACACTGCCAAACACCCAGTTGACCTTTGTGAAGTTTGTGAAGGGCTCTAGCCTCTTTGATTCCACTGATTGACTTCTCAGAGCCATGGACCAGAGCCATGGACTGGGGTAAGATGATCCAATCAGCCTATCTAGTATGTGCAAGGCCTCATCCCCACTCTGGCTATGGAGATAAACACACTCTGATTGGGTTGGGTATTAATCCAATGTCACCCAATGGGTTGCTAATTACTGATGGGAACCCTGTAAACTAGCAAGAATAATACAGCTCAAAGCCAGTGACAAAAGTGGAGTGGGTAGGAGTTCAGTCCTGGGGCGCTCTTGTTGTTTGTTCTGCTCTCTACTTCTCTAGGCTAACAAAGTTTGCAGATGACTGCAACTGCAGGCCATTATTGAATCCCCAATGATGTGGATATACATAAAAAGTGGCCACAGATACAAGATACAGTGCACAGAGACATATGGCGAGCCCAGGCCAGAAAAAAAATGCATTTATTTCCCCTTTCTGAAAAACATGTATCCATGAATTACCATATGGTGGCAGTACACTAAACACAGAAAGTGTGATAAGAGGGTTAGGGACAGGAGGTGGGGACACAGGTGGTTGGTCTCACACAACCACAGCAGTCAGGCAATCCTTCCTTCTGGCTGGCACACCTCAATCACTAAGGGCTTTCAAAAAAGAAAGGAATTCATTGTCCCACTGTACTCCTCCCTCATTAGACATTATAGATAATACCCCAGCCCCATTTGGTATGCTCCAGACATCTGCAACAACTGGAAGGCCTCAGAAATATAATACTAACTAAAAGAATCACAGGCCCCTAAAAGCAGATGCCCTACCATGACCTTAAAAAAAACTCCTATACTACTCTGTCGATCGTCTACTCAGGAGCAATCTCTGCTTAACATACAGGCCCATGTAAAACCCAGAGCTGTTGGACATGCTACAAGAATAGGAAAGTAAATAATGTGGGAAGAAATAGCCAGTGGATTGTTATCTGATAGCCTAGTACCAAACCTAACCTATGTGTTTGATTTGTAGTGTGTGATAGTTCTATGTGCTGGGTTTTATGGTGTGTGTATGTACCTACTCTCTCCTGTCTGGGTTTTGCCAGTCTGACCCTGACATGCTAGAGAAGAAAAAAAAGTTTGCTGTGTAACTGAGTCAGAAAGTGCAACCAGGCCATTGCCTGAATCAAACAGCATATATTCTTCAAACAGAAGGTTTTATCCAAGTGACAAGTCCCGTCTATGTAAAATTCACAACTCACAGTTCATTTGAGTGACATAAAAACGGTAAGCGCTTTCACTAGATAGCTTCTTCAGACCTTCAAGAACAAACACACCTTTTCTTTCCTTATATATTATCTTCAGATATTTAAAGGCTATTATCCATCGTGCCTCTCTATTTTCAGTAAAATTTCTGATGTCACCTGTTGCCACTCATTTTAAAGATCGTATAAGGGAACATCTTTATAATATTCATACTGAAAGTGAGCACAATGCTCTGTCCAAATATGTTATGCAAGAAGGGGAGACACATAAATTTAAATATAGAGTTATAGAGGTTATTGTACCAAGTATTAGACACAGTGACATCAGAATTTTTACTGAAAATAGAGAGGCACGATGGATAATAGTCTTTAGAGCAGACAAAGGGAGAGGACTCAATGAAAGAACCTCTATTAAACCTTAATTAAAGAATAGGAAGATGAAAAAGTGAAGTCAGAAATTCAAATTCTTTGATATCTGATTTCTATGGTTGTATTATAGCTATATTATAAATTAGTGCAGGTTATATGTTTTATAACTATGCTGCATAACCCTTGAATATTTCAAACTACATTCTTGAATTGTGTTTTTGAATTGTATTTTTGAATTGTGTCTTGAGCAAACTGTTGCTATGGATTTATTATTTTATTTTTATATAAATCGGTTCATGTTACATGAGTTATATTTATACTGTATAACTTTTATACATTTTGTATTGAGTAAGTTGTTGCTGTGCTTTTATTATTTCATTTCCGCATTTTCACTTTTGTTTTTATTTTTGTATTTTTGTATAAATATTTAAATTACACACATGACTATGTAAGAAGTGTTGTGATTGGTAATGACACATTTTGAAATATCTGAAGGTAGTATATAAGGAAAGGAAAGGTGTGTTTGTTCTTGAAGGTCTGAAGAAGCTATCTAGCGAAAGCGCTTACCATTTTTATGTCACTGAAATAAATGAACTGTGAGTTGTGAATTTTATACAGACTGGACTTGTTGTTACTTGGATAAATCCTTCTGTTTTAAGAATATATGCTGTTTGATTCAGACAAAGGCCTGGTTGCCTTGTTGTAATACTGAGTTCTGTTATAATTACAGATTGCTGAAAGTAATCATTGCTATCTGCAGATATTTCACATATGCTTGGTCCAATAATACAGATTGCAATTAACAGTAGGGCATTTATCCCACTTGTGTAGAATTTAATTGTTGTAGTATTATTAAAGAATTGCAGTATTGTATAGTTGTTACTTGTGGTATTTGAACCTGCAACCTCTCTACAGCCTTATACTTGACTCCTAAAGTTGGTTTGTGATAAAGACTGATGCATCCATACTTACTTATCCCTTGTACATATAATTCATATCAGCTCCACTATTTATAATTATGTATAAATTGTTATACATTATATTTAATATAATGCAAAATGGAAAAACAGTAAAATTGTTTGGAATTTCCTGTATTAGAAACCAGGACCATCTGTATGGCAGCACTACATTTACACCTGTTGTCATAGGAATATTGAAATAACACTTGTGTATTTTCCTGTTCATTATTATAAACTGAACTGTCACAACAGTAAAAATATATTAGAACCCAGGACCATCTGTATTACAACCCTACACCTGCTGCCACATGAATAGTTAAGTAACAGTTGGATAATTAGATATTCATTCTTAACTTCTTTTTGTTAAGCATGTTTTCAAGGTGCCCAAAAGAATTAATAGAAGGTATCCATTTTGAAATTGTTGACTGTCTGCTTCCTTTCTGCAGGTGTGCAGTGGCTGCAGATGTTGGGGAAGCTTGCTAACTGCCACACAACATCACTGAACGATGCTGCATGATGGAAAGCAAAAACTGCAACAATGTATCCTTGTTGCCATTTAGAATGTCTACTTCCTGTCTACAGGTGTTCTGTCTGCTTCCTGTGTGGGCCACTAGTCCAGATTTTCACACTGCTAAGTGTCACACAAATGAGATAAGCAAAGATTACCATGGCATTTATTGTGTTTCTCCATTTCCCCTGTTTGCACTAAGCCATGCTTCACATAAACACTGTAATTAAAAAATTTAAAAAAGGGAAAATTATGAGAAAAGAAGAAAATAAATCTATTAAATAAACAACAGTACAAAATTTTATGTTAGTACACATGAAATATTTTCACAGAGGTCTGGATTTGAACTCTCACTCCAATGAACCTTCAAAACACAACACATCTGTCTTTTCTCTTTGCCACACAGCTTTGCAGCAGCAAAGAATGAAAATCATTGGAACTGCAACATCATCCACAGTATTAACAAAACATATGACAGTTGTTTCTATGTGTATTAATTTTATATGTAGTTGCATACATGATTCTCTGTCTTATCTCTCTTTGTTTTTGCTGATTCTTGTGTTATTTGACCAGTAATCTGAGATATGCAGTCTGTAAGGTATTCTGTATCATTGTCCTTAAAATGTCTGATGATATTAAATGACAATAATATACATCTGTTAAGCAATAAAGGGGTGGTTGTTGTTACTGAACATAACCTGAGAAATGTGTGCTGCTTACTTACATTTAAAACTTTGATACAATTACTTCTACACTTTGTAAGTCTAACCTGACTGACACACCCACTGGAGGTAAGGGAGTCAGAACTGTTGTTATATTTTCCTTTTTTAATAGATGAAAGTGATCTATGTTAAAAATGTTTCTGAATGTTGGTAGAAAAGATTTCTAAGGAATTTTGAAGACTTATGCTAACGTTAGCTTTTTCTTTTCTGATACTACAATAAAATGCTTTCAAAAGTTTTAGCAATCGTTAATGTGTAATGTTTTGTTTAAATTTTAGTTTAGTTTAGTTTAACATATCTTGGAATCACAAACCTTGAAGTAGAGCAGCCCTGTGGTGAAAATCACACATGTGTATGGGGGAAGGGGTATTTAGCAAGTAAACATGCTAATTGTCTTTTACAACACAGCTACCCTAGTAAACCTCTCCCATGCTTTTAAACATGCTTTTAAACACATATATAAATGGAATGGTGAATTTCTACAGTTTATTCTGTTTTTTAACTACTAACTAGATCACCTGTTTGTGTATTTTTAATAAAGATTAAATTTGAACCCGGATGTGCTTTCTTACTTTCATTAGTGGAGTTACACTTTGGACGGTTTTAAAGAAATATTTCTGTCACCTCTCATTAGGTTGTATATTCATAGTATGGTTTTTGTTAGCAGCCTGAAATCTAGGGAGTCTTAGATACTCCACACAGAGGCATTTTCTCATTATTTGTGTTTTTCTTCTCCCTACCAATAATCATTCACAGTTGCAATCCATTAGCAACAAACACTGAGGGAGTGACTGCACTATATTTACACCTGTTACACAGAACCAAGTATTTTGGATTCAGCAATTCAAATGAGGTCACACCTCATTTACATCTTTTCTGTTCTCACAACCAGTTAGGGAACCTGAAGGTGAGGAGACTTGCTTCTGTGGATAACACAGAAGAAGATACTACGTTGGGATTTATCTGCACAGAAGACTAATAATCTTCATATGGTATGCTTGCATTTTTCAGTTATATACTAGATATGATCAATTCTCATTAAGAAAAATATTTTATATATATATATATATATATATATATATATATATAGAGAGAGAAAGAGAGAGAGAGAGAGAAAGAGACAGGGAGAGATTTATAGATATAGATATATATACATTAGCAAATGCTACATTTATCTATATGCATGTCTTAGATGTTTACTTATGGCAAAGCCATGGTTGTCAGGGCATTTTACTTTTGTCTTTCTCAGATGCACACTTATTAACTGTCATTACAACTGCTAATGTTACAACTGTTTTTTCTCTTTGCACTGTTCAGTCATTTCAGTGAAATGTAAATGTCCTATATTGTCAATGACACAGGGATGTTAGCCTTCTAGGACGGCCCAAAGAGACCTCAAGAGAAGTGCTGACCACAAGTAGACATGACTGGCAATTGTATAGTATAGAATGTTCTGTGGAAAATGTGTACACAGGTTCTGGGGATATTTTATTTGATAGCTCTTTTAGCAGTTCACTGATGGTTTGTTTGCAAAATCTGTCATTTGCATGTTATTTTGGTGGTGGGGGAGCTAAGTTCCATTTCTATGTTGTTACAAATAAAATGTATATTTTTACTCTCCTTGTTAAAGATCCAACATTGCTTAGTGTGTGATTGTAATATGTTGCAACCACATAATTCCTTTTCTTTTTTTTTATATTTGAGTATCTTGACTGTTTTTTTGTTTCTCCACTGGGTAATAGTGGCATACCTTTTATGTGTTATATCAAAGCAGGACTTTTATTTATGTGATACTTATGTGCATTATCCTTCTGTGTTTTATGTCACATAGCACTATGGCACCCAGGTGTCCCAGTCACCACAATTGGGAAAGCATTACGTGACACTGCACCTTTCTGCTTGATATGGAACATGGACATATGTCTGTCAGAATGCAAATTTGGCAGCAGATAGGGGCTGATGTGAATGCAGTAGATGGCAAGAGCAGCACATATGATCAGGTGCACCATAGGGCCACTGACATAATTTCATTAGTCAGGAGGAGAGCAGCTGAAGTGGCCTGTGAAAGGATGGCTACCGGGGGGGGGGCTGTTACAGAACCACTACTGATGCCCGATGAACAGTTCCTATCCACTGTCAAGTATCCAGACAGCTGAGTGGAAAATGCATAACAGTATTTCATTGATGTTGGTGCTGCTGAAACAAGGACAAGTATGTCCCAGGAGAAGTTTCCAGGTAGGCTTACCTATCAATATTGTTAAATACTCCCTGTATAGTAAAATATTGACAGCAATACTTAAGCTCTGTTTAACATATTTTTTTTGTTTGTTTTTCTGGGAGGGAGGGGATAGTTGTAGATTGATAAAGTTAACAACAAATCCTGGTTGATTACACATGGGCTTGGGTTGGGTGTGTCATTCAATTTCTTGTTAAAAGTATTGTTAATGGACATATAAAGGGCAAAAAGTTTTAACCCTCCTGTGTTGCTGTTCATTTTGATTATGGTATCCTTACCTTTCCCTTAAAATTTTCCAGGAACATCCAGCATAGGGAACCTTCAATCATCTGCACATGGTAAACCAAACAGTTTTATGTCAGTACTGATGAGCACTTCAAAGAAACATTTATTTTATCTGTATATGTTATGTGGATGTTAGGACTGTTGTGTGTATTTCTGTACTGTCTGTAATAGTGGCACCACTGTTGGTTTGCTAGCATGTATTGGACTATAGTAGTGCAAGTATTAATTTCTTTACTGTGTTTGTTGCTTATTATCACAGGTGATCCTGATAGTGGAAGTGTAGGACACTTAACACCTGATGTCAGAGTATCAGCAGTCTCTGATGATGATGGTGATCAAACAGAGGCACAGTGGGGGGTGTGCAGAGGTTGAATCTGGCACTGAGGTTGACTTTCAGCCATCCTCTGTAATTCCATCGGACATAGCCAGTAGGCCTATGCCAACCCATTCCAGTGAAGCATCAGATATTGGACAGGTGGAGGGTGAGACACTCGATCAGGGTAGTGTGGTTACTGTGGCTTCAGTGCCTGTTATCTCTGGGCAAAGTCAAAGTGTGGGTGAGGTGCCACACAGGAGGGTTGTTAGGGGTGCTCATGGGAGGCCTGCTGCCATCATCCACCTGATCCAGTTGTGTCTTCCTGTTCCATTCAACATATGTTTAGGGCCATCATGGAGGCAAAGGCATTTTCCAATAGGTCCTCCAGAGAAATGTTTAGGGTTGCAGATGTGGCACAGGCTGATATGTGTGACTGCCTCCACCATGTTGCCAAGTCAATGGCTTGGATGAATGATATGGTGGAACAGGCCATGTCTGTGATACAATGTCTGCTGGGAGGGGGACGGCATCCATGTAGGCATAATTCAGCCAAATCATCTGATGTTAGCTGACGTGGCCACACCCAGTAATGCTCACATAGTGGCACTACTTCTACTGCTCCATCAGTGATTGAGGTGTCCACACTCAGACATGGCAGGGCATGGGGTCTTGGCCCTGGGCATCATCATCAGGAGAGCTCATCCAGCAGACATTAATTACATTCAGGTAGCAGCAGTGCATCTAACCATGGGCATGGATTTGCCAGTGCAACTATTGGCAGAACCAGTTCTTGTGGTCAGGTACAACAATGATAAACTACCACCTCCATCTTGCATGGCTCACAGCTATCTGGCATACCAAGATGTAGAGCTATCATGGAGCTTGGTTATGTTCTTGCAGTCACTCACACACCAATCTTACCTGAATGGCCCATACAGACACACACACAACCGTTACATGAGTCAGCTGTGAGGTTTAAAGCTCATTCTGTCTCAGTGGCCATTTTTTACTTTATCCAAATGTCTGCCTGTTTCTCTTTCTTACTCACATGCACTGACTTACCTTTTGTGTCAGCCTAGGCTTCCTGCTCTCACACACACACACACACACACACACACACACACACACACACACACACACACACACACACACACACACACACATGCACACACACACAAGACACCCTGTGCAAGTTATGATAACTATGCAATATCCTTGTTTTCTACCTTTTGGATTCAGGATACATAAGCTTTGAATCTGATGCTCATGGCATTTAGCTGAGGTAGTGCTTAATACATCTGTATTTGTGATGTTGTTTTGCTGATTGTATTTTTGACATATTTTGGACTTACAAAGTTAGACAGTTGATATATTCAAAACAGTTTTTGCATCAGTATTTTTAAGAATCTTCTGAGCATTATGAAGTCTGAAACTAAAATGTGTCTCATTACATTTTAACTTCTCTCTAATGATTTTTCAGTACAAAAGTATGTGGCCAAACTGAGGACATTTGGTGACCATCAGTACTTTTGAGCATTATGAATTTGTGAATCTTTGATGCCTAAGGCCTATTACTTGATAAAGGACACATGTATTTACATAAGTCTCTGCTGTCACAAGTTAAATTAATTGCTGTACAAATCACCCACCTTTTACTTACTTACATTACCAAGTAACAACATGCAAGGATATGCCCTTCTTTCATATTATTAAACAATACAGTCCAGGTTCAACACTTACCTTGTAAATCCAGCAGTTGCTACAGTTTTAGTTCAGGACTGAATCTATCTGATGCTAGGAGTACACAGCCATTACATGGGTAGATAAAGGTTGTTTCCATTTCCTGGCATCAATGTTACTATGTGTATGAGTACAGGAGGAAGGTTTTAGTCCCTTAGGTGGTGAGTGATTGTGCCATGCATTGCACCTTAGCCAATATGATGGCATACTGAGCACAACTTAGTCTACCTATACCCACAGCAGCTGCAGGCTTCCCTCTGACTTCTCATATGTGTGTGGCTATGGTGACCTTGCCCTTGGTGGTAGGATGTGTGGCCCTTCCCCTTGTTGATCCTGTTGAAGCTGTTTTCTCAGGATGATATTGTGAAGCATGGCACGGATCTAGGACTATTGAACAAAAGTTCAATAGTCCGAATCCACAATGACCGAGCACATTTTAACAAAAGCACTTTCACCAAAAAAGCAATTTCATTAAAGTGTGTTTAAAAAAAAATAAAACATTATTTTACGTTTTTCAAGGGGGCAAGCCCCCCTGCACCCCCCACACCCCCCTACTTAAATATTCTCACTCCGAGGTCAGACTACAGTGGAGAAAAGGGAATTTTCCCTTATCACCACTGTAGTGCGATCTCTGTAACAGGCATACTTATGTAAAAGTACTTTTCGGTGAAAAGCACTTTTGCGCAAGTATGATTGGCTGAATCTGTTTCGGTTATGTTGCCGTTTGGTGATCCGTACGGATCCCCATGGCACAGATTGTCAATAGTTCAGTGCATGTACTTGGATTGTACTGCAGGGTTCCCCCAGATGTCTAGGCAGCGAAACCATGACTTCAGCAGCCCAAACACATGCTCTCTGATATTTCTTTTTTGAGCATGTACCTCATTATGGTGTTAACATATATTCCAGTAACAAACCAGTGTCAATGGTGCAATAGGTATCACGCTGGCCTTTAGCACTGAAGGTTGTGAGTTCTATTCCCACCCCATATAGATCCATTTCATACAGTGCAGTAGAAGGAACATCTTGATCTTCTGAGTGTGTCATTCTTCAGATGAGATATGAAATCAAGATCCCATTTGCTTGGCTCGGTGATAGCTTAAGTGGATGTGAAAGGTCCCCCAACATTAAAAATATGTTTTGCGTATTTACAAAATGCATGCAATTACAGTCACAGTTATATACATTTCTGTTTTGTTTATTGTTTATCATTTTTCTTATAACATACTCATTGTCATTCTTCCATAACTGACTCCCACAAATTCTTCCACAACATAATCTAATTTTTCAAAATAAATCTAAAAAAATCCATTTTCCATTAAACAAAATTTAATTCAGTCTTTCATTCCAAATAACACGTTACGTAACATAAATTCTTGCCTAACCGTCTCACATATTCTTTCTTTTTAGTCATATAGGATTGATATACATAATCATATTTATATTCATATCTATATTGTCAGCATCATTAATATTCTCATTTTTTTCCTTCACACACCTTTTTACAGAGTTTCACCTTTCTTTCACATTTCAGAAAAAAAAACATGCTCTGCATATGTTCCTCCCCACAAAATAAACACACTTTTTAATCTTTCTTTTTATAGGGCATATTCCCCTTTACTCGTAACTGATTTATTACCAGTTTCCATAGGAAATCCTGGCACTCTGATATATCTGTAGACCACTTTTTTTTAACTTTAATGGTTTCAATCACTTCTGATAACTTTTCCCATAGATTCACATAATAATGTTGTTTTATCACATCATTATACAGCATTCTTCTATCATTCTTTACTTCAATTTTTATTTTCCATGTAAGTCGATGTTCTTGATAATTTTTAATGCCTTCATTTGCATATTCCATTTTCTCTTTCTTATTCACATCATTGCCAGACCTTTTTGTACTTATATTTAAATATTTTACTCATTTTCTTCCTTTGCCCACTTTAATGTTCAAAACAAGTCTAGAGAAGCAGAACAAACAATTAGATTTAGTAACCCCAATCACCCTTCATCTTCAATCATACACAACACAGTTCTTTTTACTGGTTTATTCTTGAGCCCCATATACATGAAACAACTATTGCACTATTTAATATTCATATTTTTGTAGGATCATATAAACATTTGACATATATGCCATTTTTCTCATTAATACAAAATTCACCAGATAAGCCTTTTTGTCCTGAATGCTATTCTATGCATCCTGCACAGAAGACATATTTCTTTCATTTCTTTGATCAAACTCTACCATTGTGTCATGACTGCATCATTTTTCAAAAATGTTATTCCTAGCAAAGACACTTCATTCATTGAAAAAAGAAACACCCCAGGTTTTTACCACATCACCTAAACCCTTATTTTTATCTTTATTCATTCCCATTCCTATTTTGTTAAACATCCATTCAGACAAACCAGCACTTCCATCATCCATATTTTGGTCTTTACAAGTAAACTATAATGTCTGTGTAAGTCGAAACTGCTGGGATCACCACCTTGTTTTGCATCAAATATCTAGCATCTTTCATTTTATTAGCTACTTTACTCACTATCACATTCATTACCAATGCAAATAATATTCCACTCATGAGACACCCTTGTCGTATAGCACATTTCATGCATATTTCTTTACTCAGCCACCCATTTATAACAATGTCACTCTATTAGTTTGATATACTGATATACAAACTATCCCAATTGTATTACCTACTCCATACTTCTCCATAACATCACACAAAACAGTATGTCCTATATTATCAAATGCCTTACTAATAGCACTTACCATAAGCTTTATATCCTCCCTTTTACTTATAATATAATCCACAATTTCTCTCACAACCAGTAATAATTCTTGACATCCTATACTTTTTTTACCATGTATATGCTCCTCCCTAATATCCCTCATTCGTACTTCCATTTCCTCTCATAAAAAATATAATCTGTGTTATTTAGCATCATGGGTCTTCATTTTTATTACATTTTTCTCATCCTTCTTCCATATAAATTTTAATATCCCACTATATAACTCTTCATAACCAAACCCTTCATTCAACCATTAATTCAGTGCATATATGAAATACTCTCTTTGCCAATCTACTAAGTTCACATATATTTGATACTTTATCCAATTCACTAATTGTAAATTCCTTTACAAATTATTTTTTAACTCATTCTGGATTTGTTTTTAAGTTTTCATTTTTTTACATTTATACATACTTTCTGTATGCTCTACTACAATACTTACAATTTGCTTGTGTGTTCCTTTTACTTCTCCTTTTACATTTTTCATTTCTCTCATTATACTAACATCCTCCTCTTTAATATATTACCAAAATATACAAATAACTTCTCCCATCTCCCTTGTAAATAATATTTCTGTCTAAACTGTAATGCCTTAATTTTTTTTCTTGATTTATATTTTATATATTTCTATTTCCATATCATAATATGTTTTTGTATTATTCTCTGATACACTTTTTATATACTGTCCCACATTGAAAAGAAAACACTTTTTATAGTTATTAATTTCAATCCACATTTAGACCAGATTTTACAGAAGTAATTCATGGTTAAATAATCCTTCCATAACTGCATTATACCCCTCTCTCCAATTTCATCCCATAATCTCTCATTTATCCTTTTTATTTTCTTTCCTATTTAATATAGTCCTTTGTTACATCACCTCCACCTATAAATGGTCTGAAAAAACCTATCACAACTGACTCACCGTCTGCTATCCTAGATCCTTCCAATAATACAAAATAATTCACTTCAGATCAAAATGCTCCTACTATAAGTCTATCAGCCTTTGTTTCATTCAGTTAATTTACTTCATTTTAATCATGTCCTGTATTTTTTTACATCTTTCCTTTTCTTTTTACATTTCTCCTTAAATCAAATTAAAATTCTCTGCAATTATAATTTTATGTTAACTATCACATAGTCTAATATTTGATGAAACAGATTATCTCTTTCCTTGCTAGTTATATATGCATATAATGCTAGAAATCTATAAAAGTGTTCTATCTACATCACATACACAGCAGGTAACCTTTCCATCCTTACCAACATTACATCTAGCGTTTTGTTCTACAGAACACAGCCACTACTAAATTGCTTCCTACATTTCATATTTTATTTCCACTCCACTATTTTTCTGTTTGCAGTCTTTCTTCATTTCCCAGGAATTCTACATCCTCTAACAGAATAACATTCACATCACATTTAGTACACCATTAACACAGTTCACATTTACTGAAAGTACTCTAAATTTGCTACTGTTACTTCTTTTTAAGTTCAGGGAAACATTTTTTTTTATTTTTTGTTTTCTTATTTTTACTCTTATTGCAATAGAAATGTTTTTCCTGGATTGATGTACAAATAATCCCTGATCCTCAGAATCAGATTTTTTTCACTGGCTAGAATATTAAAAAAATATATTAATTTTGATCCCTTCTCCTGCCCTCTCTTTTGGCATGCACTCACTGCCTTAATTTTTCTCCTCATTATTTTTTTTTTCTTCTACAGTTTCTTCTTTACCTAGTTCACCCTTTCTTCCAGTATATTACTGTCCTTCCTCATGTATGGTTCCTTCACTTCCTCCTTCTTTTGCATTATTTACGGTTTGCTCTTGACAATCCATCAAAAAATGTCCTTTTTTTGCACAAAAAAGTATTCATGCATATTGCTATATGTCCTTTTCCCTATTCTGGTAGCATTATTAATTAAATGAGAAGAATTCCCATGAAAGAAACATGATTTGGGCTGCCCAGTTCATCTTAATGTCCCTGTATGACCAGCCAGAAACTTTGGCAAGTGTTTCACCATCTTTTTTCACATTTCATAACAGCTTCAACCTCCACCCTCCACTCTATAAGTTTCTCTTATCTCTAATATTCACAATATTATCAACAGTTTCACACAGACACTTCATGCATTTTTTAACATCTTCATCTTCCAGTTAATTTTTTTTTACATTTATGTTACTACCAAAAACAAATAATTGTTCCACAGATGCATGTCCTTCTTTTTGTTACACAGTTACAGAAGTGTCATCAGTCTATCAGTTTGAAATGTTAAGTCAGAAAACATCTCTGTCCAAATATGTATAAAAGACCACATTTCCTGAACTTTAAAAAACTGAACAGTTACCATTGTGTCTCATACAGAAGATCTCTCTAGTAGTGTAATTTTTGCTCTTATTCACAGAGCTGGTCTTCCCTTCTTTTTAAAAATATTTTTGCTTAAAGTTTGTTGCTGCTCTCCAGTTTTACCTGTTCTCACTGCTGCATATGTTTTAATTATTGCATTATCTGCTGCCACAAAAGTAGACACCTTTTAAGTCTGTTGCTGCTTTCTTCTTTTACATTCTGTAACTGCTGTGCAAGCTTTAACTGCTGTATTTTCTGATGCCACATCATCAGTTTCCTTTTCCACATTACCATCATCAGCACTTCTGAAAAGGTTATATGTCATCTCACCCCATGAAACATTAAAACTGTCACCCTGATCATCCTGCTGGATAATTTTTAACAGAACATCATCCGAAAGCACTTATATGATTGCAGTTCTGTTATCTGTAACACTTCAGCAGACTAGATTATTTCCTTCTCCGTGGAGACAGCTGAACACTACTCATTTGTAAAACCCACCACATAGGGATCTTTATTTATATTCTCAAGCTCCATATTGAACACATTTTTCCCCAAATTCTCAGTTTCCACCTCCAAACTCTCCTTAACCTTTATCTCCCCCCCCCTCCATGCTGCTGCTTCCCTTAGGCCTCTTCTTTCCTACAGTAGGAGTTCTCCAGTGCCATTTAGCAGCTCCAAAGAATAGGGTAAGTTCCCTGATGCCCTAGCCAAATTTCTCATAGTAGTGAAAATACCACCTCAGGTCTCCCCTGAAAAGTGGCCACTAACCTAATGGGACTAACCTGCTTGACTAAGGATAAATAAGTAGTTGGTAGTACTGTATTAGTTGTTTGGAAAAAATAAAAAAAAAAAAAAAAAAAAAAAAAAAAAAAAACTCAAGTTATCCCTTCTTTCGCATTGTAACTTTGTTTTTCAAAAACAAAATGTTCTTTCCCTTTCCCTGTTTCCAGTAATATTACTAAATTGGTACTAGAACCATAAATGCCTGCATGTAAAGCCATGACTCTAAATACTACACTCACTGCTAATCTTCCTTTTGCTAAGAAAAAGGGCATAATCATGATATGGTTGTCATATATTTTTGCCAATAACATTCCTGTTACCAGGGGTTAGATAATCACTTTTTGGCAACCATACAAAGCTTATTCTAACTATAGTTTTCAGATTATTTATGCTGAATGAAAGAACACTGGGTTATGAACATAAACTATGAGATTTAATTTATTACATTTTTAATTCTTTAATTACATTTGTTTGCCAGTGCAATCCAACTGGGCATTAAGCCCATGTTCATCAGAATTCTTAGGGAGAAAAGCTCCAAAAAAAAATAAAATATATATATATATATATATATATATATATATATATATATATATATATATATATATATATATATATATATATATATATATATATGTGTGTGTGTGTGTGTGTGTATATATATATATATATATATATATATATGCATTTAGAAAATTAGATTGTTAAAGAGAAGAGTCCAGGCATTCCACATGCATAGTGCATTTTATTTAAAACCAATTGTGATAAGCCCTTGATTCTTAATATGTTGTATTGCCTTTTATTGTTTATGAATATGGGATATGCCTAATACCAATCTTTACAATACTTCTTCTCACTACATTGCAACAAGCACCTCTTCTTTTGAAAACACATTTGACTTTATGATTTGTCTTTCTTACTATTGTTTTCTTCAACTGTATAACAATCATTGTATAAAATAACCAGTAACCCCCCCAAAGGCAGGTGTCAGTTCTTCCTTTAATGTTGGTTTTGAATAATTCACAAGTCTTGAATTATTTACTATGTTCATTGATAATAGTTCCTTTTCCCATCAAGACATTACTGTTATTAGAGAGTTTATGGGTTTGCTTTTGAAAAATAATTTTGCTTTCTTTGAAAGGGAGTTCTTTCATCAAGTTACAGGTGTGGTGATAGGAGCAAAATGTGCCCATATCTTTGCCAATTTAGTTCTGACAGCTTGAAAAAAATGTTTTGTGCTTAATTCCCATTTTCCCAATTTTTTTAGCTTTCTATTGCTTCTTGGATGGCATCCTACTCATTTTTAAAGGCAACCTTCAACAGGTTAATGAATTTATGGAATATCTCGGCAGTACTATTGACTATCTTCAGTTTGCATATCACACAGCATTTGAAGCTATTAAGTACTTGGGCATCACCATTTATAAGGATGTTGCTGGAAAGAGAAATTGTTTCACCATTTGTATTAAAGATAATTTTTCCAACTTGTTTCTTCATTTCAGTAGCTGCCATACCTGCTACCAGAAACAAAGTATAGTAAAAGGTCAAATGCTTTGCCTTTCTAGACTGATCACAGAGGACACCCATTTTGAGGTGGAAATTAACAGTTTGATAAACAAATGTTCTTAGATAGGAATTATCCTCCGGATCTTTTGGACAATTTGAAAGACATGATTTTTCGGACAGGAGACGTCAATTTGCATCTATTTTAGGCAAACAGTCTGATCCTAATAATATTCTGGTAAAATCCTGTGTTAAAGAAGCAGCCTCTAGAAGTAAGGCCTTGGTTATTCCATACAACAGTGATGCTTATTTGTTTAGGAACATTGTTACCTATAACTGGAATTTGCTTTTTAATGATGACATGAAACATCATTTGGGAAATTCCCCTCTTTTTACTTTCAGTTGGGGTAGGAATATTAAGGAGCTCCTTGAATTGGAACCCACCAGTGTTATGGACACTTCCAGGTCTAGGAGGTCCAACTGTGGGAGATATTCCATTTGTAAATACATCAGTGATGGAGCTTATGTTGCGGTTGTTAGTCTCTACCCTACCATTAGTTGCCCTGGATTGGCTAATTGTAATTCTAAGGGTATCATCTACCTAGTGACCTGTGTTTCTTGTACAGCATTCTATGTCAGAAAAACTAAGAGACTCCTTAGAAACTGGAACACCCTAGAGATTTGAAGCATAAAAGGCCCACAAATGCCCTATTCAAACATTCCTTAGCTTGTTATAATTTTTCAAGGTTTCTTTTTCTTATTATGAATAAAGTACATGTAAAGCCTAAAGAAGATGACTTTGACAATTTGTTGGAATTTATGGAACTAGGTGGGCAAATTAGACTGAATGCTTGCACTATACCCCTGGTAAATGATGTCATCTCTTTGAGAAGTATCTTCAAATTATAATTATATTACAACAATCACAACAATTTAATATAATTATTCATTTATTTAGTATGTTATTTTTCATCATAGTTGATCACAGTGTTGGTGTTATTTGAAGTGTGATAGTGTGCACCTTTGTTACTGTATGTTTGACAGTTGGATTAAGTTTATTTGGTTAAACAATGTACTTCAAGCTAATGCATTTTATATTTCATCATTTATAGTATTTACAAATCTAACATTGGATATTTTACTATATATGTTTAATATTGTTATAGTTTAATATGATTATAGTTATGTATTGAGACAAATTGCATGTAGTTTTTGAGGTAAACATATGTATATTTCTGTATTTCTAAACCAATTTTTTCCTTTCTCACTTTAGATTCTTTGAAATTTATCTACTAGTCTTTTGATTAGTTCATATGGGGCATCCATAATTTATTTATGCACCTGCTGTTATAGGATTAGGCTACAATCTGATGAAGTCCTATCTGGAATTAATAAGAGATGAAAGCACATAGAGTGTGTTTTTTATGTTTTATGCAATTTTATCATGTGCTGGTGTTTATTAAAGTTTGTTTCTTTCAGTTTGTCATGGCATTTTGTGCTGGGTTCTTTGGAGTTGCTGCTCAAGGCTTGTGTACCTTCACTTCATTCTTTCTGGTTACTAGTTGTTTTTGTCCTGTGTTTTGTGCTGTTCTTCCTTTAATGTTAACTGCTATGTATTTAGTTTTTTTCCTTTGGTTATATGACCTTCTTCAACTGTGTTCCTGTACCACCCACCATCTCTTTTTCTTTCATCAGGCTTGTGATGATATGAATTATTGCCAGGTATGGCAGGAGAAGTAGGACAGTGGATGTGTAACATATGCTAGCCTAGCTAGCTGGAGTTTTGTAAAGAATTGTATGTCATTTGTATATTAAACTGACTTGTACAGGTGCTTGTATTGAAAATGTATTTGTAAAGTTGCTTGTGCTAAAAATGTGCTGGACAGAAAAAAATACACCTGTAGGTCAGATTGTATTGTAACTGCTGATATGTATATATTGTAACAGAGGATACTGGAAGAGAAGAGGTTAATATCAGTCCAGCGCTAAAGTTAAATTACTTGGCTTAGGCCATATATGTTGTATCTTACAGTTCTGATTACAACCACAGACGAAATGTCTGAAAGCCAGGACTTAGAATATTGTCCTTAGAGCTGAAGTAATTGCTACCCTGGAAGGTGGAAGTTTTTTAAATGGTTTTATAGCTTCCAGATACTATAACACATCTTAGAAAATCTCTATGTGTGTATATGGTAGCACATATGTGTTAGATTTTGGTTCAGTTTCTAGTAAATGGGTAGTGTGGAGACCAGAGTCAGATGACCAGATGTATGTGATGTCATTCTGTAATCCATCACTGAAATGATGTTTTAATACTAGATGAAACAGAAATCTCAGGGCAGTCTGTTTGTGAAACTTGACAAAAGAAGGATCACTCACCTACATCATCTTGCTTTGCTCTAGTAAGTAAACTAGGAGACAGTAATTCTTATGATCAGTCGGGAAAATATAGCAAAATTAGTTAAGTATTACTTTCTTGTATCTGTGTGAATCTTTTTTCATATTTCCTGTGATTGATACTCTGGGGTTTATTGTGAATAGATATATAGTATGTTCATGTTCTTTTATTATTTATTATTAAATCTATTCAAACTTTTCATTATGGCTGGTCTTTTAGAGAATATTTTAACTTTTGAGAGTACTTCTATTTATTTGGTGACATTGTGAATACTCCTGAAAGCCTTGCTGCATTGGTCAAACACTACCATTTATATTAATATTAATTTTACTCAGTATAATTGAATACCCTTGTAAGAGCCTTAGAAGCTGGCTTTGGAGTGTTCTGGTGGCAGAATCTACCTTTGCAAAGTGGGCATAGTTGCTAATCCTTTGCCAGCCTTTCCCAGGTGAGTGTGAGTGTGTGTGTGTGTGTGTGTGTGTGTGTGTGTGTGTGTGTGTGTGTGTGTGTGTGTGTGTGTGTGTGTGAAAATCAAATTCCAAAGAATGTGTGTGTCAGCCATTTGGAGTAGGGACACAGAGCACTAGTTTCACAGAGAGAGCGGTGGATGACTTGGCTTGGAACACTTGTCTGAGGACTCAGATCTACAGCTGTGTCAATAGGGAATCTTATGTGGGGCCTGGGGAGAGAAGAGGTAACCCAGCCCCAGGACTGAGTGTGCTCCCTGTGTGGTCTAAAGGGGAATTGTGCTTGGTGAAGAGAGCTGCATCTGGACATATTGAGTGTATCTATATCTTTATTCCAAGTGAACATCTCTCACTGGTGTCAGTTCTGAGGATTGAGGCTCCTTGATTAATGGCTCAGAGCAGGGATGTCACAAGGCTTATCTTGATGGTCTACATCTCAGTCTACCTAGCCACAAACACACTTCATCAATGCTGTTTATTTTGATGTTTTTATCTTCCTTAATTTCCAGTTTATCTTTCTTTCCTGCTAGCAATTTGATTCAATAATTTTATTGCTCCTTCCCATCCTGGACTTTCCATTCCTGGACTTTCCATTCTTTTCAATCTTTTTGTTATCAGTTTCTTACGCATTGTCATCAGCAGTACAACCAGTCTTTTTCCTGATTCTGATATTCTCCTTTGGTTTTCTAGTAGAAATAGTTTGGGTGATAATTGTATGTTCCCATTTCCTATAATCCTATTCCTTAGAATGTGGTTTATTTCTTTTTTACATTGCCCTAACATGTTACACTCTCAGAACATATGTTCCCATGTACTTTTCTGTTCTTCACATCTCCAGCATACCCCTGTCATTGCTATGAATAGTCTGGCTAATTTACTTGTTGTATAAAATATTTAAGTAGACATTTCAATGTAAAAGTTCTAAATCTCCATGTTTCTGATATATACCTTGAGAGTCTGAGGACTTCTCGTAATTTCTCATTTTCCATTTGCAACTACTCCTGCTTTCCATTGTCTAATCTGCATTAAGATTCTATGTCTATTGCCACTCAACCATTTTTGCCTAGCTTAATGAACTCTCTGGTACTTCTCCCCTCCTCTCTCCTTCCATTTGATTCCCATATTTAATGTAATTCTCTTCCTTCCTGCATGCATTTCTTACCTTTGTTATTCCATCTACTTTTGATCACCAGATATTCTCACTCCAGCCCTTTTTCCCTTAATTGTTCCCAGGTCAATATGTCATTTCTAGCTAGCAGTTAGGACCAGAATTTCATTTTCTGTTGATTTTTTCCTCCAAATACACTTTACATTTTGTTGCATTTTAACGATCTTCCTTCATGCCTGAAGATTTTGCAGTAGATCTGGAATTCCCAAACCACCACTCTTAACTGTTTGGTTTACTTTCTCCCAAGTCACTCCTGGCTTCTCTCCATCCCATATGAAGTCCCTCAGCAAATGCTTTATTTTCTTCAATATGGTAATACTAATAATTTCCATAAGGCTTAGAGGATTGCAAATCTTATACAAACAATCTTAAAAAAATATTACAAATAATACCAAAAGAGAAAAGAAGGAAAATATAAAATTTAACATCAACTAAGCTATTACAGTACAGATATTTGCACTGTACATGACATAGACATTGTTAAAGGTCTTACATGTTCTACAAGAGAGAGAAGAGAGTAAGATATGTATGAGCAATTAAGAACAAATCATTACAGGCACTACAGTGCAGGACACATGACTTACATTTGC
The DNA here is from genome assembly GCF_019279795.1 of Protopterus annectens. Lineage (NCBI taxonomy): Eukaryota > Metazoa > Chordata > Ceratodontiformes > Protopteridae > Protopterus > Protopterus annectens. The sequence goes on along the minus strand of NC_056727.1, from coordinate 418,290,575 downwards.
TTCTGAGTTTAGGCTTATATAACAACATTCACAGATGAGTGACTTGGCTGCAATAGGTAGGGTAAAGGAGATGCTAAGAGTAGTTGATTAGGTACAGAAGAATGGGGGTAAGAAGCTGAGTTGTAAAAGAGGAGGTTAAAAGGTACAGTAGAATGACAATGCCTAGATGCAGAGGTATTGAGCTGAAAGATGGAATATCATAGCAAAATAGGTTGGACGTAGTGTGAGACAGACAAGGTTTAAATGAGGGGGCAATGTTATGGAAGGGGTGGCTAAGGATAGAATATAGGTAAAAAGTGGGTAGCCTGAAGGAGATATATCTATATCTATATCTATATCTATATCTATATCTATATCTATATCTATATCTATATCTATCTATATTTCTATTTATCTATCTATTTAGATAGATAGATAGATAGATAGATAGATAGATAGATAGATAGATAGATAGATAGATAGATAGATATTGGATATCAGTAAGAATTGTTTAATGTGGGTGGACACTCATGGGATTTGGAGGATGGGTTTAGTGGGTATTAAGGAGTTGAGTATTATATTTGATTATCGCATAACTATCTTTCTCTCAGGTATTACATAAGATGTTGAAAGGTTGAGAAGTTAGGGGTTGTTTTAAGGTTAGTAGGACTGGGATCTACATAGCATTACAGATGCATGTAGCAGAGCTGGCTGGAACCAAACACAAGCTTGAGTACAAGCTCTCTTCAGGGATGTTTTTTTCATAATTTGGAAAAATGGGCAAAACAGCTTAATATTTTTTTAAATGATTCAGTCTTGACCTGTAGGCTGTTTGTACACTGGTCATGTTAAATAATAATCATGTTGCTTGGCCAAAACTACAGTGAGGATGGTCATAACACTAACACAGTAGGAAAATAAGACTACTGAATATTAAGCCAAGAATCACAAGTCTTTTAAAATTAGACACGGCAATCTGTCATGCTTCTCAGCTGTGCAAATATTCACAGAATGTCCAGATTTTTGCCTCATATTTTTGGTCTGTTTCTCATAAAAACTGCAGTTTTCTGGCAGATCATTGAGGGTTGAAGTCAGAAAAATAATGACAGCCATTTGAGTTTCAGACTTGAAACCTGTCAGAAAATTCATGTTAATGCAAAACCTGCCATTCTATCAACTGTCTAGGTTTGTAAGAGCAATATTTAAAAAGTCTCTCTATTTTTGGCCCCCTTGTCCACCAATGTTTATGGCTTTGTCTAGACTTCTTGCTCTAAGAAGTTGAGAGGTGCAAAACTGTTTCTTTGTGATATGGACTAACTGCTTGATTGTGCTTTAGAATAGATCCATGGTTTGCATATGCAGGAAAATGGTGAAGATTATAAGTAACTGTGTTGGAACTCTGTTGAGGAAAAGATATTGGCTTGAAGTGGGAAATGGACAGTGGTTTTGTTTTTTGACTAAGTTTTTTTTTAATTATGGCAACAGCATTCTCGCTGTATATCTAGGATGTATTCCACATTTTATCCATTTCTTCCCATTATGAGACAATACATTTCACATTTGGAGGTGAAGGTTGAGAGTTGTATGGAGAGCTGATCTAATAATTTTTAAATGATCTGATGCAGTACTTGGAGTTGTAGATATCAGAGCACAGCAAATAGGGGCAGAAAGAAAATACAGCACTATGGCCATTGCTTCTCTGATGGAGGAGGAGATGGAGGTAATCAAAGTGTGAAAAACAAAAGGCAGTGAAATGGCTGTTGGACTGATTTGGTGTCAGTGGAGGAACATCCACATTACATGAAAACAAACTTATATTTAACTGTGGCTCATATATCAATTTTCTCTGATACCACATAATGTCCATGATTTTAATCTCATATTTTGGCATGTTTCTGATAAGATATGTGCTTTTCTGAAAAATTATTGAGATTGCAGTTACTAAATAATGCCATTTATTTGAGTTTTAGACTCCACATAATTTAAAAATGCATGGTAGAGTCAAGACTATTATTGTATCAGTTTTTCAACAATGTGAGAGCACTTTTTAAACACTGTCACTGATTTTGTCTCTTAGTCACCTACTATTATTTTATGCTTTTTCCTTGCTTGCTGAGCTAAGAGGATGCGGTTGACTATATTCACCTTCAGCACAAGCTGACGTCAGTAGTACAGAGATGGCAACTGTCATTTTGGTGGAGGAGGGAAAACACAGGGAATTCATACCGATGTACTTTAATGATCACTGGTGTGGCATGGTGTGGGGAGGGGCAGTGCATTTGCCTGTGAACACAAAGTGGTTACAGTCTTTCACTTTGTTCACATTTAAAATGTTTGTGGAAAGTAGCTGCATTTTTGTCAGGGGACAGGCAGACAGGTTTTTTATGGAAGCAACTGAACATCACGGTTATTTCTTAGGGCAAGTTTTGTTTATGTGTGTGTGTGTGTGTGTGTGTGTGTGTGTGTGTGTGTGTGTGTGTGTGTGTGTGTGTGTGTGCGTGTGTGCATGTGTGTGTGTGTTTAAGTGTGTGCGTATGTGTGTGTCTGTGTGTGTGCGTGTGTGCGTGTGTGCTGTGTGCACGAGTGTGCGGTTGGGGTTTAATGCTGCTCTTTTACTCTCTCCACCTTAAGCTCTATATTGCCTATTAATGGGTCAGTTCTTTTTCAAAAATCTCAAGCTTGTCTACCTCTGGCACTATGAGTGGATATATTTATTATGATTTGTCAATCAGTTTGGAGATAATGGAGTATCATGGTTTCCTGAAGGATGAAAGCTGAAACCCAAGAAAACAGTTCTTCAAATATATCAGTATTATTACCTGGGGGGTATATAAGCACCTCCTATGTTTATTGTTTTACATTTATTGATTTTAGGCTAGATATAATGATTTCTGTTTTGCTGATTTTAGCAGGTTTAATGCAATGGAGAGATATATTGATAGTGTTTTTGTAAAATGTAGCCTCTCCAACTGCCCTACCCTGATTTTCATTGATCCAATGATACTGTATCAAGGTAAGAGAATCTATTCCTGTTTTGTTTTTCATTTCAGCCATACTTTTTTATGTATAATACTGAGGACTGACAAGGCTATCCATGCATGGATGTCTGCTAGCTTGCTTTCAAAGTTTCTTAAGTTGACAATAATCAAAAGTAGGTTATAGATTTTACTTGAGTATGAAGCGGTGTTTGGAGTAGGTTTTGGAGGACCTGAGGTATTTAATGAATGGTGTAGTGGGCACGAATTTGGATCAAATCTCTCAAACTCTTTGTGTAAGACATCTGGACAAAGCTTAAAATAATGGGAGGGGGAGGGCAAAGGCCCCAAAATAGGGTAAATCTTAAATATTGCTCTTATAACCTTAAAAGGTTACTAGAATAACAGGATTTGTGTTAGCATGCATTTTCTGAAGTATGAGAAGATCTGAAACTCAAATGTATGTCATTATCTTCAATCCTCAGTGATTTGCCAGAAAATCACATATTTTATGAGGAACAGACCAAAAATATGAGGCAGAAATCTTGCACTCTACTAAAATCTGCACATTTGAGAGGTATGATTGAATGGATATTTCTGCAAAGGCTGACAGTAAGATGATAGTGCAGGTGTGTATTGGGCCATGTTTGTTTACATTTCAGTTTAGGACATATAAAGAGTGAGTTAAGTGAATACTGGACATGATTTATCTTTAAGAGGTGAATAACAGCTTGAGAAAATAGATGGGTGGTTATGGAGAAATGGTAGAAGGAATTGTTTGAAGACATTTCATGTGAGGCAGGAGATGGAATATTATAATACAGGGTATGGCTGTGAAAATATATCATATGTACAAGCAGTGACAGAATTATGATTATTAGTTGTGTTAGTATCTTGGTGAGTAGTGTAGACAAATGTTGCCACCTGTTAGGGTTTTGAGCCGTCGAGTGTACATGAAAGAGATGATGGGGAGGGCTTGGGATAGTAGTTTATTAAGAAGGAGATAAGAGAACTGATAAGTTTCATTGAAGAATGAGTTTTGCACAAGTAGTGTTTGAGACAGGTATGTCTTTAAGGAAGGCAGGGTTTGTGTGCAGAAGTGGTTGAAGTGTGGTAATATTAAAAGTGCTGATAATGGTTGGGACGGGAAGGGAACAAATCATGGACAGCTCCCCACACAGAGGTAATTAGTGATTAGACATTTCACAGAGCTGTCTACAAGGTATGAAATGGTTACTCCCTTTCTGTTATGCTTGGAGTGCTAGCATGGTATGTAAAATAACAAAGAAATAGTTACAAATATCAAAGTTACTAATACATGTAATGTGAAGTCTAACAAATTCTTTGAAAGCACAAGGAATGTCCTATTCCTGTCAGAGTGTAGTCACTTTAGTGCAATTTTGAAGATCCTACAAAAGAATATGAACCTAAAACTGATTTTTTTTTTAAATCATCTATAATTTAATAATAAATACTGGAGTGCATTAAGTAGGAGAGGTGAGCAGGCTAACTTTAGCTGGGAGAATGGCAGAGGAAGTATAATTAGAGATTTAAAAGTTAATTGTGCAATCAGTATTTCTCAAGGCTGTGAGCCCAGGTTCAATTGTAGGTCACTGCACTCTCACTAATATTATAAGGAAACTGACAACAACATTAGAAAAGATATCCACTGATAACCTTCCGTGAATAATGCAATAGCACTGTAAGACATCACAATGGTGTAGTCCAAGGTCCCTGCTGAAAATGTTCCTTTGTGGCTGAGGATATGAGTACATTATTCAGATTTCTTCTTTAAGAGAAATGGAGGGTGTTTAAGAAAAAAATATATGTATTTAGCTGTGTGGCTGAGAAATGTTTTCAGACTTCTTTCCTAAACCCTTGTATTTACATTATTTTTAGACGTTAGCATATGGTATCCTGTAACAATGTGAAAGGAACAAAAGGAGGAAGGAATACTAGATTAGGTTAGTTTATAAGTGGCCAAAAAAGATGGGGACTAGAATGCAGCACTGTGGCTAGCTATTCCGCATGTCTATAATATTCCCCTGGCAGCTCCATTAACTTTAAATTGAGGAGCAAAAAAAAAAACTTTGAGGATTATACCCAGCACAAAGTAGTGAACTTCAGTCATGACCAAAAATGCGGTGAATGCGACAACTTCCCTAGGATGAACCATTGTGGGATTTCTCAATAGTAATATGCTATGTGAAGAACAATGTGCTGCGTAGGTTCAGCTAAAAAGCTTCTGTTTTGGAGATAATTTCCAGGATGGAGGAGGAATAGTTAGGATGAACTGAATCAAAACTGAAGGGGTATGGATAAATTGTAAAGAGGAGAGAAAAATGGAAAACTAGGTGGTACTGATTTTATGAGGAAGACAGAAAACTCCAACCATAATGGTGCTGTAATTGGATAATCCGATAAAAAAAGTCTTCTGCTAATTTTAGATAGAAGTTTGTATGGAAAATTCATTTTGTGGGGTGAACATTTCTTTATGTTACAACATAGCATTTGAGGTGAGGGATAATAGGAAATGTGGCAGTTGTTAATTCACTAATACTGACAGCCCCAACATCGCAAAACGTTTCACTTAAAACTTATGCAAACATGAAGCTAGTGTGTTTGTGTGTGTCCATGTGTATATATATACACACACACACACACACACACACACACACACACACACACACACACATATATATATATATATATATATATATATATATATATATATATATATATATATATATATACATACACTGGGAGGTTGGTGGTCTTCTCCTAAAAAAAGCTTTGTTTCTGGTTTGCAGAAAGTAATAGGATTCACTGCAGTTTATTTTAATGAGTAACTGAACTAAGTAATAAAGAGTCTCAAAAATGGCAAACATATAAAGACAGGCAAAGCGAGGCTTCAAACTTTCTTCAAGAATGTTCCTACTGATTATGAAAGAGATGGCAAAGAAGTGGAGGAATTGGTTGCAGGAATGTAAAAGGAAGAGAGAGAATAGGTTTTGTTCTCTATATTCTCAGATGATTCTAATTGCAGTAGGGGAGGATGAAGTGAAAGGCGTTATCAGGGAAATAAATTAGAAGTTTGGATAGGCATTCACCCTAATGTGCAGCAAATGAAAGATGACAGTAGTATGATTGGGCAGAGACAGGCAAGCTGGGAAGTAGGAGGAGATCAGAAATGTTTAATCCCATATACATTGTCTTTGGAAGGGGAAACATGGTGGGAGACATAATGATGAGCAACATTACTGGCTGAAGGAAAGGTAGTATAGCTTGTTATTGAGGAACAAATGTATGGTGCATTATGGGAAGGAAAATACTCTTGAATGTGATGTCTGCACCAACAATTTCTGCAGAACAAGCAGAGCTAGGGAGCTAGTGTGATACAAAGACTGATGGACACTAATGTAGCAAGGATAAAAAGGGGGAGATGTGGAGAAAAGCTGAGCCTACGTGCTTACAGAGACTGGGGAGAATGTGGCCTGCCAAAGCAATTATAAATCAAACAGATAAAAACAATGTATGTTACGAGGAGGAATTTACATATGTACAATATCCTGCATTTGTAAATATTCTGTTAATGTAGTTCCTCACAGGGATGACAGTTTGAAGTAATTAGATTGTATTTTTGTCACGCGCAACCCCCATGTGAGATGAGCAATAGCACTACTACCTTATGTACACCAACTCCACAGTCACACAACAGTGGAGAAAAAAGGCAATGGTAAACTGAGACCTGTTTTCCAGGAACCATTTTGTATTATTAGCAATCAAGTTGGACAGAGTTGCAATGTTCCAAATACGTATCTTGCCCTGTAAGTGTAAGGAAGGCATTTCTCACCTCATATCTATTTCACTCATCAGAAAATCTGTTATTTTCAATTACAGTGCAGAATATACAAATCTAATACCAGACTGTAAAATATTCTACTTATGTACATGTTTTTATTTATCAAAATATCTATACGTATATTTATCTATATTGAGATTATATATATATATATATATATATATGTATGGAAGCACTACTAAATCACAAAAACCCAAATGTATGGAACCACTACTAAATCCCAAAAACCCAAACTACTGATGCCCAAAATCCCGAGACCAAATACCTGAATGACTAAAATACCGAAACATCAAAACCAGGAAATTCAAACTACCGAAAACTGCACTCAACATACACCACACACATACACATACACACACCGTCCCCCAGAACACAAACACATAAACCTAAACTACAGACAAGCAGGGGGGCAAGCGCACCTGCACCCCCCACACCCCCATACTTAAATATTCTAACTCCAAGGTTGCACTACATACACTAACACATGAAACACCACCACCACACACCTACATTCCCCTCGCACACACACATCACAGTCACAACACATGCTTACACACTAAACCCTAACCAACACATTTAAACATTGATACTTACCTGACCTTCCACCATACCACAACGCCAGAAGTGCAAATGTCAAACTCCCGATGATAAGGATTTTGAAATTCGTGCTTCTGGTCTTTCAGTAATTAGGAGTTTCGGCTATATAGTCTCGAATGTTTGAAATTCGGTATTTCAAACTTTCAAGATTATGTAGGGATCCCATATATAGAGAGAAATAGATATATAGTTAGATATAAATGTATATAGATAAACACTCCATATTATTGAATATTCATAATATCAAATTTTCCGCGGTTGGGTGAGCGTTCAAAAGACATGCATGAATGGGCGTGCCTTCGTTGAAGGTTGAACATCGAGCTGGCACCTCGGCGTTCGTGAAAATCTACTGCCAATCATTAGCGGACCGGAGTTCCGCTGTGGCAATCCCTAACCGGGAAAAGCCGAAAGACAACAACAACAATATAATATCATTTTTTTTTTCCTGCTAGCAGATGTGATCAAATGCTTATTGGTTTCCTTTTGCCAGATTTACTTTTCACAGAACAATGGGGACTGGGAATTTCCCCTTTCTCTGCTGTTATTCAGTCAGAATTGGCATATATTATTGGAAGGGGTGCAAGGGGTGCAGTTCCCCCATAAGAAGGATACAGGGAAAGCTTGCCTCCCTTCAAAAAATGTGAGTTCTTTTTTTTTTTTTTCATTATTTTGCCTTTCATCATATGGGTAGGTATTTTAACTCTTGCCATTTGTGTACTTGGATATTTTTAAATACATTCATGTAGAGATAGATATATAGACAGATCAGCATATGTATCTGCAAACTCAGATGCACATACACATATACAGCAATATCTATCTCTCACTCTTTATAAATCTATAAGTTTTTCTTATGTGTATATGCATAGAAATAAATATAATAAAGTAGATGTGTGCACACATACACAAGCACACTCATGTACACACATACATATACACATGCACAAATACATGCATGTAAATGCATGCACCTGCATATGCAGACACGCATACAAACACACACAAATACAAGTGCACACACACACACACACACACACACACACACACACACACACACACACACACACACACACACACTCAATGGAAGACAGAACATCCACATCAAGATGTCTGTTTTTGAAGGCCTGCAGATCTCTCACACTTCAGAGAATGGAACAATTTAGACTTCACTATGTCAACACTGTGGTAATGGCAACATCAGTTTTCAACAGCCATATAAGTGCAGGTCTAAAATAAATGGCTACCAGAAGATGTGACAGCTCAAAATAATTCATAGTATTGTCAGGGGTGTACAGTCACATGATAAGCAACAGAGTCATTGACTCAGCACAGTAAATGAAGGTTAAAAACTTTGTGAATAAAGGGGAATATATACAGGGTTGGTGGGAAGGAATTGTTAAAAATCTCATCTGTTTTAAAAAGAATTGAATCTACTGAGAGTCATTATATATAAACAGAGAATTTTACAAGATGTCTTCTTTTAGCCAAATGGAAGTAAATGCTGTAGTTCCTTTTCTAGTCAAAAGTGGATATTTAAGCACTGTATTTAACACAATTAACTTGTAAACTCCTGATGAAGGGGTCATGCTAGCCTGAAAGCTTCAGTGACCTATGTTGGTCGAATAAAAGGGTATTACCTCTTTTCTAAGTTGTAGTAACTTTGTGTTTTCATAGCTAAACAGGTGATCTAAATATGATGTTATTATGGAGCTGCCTTGCTTTTAAAACAACTCTCTAGAAAGATTTATTGGCAGATATGCTTATTAGAAGTTTGAACATGGACTCATGCTAAATATATATGACTAATACATTCTCCATTATACATTAGATGAGTAATGGAGTTGTAATTATAAGACTGTCTGAAACCCTTTGATGTCCTAAAGATGCATAGAGTATGTCTGTTTTGCTGCTGCCAAACAGCTGCAGAATAGAAAAATATGTATGGTGTATGTCTATACAGAGTCACATAATTTCATTTTTACAGATAATGGCTAAATTCAGCAAGCAAAAATGTTACAGCTACAGTGCTTAACATCTAATACTTGAGCCTGATGTCATAAAAAGTAGAAAAAATATTACTTAGAACTAGGTTTTAAAGATGAGGGTATGTGCTCTGCAGCTGGAACTTGGAATCCTCACAGATACTGGAATGTGAACATATCTGGTTACTAAAGCTAATAAAACCACTACAATGTGGAAATGAATTGTATCTTGAGTTATAAATATGGTAGCTGTTGCTAACGCACTCATGTTTGCCAACAGAGTGTTTTAGAGAGACACTGTCTGAGGGATAAAGGTGGAAATTGTGAACTCATACTATCTATAGGCTGCCAGATTTTATGATCCCTGTTCCACTTGTTTTCCCTAGGAGCAAGAAGAACGTCTGTCACCCATCGAATAGTGTAATTCTTTACAACAAATTATGTACTGGGCATTACCATGTGTCACTTATATTAAATTGTGTTAATATATAAATAACATGTATTATAATAAATAGTACTGGCATTGAGGCCATGCAACCGACTGAATTTCTGTTGACAATACTACTACATAACAAAAACCGAGTAAGAAGTTGAAATGAATTCATGGCAGAGTAAAACAGAAGATAATGCAAGGGAAGCTGATAAGCATTCCACTTTTTTTATCAAAGCAAATGAGATTAAAAAATAAGATGGTTAACTAACTAGCTACCTGACTGACTAATCATTTGCTTGCATGCCTATTTGTTTATTTATTGTTTGCTTGTTTGTTGATTGACCAGAACAGTCTGACTAGGCTAGAAAAGTTCAATTTCAGTAGATGCTTGAGAATAAAATCTCCAAACAATGAGAACGAATATACATACAATAAAGTTCTAAGAACAGCAAACAACATCCAATAACGGTCTGATACTTAGAATTCTAAGGAAATGTGATATTGATATAAAAATGTGATGGTGATATTTAATTTATCCAACATTAAAACAGTGTAACTACATATATTAGTGGGTTCAGCCTAGCACTGTGACTCCTGCTCTTTACTGGTGTCTAGCCTGCATCCAATTTAAGAGAATAATAGACAAATTAAGAACTTTAAATGCCAAACCATATATAATTGTTTATGTGTAACAATTGTTAATCAATAGGGTAGAATAAATCATGCGTAAGAGTTTTTAAATGTCTATGGCAATATTGGTTATTAACGATGTCCTACTAGGCTTTCTGCTGTGTTTTCTCTTGAACTATTTTGTATATTTCCTCTTCATGAAAAGTGAAAGAGTTAAATACTTTTAATAGTTCTTTCTCAGCAATGAATGTATGTCATACACTGTACTGTGCATCTTGTGCTGTGGAGATTTTTTTGAATGGTTCTAAGATACAGCCTACTGTTTTGAAGGTATGGTTTAGTCCTTACTACGCTGACCCCAATTTGGCAGCACACTTTGACATACTTGTGGTCCTTAGACTGAGTATGTGAACTTTTTGTGGTCCTGTACCCCCAGGTCCCTTAGCCTGAGTATGTGAACTCTTTGTGGTCCTGTACCCCCAATGTGAGGGACAGCTACACTATAGGATGTGTTCCAGTACCTACCACCTCACTGCAGCTGATCAGTGTTGATTGCTTCATATAGTATTAGTTTATTCCAGTTTATGCACAGCACACACTACCCAAGTAGCCCATCGGTGCGAAAGCAGTTGCATAGTGTAGAGTATTTCCTGAACCAGTCTGATGTAGCACATATAACACAATTAGGTGTAACATTCTGCAGTGATCCACCATAGTACACATGATAATGCACGAAGGGGTTATCTGGGAAGTGGCTCCTCCAGATGATGAGTAACCATTTTAAGAAAATGGAGATGCAATGCCTTTCTTTTGCACAGTGATTATATTATGTACAATTGAGAGGTGGGAAGCGGTACTCAGGGAGGTGGGAAGAGGTTATCCTTGGACAATGAGCATGGATTTAATATTTAGTGGAAGTTGGGTGGTCTTGGATAATGACCAAATATTTACCTGATATGGTAGGTGGGATGAGTTCCATAAACAATCATAATCGGGAATGGAATGTTTCCAAAGACCATGTGTGCTATTGTTCAGTTGGAAATGCATCTGTAGTGCACACTGCACATTTAATAACCTCACTATCATGTGTACTGCTGTTTTGCTGGGAATTTATTGCTACTGTACACTATGGATTGATAACTTCACTATCATGTTCACTGTTGTTCTGTTGGGAATGCATTGCTATTATACACTATGCATTACTATTATACACTATGCATTGATAACTTCACTATCTGCTAGGAATGCATTGTTATTATACACCATGCATGGAAAATATTTCCCCATTAGCTTGACAAGTTTGATCTGTAAAGCCATGGAATGTATTGTTATGGATCTCATAAACAAGGATATAGGCATTCTCCAAGCACTTGACCCCACCTTGTTCGGATTCGACAAGGGCTGATCTTGCCTGTTGAACCCGGCTGACTTCCTTGAGACTGTCACCAAGGCCCTGGATGAGGGAAGGTCAGTACATACAGCTTACCTTGTTTTGGCAAAGGCCTTTGACACAACCCCCACTTGGGCATCATCAAAAAGCTAACACAACTTGGTGTAAATCCCAGTTTCATCAGGTGTGTGGCCAACTGCCTCATCGATAAGACCCACAGGGTCAAAATAGGACCCTCCACCTCCAACAGCAGACCTGTCACTAGTGGTGTTCCCTAGGGATCTGTCCTGGGATCCCTACTGTTTGGCATCTACTTCTTCTAGGTCCAGGCTAAGACAAAAGGCCTGTAGCTGACCAAGTTTGCAGATGGCTGTAAGTTGGATACTGTCATTGATTCCCCAAATGATGTTAACATATGGCACAGCAACAAATAACTGGTACCAAAGTCATTTAGTTAACATTTGTTTACTGGGAATGTCCGACTTGGAACTAAGCCAATTTTCAGCAGAGGCCGGGGAGGCACATGCTTTTATGACGTGGGAGGAAACTGGAGCACCTGGAAGAAACCCACATAAATGTTGGGAAGACATGCAGACTCTGCACAGAAGGCATTCCAGCTGAGAATTAACTGGACAACCTCTTGCTTTGAGATGACAATGCTACCGCTGCACCTTTGTGCCATCCAGCCATCTGCTGGGAATGCATTACCACAGTACACTATGCCCTGATACCCTCACTATCACATGCACTGTTCTACTGGGAATGCATTTCTACTGTACACTATGCTTTGGAACACTATTAAGCACTGCAGTCAATATGAGCAGTCACAATGCACATCTGTAGTCTCCATAGGATCAAGCAAGGCATTCATTGCACGAACAGATAGTATTATGCTGGGAAGTCCATGATGGCCCGTGATGCACATGAAAGCTTGCACCATATGATGACCATATTCTTCATGAACCTCATCGTCTATCTTTACATATATAATTTTAGTCCTCAGGGAGATCATAGAGGACATGCAGGTGGTTGGTGTGAAAGAGCATGATGCAAAGGACAGGAAGAAATGGAAACAGATGATCCGCTGTGGTGAGCCCTAACGGGAACAGCAGAAAGAAGATGATGAAGGAGATCTTTTTGTAAAACAAAATCGCAGTTTCTATGTTTTCACATTTTTCCATTGATCATAACCCAAAACACACCTCCATCAAAGATCTGACTGCAAGTGCTTTTCCACTGCTTGCATCACATAACTCTCCCTTCACCTACGTCACTTCAGCTTCTACTCTCTGTTCTCACCTGCTGTTTACTTCCTATATTTACTACTAAAATTAATCCATATTTGTTTTTCAACTCTGTTGATAATATTTGCTCATGGTTTCAGTTGTCAGTGGGATTCCCTACCTTCTGTGATCACTCCATGTTTATAAATTAATTCTGTTTTATTCTCTTATAAATTTCTTCACCTGGCTTTTGCATGCAAATGGCTTTTTGGGATCAGTGTACCACTCTGGTAAACAAACTAAAATAATTAAATAAATCAAAATTGAAGCACTCTTTTACAGAAACACTAGTGATGTCCACATCCAAGAGATGTAGTTAACGAATATATACAAAACAAATGTTCGTAGCTGTGCGACTTTCTGCCAGCCAGGAGGACTGCTGCAATTGTTTGTCCTGCAGAGAGTAAAGATAGATTGTTGTTTAGCCAACTGTATGGCATAGAGTTTAGTTCCTGGTATAACTAGGGTTGTCAACTCTCCAGCATTTTTATGTATAGTCCAGAATTAAGGGACACTGTCACTGACATTGAAGAACACATTAATATGTTTGATTGTGCACAGTAATATTGTACGACAATCCTCTTGAGGGGAGGTTAAATGCACAATTTTATTCTTCATGTATTTTACTTTCATGTACATGCCCAGAATTCTTGACATGAAAAGTTGACAACCCTAAGTATAACCCAGATGACCCAAATATAATTAGTGGGTGAGACACTGGAGTGCAGCAAGGGATCGGAGTGACTACCTGATGGTTTCCACTTGGGACATGGGGGTACAGGACCACAAAGAGTTCACATACTCAGGCTAAGGGACCTGGGGGTACAGGACCACAAAAAGTTCACATACTCAGTCTAAGGACCACAAGTATGTCAAAGTGTGCTGCCAAATTGGGGTTAGCATAGTAAGGACTAAACCATACCTTCGAAACAGTAGGCTGTATCTTAGAACCATTCAAAAAAATCTGCACAGCACAACATGCACAGTACAGTGTATGACATACATTCATTGCTGAGAAAGAATTATTAAAAGTATTTAACTCTTTCACTTTTCATGAAGAGGAAATATACAAAATAGTTCAAGAGGAAACACAGTAGAAAGCCTAGTAGGACATCGTTAATAACCAATATTGCCATAGACATTTAAAAACCTCTTACGCATGATTTATTCTACCCTATTGATTAACAATTGTTACACATAAACAATTATATATGGTTTGGCATTTAAAGTTCTTAATTTGTCTATTATTCTCTTAAATTGGATGTTTTTAAATGCCATGAATGGGTAAAGAGAAAAAGTGTGCACATGCAGCCCTTCATCAAGTGTTGCTTTTACTTTTTCATTGAATGCCACAGGTTTCAAAAAAAAATTCCTTTAACAAACAGGCAGCTTTCTATTTGTCATTCTGAATAAGATACATCATGGGTCTCTCCATGATTTTACATAGTCTACTGGTCAAGCCTGAGGGATTAAAGTTATTTGGTCCTTGTGACTCTTGTTTCATTAACTGCTGCCACTACTTTCTGTCACTGTATGTTAGGGATGTATGCACATTTTAACATTTTCAAGAGTTTATGTTTCCATTATTCTGTGTAGGAAATGAACGAGAATGTTTGCTGGTTCCCTAAAACTTCAGATTTTAACACTACGGAAGATAGAAGTTACCATAGTTGTATTTATAAAGGGAATTTAGCTCCTTTTCCCAATAATACTCTTATGTATTTCATATTGTGACATCTGCACATTTTATTGCAAATAAATTTGCCCTGCCATCTATCTAAATTATTAAAGTTCTATCTGACACCATTACATCCACAACTTTCCTCTCAATTTTCTGATGTAAATAAAGAATATCTTATTATTAACAGTTTTTGAGTGCAAGCTCAATCCATGTTTAGAGTTAGCACATCCAATAAGAAAAGTAAGAGCTCCTGTATCATATTAAATCTTGACTTCCTGAGGCAGGCTGACAAAAATCAAAGCTACAAGCTAAATGAGTTCCAATGGCATTTTCCGGAGATTCTCCTAGAGCGTATGACAAAATCCAGTGAGTATATTTGATAATCCCAAGGAGTAACTTTCTGAATGGCAAAACATTGAAAAACTCTATCTGAAGCTTGAAAAACAAATTCCCTGAAATTAACCTTACTGAAACAAACACAAAACACCCAATTTCCACATAGAAATAATCGCAAAAAAGACAGTCACCTTTTGTGAACAACCAAATACCACAGTAAAAAAAAAAAAACAAATACCTAAAAATACCATTAGTAGCTTCATCTCTTACTTTTGTGAGATAACTCTTACTCTATTATCTGCCTCTGTCCTTAACACCAACCTGACACCCTCTGTCACCAAAAAACTTTTCTTATAATAATCGCACTGTAAAACACACAAGCAGACCACACACAACATATATAAATGCATATGCACACACCTAAAATTTTCAGGTACCCAAGTCTTATGCTAACCCTAACCTCCAGCAGTCCAACCTAATGCTGCCCACTTACTGTAACCAAGAACACTTCCCCAACAACATTCAAAAAAACACTTTTAATAAAATGGGCATTCAGTAAAGAAAATGCTTAACTCACCATAACTTGGCTGCAGCTCTGAATATCATAACACTCCTGGCATAGGCCCTGAATACCATAACAAAGAAGTCTGTTTCTATGGGTGCTGTCCCTGATCTTTCACATCAGGCAGTAGTGGAACCTGTTGATAAGGGTGGGACTCAGCCCTGGGTTCATTAACTATATACCCACTATTCTTTTTATATGCTTTGCTAAATAATAATAATGGTCATTATGGAGCAGGTGAAGAATGACATTGCAGAATAATTTACTTGCAGACCTGAGCTAATTTGGCTTTGGGAAGGGAAGTTTCTTATTTTGTTTTAGTTTTTCAAAAGAAGTTTAGCAGTACCAGATAAAGGAGGTAAAGGTTTCTTACAGTACATGCTGTATATCTTTATTATGTCAAGTCTTTAATTTTATCCCTCATACAAGGATTATAAATACATTCAGGGTATCGCAAAGTTTATAGTTATGTATCTCAAAGCATTGGTCACTATAAAATATCCATGAGTAGACAGACGCTAGTGACATGAGCACTTCTGTCAATATGAATGATTTTCATATTTATCGTGTTGCTAGGTTGGCCTCTAGATGGGCCTTATATTGTCTGTTTAAGAGTTTGATTGAATGCTAGATTGGGATGTCATATCTCTCAATAGCAGCACAAATAATTTGAGCATTAAAATTGTGATCAGTCCTCCACACTAAATATCCACAAAGTGCAAAAACCTGTGTCTCACAGCCACTAAGGCTTGACCATAAACCCAACATATTAGTCATAGGAGACTCAATTGTGAGACACACAGATGTGCCACTCACCAGGCTGGATAAGGAGAAAGTCACAGTTAGTTGTCTGTCAGGGGCCAGAATCCACCATATCACATATGTACTCAGGCCTCTCAACAACATGTACTGTTATGACTCTGTCATCCTCCATGTTGGCATGAATGACTTTAGATGTACCTCCCTGGACTATATGAAGAGAGACATGACTGAACTTGCTGAATATGTTTCCCAAGCAGGTATGATCCTAGCCTGAAGCAGTATTCTACCATCACCCAGAATGATGCCTCAATGCAAACAGAAAATGATTGACTTTAACAATTGGCTTAGCTTCTGGTTTCATTCCAGAGGGATCCAGTATCTAATAGCCTGGGAAGATATGATTGACAAACTATGGTGCTTTGTCAGAGATGTCTTTCATCTGCCTCACTTGGGTTTCAGGCTTCTGGCAAAGGGTCTTGCCTCCCCTATAGTGCCTTTTTTAGTAAAAGTGATGAGGTTAAAACTACCAACATAAAAGTGTAAACAAAATACAAATTGAAGGTCATGCTGCTAAACACTACGAGTCTAAACATGAAACCGCACTCATTGCAAGCTTCATAACTCTGGAAAATGCTGACATCTGTACAGTGACATAAACCTGGTTCAAAGCTATGGAGAGCACCCCAGCCTCATCTGGTTACTCATCCTATTATACATTCAGACCCCAAATTGTTGGCAGTAAAGCCAAAGGAGGTGGAGTTTCAATATATATTAAAGACATACACACCTCCAGGCTGGCCAAACAGTATGACGCACATGAGACACTCCGGGTGCAGTTAACCATTGACAACATCCCTATACAAATCATAGCTAGTTACCAGCCCCCAATTCTGACTCAAGATGTTCAATCTGTCTATCTCAACCACTTCTAATCTATCAGGATTCAACCCTTTACCCTGATCCTGAGTGACTTTGACTCCCAAACATAGATTGGAAGAACTACTCATGCCAGAACACAAATGCCCAGAGATTTCTCGATTTTGTCAATTCAAATGCCTTGAAACAGCTAGTCGATACCCCCCACAAGAGATGACTTGGTATTAACCAACATGATTAACCACTGCAGCATCCCTGTAGTATCATCCTCCCTGGTAAGATTCAACCATAAAGCGGTCACTTTCGAAGTCATAATCTCCCCTGACCCCTCTCTAGCTGGGGTCAAATGAAAAAAAAGTTTGAAAAGCTGATTACATCCTCCTGAGGGATGGTATATACATCTTCAAAGCCCCCTCCCCCTCTCTAGGAACTGGCAGTAGTATCCAAAGCTATACCAAAGCACTATATGAGAATATATATAGATGCATGAAATCAGGAATTCCTGACAGGACTAAAGCATCCTCCACAAGGAAGAGTAAACCTGTCTGGTGGACATCTGCAATAAATAAACTCTATAACAAAAGGAAAAAAAATGTTGTCCCGGACCAAGAAAGAGCAGGTGCCCAATTGGAAACAATCTGTCCTTAGCCTGAACAAGCAAATAACAGCACTAGTGAAATCCTCCAAACCAAACTTCAAGTCCAAATTGGCCACATCTACTATAGACAATCATAAGGCCTTCTTCACATATGTCTGCAGTCTCAAAGGAAGCACCCAGATCAGTTCAGAACTTATGGTCAAAGACACCACATGCCGTAGATATAGCAAACTTGCTGGCTGACAGATTCAGTGAAAATTTTACCCCTCTGTCCCTCCCATCAATAAATCAGGACATCCCCAGTATCTGACTCCTTCCCCTTATATCTAGGGAACAGATTATCACCGCTCTCTCAAAGGCAAAAAGTACAGCCTCCATGGGACCTGATAACATCCCAGGCTGCATCCTACATGAAGTCAGGCAGGAACTTCCAGCACCATTAGGTGCCCTATTCAACCAACTGAGTGGAGGACAGCCACTGTCATCCCTTCGCACAAAGTCGTAGCGTCCACCGATCTGGGAATTTATAGACCCATCAGCCTAGCTAACACCACCACACTGAAAAACACAATAAATGGATGAAAAACCACAAACTAGTGACCTCCAAAACACGTTTATTGCTCCTGACATCTCAGCTACAAGCCTTCAAGGAAGATAAAAGCATGAGCAACCTCCCATGCTAGCCTAGCTAGCCTGAAGGCCATCCAGGGGGATGTTCTAAATGTTTATGTATTTTGGGTAAACAGTAAAAACAGGCCATACATGCCTGATCTACATTAAACTTCCTTTTAGCATCCTCCCTGGAAATGTACCCTAACCTAACACCTTTATCAACTAATTCCAAATATTGTTTTTGAGAAGTTAAATACATAGAAATATGAACTTTTTTGTATACATTGATATCATTTAAATGATTATAACACATCTCTAAATAACTCGGTACATTCATAATAACCAACTTACTGCCTTTGTCAGCAGGTTTAAAAATAAGGTTATGGTTTCCCCTTAAATTTGTTAATGCAGCCCATTCTGCCTTAGTAAGATTATACACAATATTATTCAAGCCTTTAAAAAACTTTTCAATTTCCAGTGCTACAGAAAAGTTCAACATTTGCTAAAATGACATAATAATTTCATTACTGACAACTGGTGTAAACTTATTATTTGAATTTATCATGCTAGTATCAAACATATAGTAAGCATTCACTGGTTCATCCGAAACACATGAGTAAAAACTTTTATTCCCCGAAAAAGAATCAATTTCCACATTGACATCTTCATCAACTAACATTTCATTTTTGTAAGGGAAAAAAACATTTTAATTGCAGTTTTCTTATAAATTTATATATGTCACATTTAATATCATGTAAGCATGAAATGACAGTAGGTATAAACTTCAATCCACACTCGAAAACCACTATTTCAACAAATATCCAGACAAGTTGACAATATAAGAATAAAAGTTACCATTTTCCTATCTTAGAATATTGGAACTGCTGTGGTCATTGATGGTTATAATTTGATTGTTGCCAAGTTGCGGATAATTGTCCCTCAGGTTGGCGTTTTTGCGAATGGAACCCCCCTAGGCCGAAATTTGTTGAATTCTGAAAAGTCCATTGCATGCCCTCTGAATTCTCTGGTTGTGGTAAAGGTGAAAATTCTCTTTTATTATTCACCAGCACACCTTCTTCCTCCTCTGATAGTAAAGGCTCATTAGTTGACACAGCTGAAGAGAAGGACCACAGTTCTGACTGTCCACTTCATCGTTCAAAGGATACATGATGGGATACTCTTTTGCAGTTGGTTTTGGATAAAAACGGATTACCGTTGTCATAATCATGGGTGTCCCGTGCCAATTTTATCTTTTTTCTGGCTATGATTTCCTCTTCACGGGTTCTTAATTTAACATTAATATCACCCAGCACTTTGTCCAGAAATTCTGGACCAGTCTGAGTAATTAATTTACTACAGGTAGAGTTTATTTCTTTTTGCAACTCACCCTGTTTTACCCTGTCATGTTCAACTAATACAGAGATCCACTCCAAAGTACATTTGTGAGCTAGAAACACCCAGCTCTTATGAAAGTTAATGCCTAATTCATCTTGGAGGTTAAAAGGGATAGAAGGATCTTTAAATGCTCTTAGTCCCCATGGTGTAATATCCAGTTCCTGATATTTTAAAAGACGCCGGATATTCAGAAACACAGACGTTTCCTTGAACAATAATTTTTCAAGAGAATCACAAAGTACCTTGATTTCCGAGCTCATAGATGCCACATATCTTCTCGCAACCACAGAAAAAGGGTCAAATAAATGATCATTCAGTTTCAACCTCCATCTATGCCAAATAGTAGAATGTTCATTAAGATCACTACCTGATCCAATAACAGCCTCCAAATGTGAAGAGCCAGCCTCTCCTTGGGCTGGATGTAATGGAAAATTGTTACCTATTCTCTGCTGCGAATCAGGCAGACTATCACAAAATGGTCTAGGTAAATTCATATTGGGGTCACTGGCCAAAAAGAGCCTCAAACCAATACCACCACACTGAAAAACACAATAAATGGATGAAAAACCACAAAACAGTGACCTCCAAAACACGTTTATTGCTCCTGACATCTCAGCTACAAGCCTTCAAGGAAGATAAAAGCATGAGCAATCTCCCATGCTAGCCTAGCTAGCCTGAAGGCCATGGAATGGATTATCATGGACCTCATTAACACAGACATTGGTAGCCTCCAAACATTCGTACCCACATAGTTTGGCTTTGTCAAATGGAGGTCATGTCTGTTAAATTTGGTCGACTTCTTTGAGACAGTCACCAAAGCAATGGACAAGAGGAAGATGGTGCACACCACCTACCTTGACCTGGCCAAAGCCTTCAACATTATTCCCCACTTGGGCATAATAGATAAACTCTCTCAACTAGGCATCAATCCATATGTTACCATATGGGTAGCTAACTGGCTCACTGACAAAACCCACCTAGTCAAAATAGGGGAAGCCACCTCAAGCAGTAGATCCATAACAAGCGGCATACCCCAAGGTTCACTCTTGGGGCCTCTGTTATTTGGGATATACTTTTCTGAGGTGCAGGCCAAAACCAGTGGGCTATGGCTGACCAAGTCTGCAGATGACTGCAAGCTGGGCACTATCATCAATTCCCCTAGTGATGTGGACCTCCTCCAAAAGGGTGTCACCCAAACAAATGACTAGTGCTAGAAACATGGCCTCAAGCTCAATACAAAAAAATGCATCCCTATATTCTTCCCTTATAAGGCCCCTTATTGAGTACAATGCCTCATTCAGCATGTACCTCACAAAGCACATGCAGCAACAGGAGAGACCACAGAGGTTCCTCACTAGGAAATCTAGGGACTCAAAAATCTTTCATATGCAGATAGGCTAAAAGCCATATACCTCTACTCGGTTTCATAAAGACTCCTCAAAGGTGATCTCTGGCTGGCATACAAGGTGATCTCAGGCCCTGCCTTAATGGCACTGATCCATATCTGAAAGTCAAGCTCCACTTGAGTAACCCGCACGCGCGGCCTCAACCAGGTCTGTGACTTCAATAGGACTTGTTGGTGGGACAGTTTTATGACCCAAAGACTCCCCCATCTGCAGAATAGACTCCCTCTCCACATCAAGCAGAGTACCTCTTTACTCCTTTTTAAGCGTAACCTGGATAACTGAATGGCCAAACAGAAAATACATCCCTGGGACTCCACCCGTGTCCCTGCTGGACAGAGGCATTGGGTGCTGACTTGTCTAAACATGGGCTAAACTCTTGGATAGGCTTTTTAGGGACTCGGTTCCAATAGCCTAGTGACTTCCTATAATTCTATTATCAGTAATAGAGCTAGTTGGTTCCCTGTGGAATGCAAGGACTTGCAAAACCAAGTCCTGAAATGTCTAAAAAGACTAAAAATACAGGAGAAGAGTGAATATCCGACATTGCCTTTCTCCTTTGAACTATTCTTTTTTTTTGCAGGGAGCAAGCCATACTGCACCCACGGATGTAGTCCAAGTACTCCCAAGCTTATACATATCAACTCTGAGATTACTAAAACTCAGGGAAAAGGAAAATTCATAGCAGTGGCAATCTCAAAATTAATATATTGAAGTCTGAATTTTCAGTCATTCATTCTCCTAATTCCAGGACTTTGCATTGTGAGTCTTGACAATCCAAACACTTACCTTCTAGGCTGTAACAAACTCACTACACACTAATTCCTGCCTATCTTGATTAAAGTACAGCACAGATCTCTCTGTACACATAATAAAATTCTTAATGAATTCACAGGCTTCTGTAAATTCCAGATTAGGATAATGGCTTCTAAACTTCTTGAAGGACAGTAGGCAGTAAGCTTGCTTTCCAAACTTATTAGGCTTCAAACAAAGTGATTTCAGATACTTTTCTTTGTTGACATTACAATGTCAGTCTAGTCAGCAGCACTTAATCATGGAGACTAATTGTAAGATGCTGTGTAATTTACCTGAAATCATTTATCTTTGTTTTAGCTAAAGTTTGCAATTGTTGTGGACACCACTATCTTTCCAGAACTAAAAATGGTGGATTCCCACTGGTAAGTCTTCTGAACATCACATGACATTCTCACATATTTCTCAAGTGCCATAGTACCATGCTATTGTCATTTAAACTTCTCTAAATTTGTGCAATGTCACCTGAAAAAATAATAGACCAGCTTGGAAAAATGAGGTACCTGCATTAATTTACAACTTCTTTCTTTCGTGAAATGCATAGCTGTATGGTTCATCCAGAAGATATAAACATGCTGGCTACCAACGTTAGGAAGCCACATACTATAAAATATGATATTACACAGCCAGCTCCTTCTTAATAATGTTGAAATATGCAGATATCAACTTTAACTTTCTTTTTACATTCTATATATTCACACTTAATGCAGCTGAAATACTACTGCCATGTTAAACAGATGCTAGTTAAATGGCTAGACATACTATTTAAATAATTCCTTTAACTATTAACTTCCTGGTAAATGTTTGAAACCTATGGTATAACAAATGTATTTGATTTAAGGAAAATTAATCCATCACATATCGATGTGCACTACAAAATCCATTTCTATGTAATTGCCCTAAACTAGTATTAAAGGTAATAAAAACCTTCCTTTAAGCGTGTAGGGCTTGAGATGACAGAAATACCACACATACTTCCTATCACAAGTTCAGGCAGTCACATAATCATCTACCCATGTTGGATAACAAAACACATGGGAAGGTAAATAAGTAGCTAGCTTGACAGACAGCTGGACATTAGCCACTACAAAAATTTTACTAATGCATCTATGTGTTAACCAGACAATACAGAATGTTAGGCTCACCTGCTTGATTTCAAGATAGAAAACACAAAAGTTATTATTTAGAGTAACACTCATGCACCAATAGCTATAGGTTACTAAGCTAAAACAGGAGCGGCACAGCTACAGGGGTTATGCTTTAGGATTAATAGTCCTCAGGCACAAGCTAGCAATATTTCAGTTTATGTAAGGTAGGGAAGCAGGATCACAAACTCTGGCACATTAAACTTTAACTGTTTAGTAAAAAACATCTGGACAGTACACTGATGACAATGCAGCTGATTTAATAGCTTTCTGTAAAAGCCTGCTGTTCATGTTTTCGTATAATAAATGGATAATTGATTCAACTGATACAGTGCTCCTGCCTGATTGTCCATTCTTTTGTGTAAAAGCAATGCATTGAATTCCAAGAATACACCAATACGTGTCATAAGCAACACCATAAGGTATTTTTCTGTGTCTGCAGTAAATTCCCAATTTCTATAATAGACTGAGCACTCCTAGTGTCTACGTACCCAAATGTTTTCACCAAAGTGACTTTATGGTTACTTCCATGTTTGTCTTAATAACTGGCATTTCCACACAAAGCGCAGTAACT
Organism: Protopterus annectens; assembly: GCF_019279795.1. Classification (NCBI taxonomy): domain Eukaryota; kingdom Metazoa; phylum Chordata; order Ceratodontiformes; family Protopteridae; genus Protopterus; species Protopterus annectens. Next base: position 418,266,687 of record NC_056727.1, on the reverse strand, counting down.
TCTGCTCTATTGATAGACATTAATTTGCCCCTGTAAAGGCTTTTCAAAAAATAGTGCAACATCCATACCAGTACCATAGGACATGATGTGGCTAACACTCCCCCCATCTTTTCCAATGCATTATTTGTTAAATGTGTTAATGAACACCCCATCCTCTGTAAAGCATTACTTGATAAACAGTATGAAAGATAAACCACACAGTCATTATAAAATTGCCATATCACAATTCAGAGTGAAGAAAAAAATAATAAACCTTTAACCATGTGAGTAAGAAGAGTGGCATGATTATTTTGCTTGATACATTTGCTTTTAACTGAATTCAATCACTGTGTACGAATACTTTTTTGTAGAGTGGCAAAAAAAAGTTTGTTAATAGATGCTAAGATAAATGTTTGCATTAGTGACCCCTTTTAGAAAAAAATCATTCACAATTACTTAACTTTGTCCTGGGTTCTATCTCCAAGGAGGCACATTATATTTCACCTGGTGCTGCAATTTGGTTTTACCCTACAGTGACCAGTATCATAACTGAAAGTTATGTTTACAACTATCAAACACTATCTTAAAAATATTGAATTGGAATTTAAGTATCATTGTTGCAGTATCCGCGTTATCAAAGAGGGAAAAAACTCACATTAAGTGAGACACATATCTGTGATAATGTTAACCTATGACTCACATAGATACAGTGTGAATTCTGCATTCTAAAGCCCTGGCTTCAGTTTCACTTGGACACAACTTCCTCATCAGCCAGCTCATTGATTTAAATTAACCTTGCTGAGGCCAGTAATACAAATGACATATTTGTATTAATGTATAAAAGAATCTGCACGTGGTTATCAGAAAATGTCACCAAATAGGAATCTTCAGAATGTGCAATGATATGGTTATGCTTCACAGCAATAATCGCACTAAGCCACCAAATGGTGACATAATTGCAAAGGTCTTATATTCTAAATATTTTGGCTTGCAGATGTCAACTGTTTGCTTGCAGTGAAGTAAAAGACAAAGAGATGTTTCAAAAACTGTACTGCCACTGGATCAAATTATTCAACCACCTTATAGCTAAGAAATTCTAGTAAGACTCATCATATGGATGCTGGATTGATTCCCTAACTATATATACATACATACCCCATGGGTTTGTACAAATAATTTTACTTGATCAAATCAACTGCATTGGCATAGGGTTTTACATGTTATTATGATACCAGTGAACCAAGTTTGCTAACTTGCCTGTCTGTTGGAGTAAAGAGTTTAGGATGATATGAATGATTTAAGATTGGCTAGGGATATAATTTTATAAAAGCCAAAAACTGAAGAAATAACATTATTGATCTGGGAAGGAGCACAGCAGATTACTTCTAAAGAGATTTTCTGTCTATTTAACTAGCACTGTTGTTCCAGCATTAGTATGCACACACTGTTTCCAAGGAATGGTTAGGTGGTGCCAAAGGTGATTGCATCATTTTTCCCTTTCCTCACAGAACTCAATACATAAAAGTGCCAACATCATTTTAATTAGAGATCGGAAGTGTCTGAATAACAGCTTGATTTTTCAATGTCCATAAAGGTTGTGACATATAAACAGACATTCTAAAGCAAAACAAAACAAGAGGGAAGCTCCCAGGTTACTCTGTAAAGAGACTTGTGTTTAATTGGCCTTTATAAATCTGAAATAATCTGCAGCAAAAACCTCATTTTGCATCAGTCTAAATGAGAATGATTTGTGTCAATATGACAAACAATGGGGCATAATTTAAAACAAGGACAGCACCATCAGTAAAGGTAACAATAGCCACAATATGCATATGTCAAGATATACTAAGGTCAGCAAAAATCGAAGATCAAACTGTTTTTCCATCCAAAGCCACTTTTAATGAATTATTAGTAAAGACATCCATGTATGAAGTTCCCATGTCTTATTTAATTGACAATAAAGATTTCCTATGCAGTTCTGCAGCTTGCATAAAAAACAGGTAAAAGCGTGAACCATGAGCTACCTTATTAGATAAAGTGTGCGCCTTACTCATTATTTTACAATCCAAGGAGGAACAGGAATGTCCTCATTGAATTAAATTAGTCAAAACCCCCTACAAACAACAATGTACCCAGGAAATGTTAAGGTGAACAACACCTGGGAGGCAACATGCTACAAAAACATGCCTAATTAATGTGTTTGGGAAACAGTTTAAAATTGCATTGTTATTGTTAATATATAGTTTGATTTCCGCAGTGGTACAGCGATAGCGTTGTTACCTTACAGCAAGAGGTTCTCCCGTTCGATTCTCAGCTTGGCTTGGGAGTGCCTTCTGTGTGGAGTCTGCATGTCCTCCCCGTGGTTGGGTAGTGTTAGAAAGACATGCATGTGTAAATGGGTGTGCCTTCGTTGAAGGTTGGGCATCGAGTTGGCACCTCAGCGTTTCGTAAAAATCTACTGCCAATCATTAGCGGACCGGAGTTCCGCTGTGGCGACCCCTTACCGGGAAAAAGCCGAAAGACAAACAAACATTGTTAATATATAGTTTGCCTTTTCAGCGTTAACTCATTCAAGCCTAAAATGCCTATTTTGTATACTTGCAGTTCACACCCATGCTGTCATATGTAGTCCAGAACTTGTTTGGGTCTGGCGTCTTTAACTAAGTGACTTACCAGCTAATAATGGGCAGTATTAGAAAGGACAAAAAGTTGTTAACAAAATAGCACTAAGACTGTTAGACTAGGATGTCCTACAGTGGAGAAATTAATCCTTGTTTGCCATTTATTATTCATATTTTCAAATTTATGTTCATATTTTTTATAACTGAGAGATCTGCATGCTATTGAGCTATTGAAGTAAAACACAAATGTAGGAGACAGGACAATTCACTGTCAGTGCTGGTTTATATCACACTAGACTGGAAATATTGCTATTTCTTTGTTAGTAATTATGAAAATAAGCAATATTTCCATATGTACGTAATACTTCAAAAACTGAGTGACTTACAAATGGTTGCATGACGTTAAGTTAAGCCTTAGAATTTGTTGAGAAAACTGCCTTTGAAATTTGCACTGTAAGTTGCATATTTTGAGAGACGTCCAGCATTATTTGTTTTGCAAATTATACAATTAAGCACGTTTTCATATTTTTGTACATATTGTAAATTGTACAATTAAGCACATTTCCATATTTCTGTAAATATTCTGCAAATATTTCAATAACCATGCACTTACAGAGGAGTTTCTTGCTCTCACATGAAAGTTAACAAAACTATTCTAACAATATATTTCTAGGAGGTTTACTATTGTTTATTCGAACGGAAAAACATTTTCTGTTCAAATAAATGAATGGAAATACCAAAAGTAAAAAAAAATAACTTACACAATGTTGAACCCAATGCTCAATGCATTTGACTCGACATTGTTGTCAAAACCACCACGTGATAGCTGTATAGGAGCTGATGTAAATCAAACTCCTATACAGCTGTCATGTTTTTGCAGGGGAGCAAGCCACCCTGCACCCCCCCATGTAGGGGGCTGCACCTCCACGCCCCCTACTTATATATTCTAACTCCAAGATCGTACTACAGTGGGGATGTGGATGAATTTCCACTCCCCACTGTACCATGATCTCCGCGCAGATAGTCGATTTCCACTTACGCGAATGCAGTTGTGCATTCGCATAAGTGGAATCGACTATCTGGTGCAAAAGTGCTTGTGCGTTCGACATTCTGTTTTTTGGTACAGCCAATACAATGTCGTTTGCACAAGCAATAGTAAACCTTTCTAGGATGTACAGTTTTCAAGATATAAAAATTTGAGAACGTTTGCAAAATATCATTTGGAGTTTGTATATATTATAATATATTATAGTATTTATGGAAAATGCTATGAATGCTCTGACTATTATCACTGTAAAGATTATTTCTTACTGATATCATTGCTATTTGTACAGTTTTAATAGCTTTTGTTATACACAAAATAATTGCAGTTGTTTATTTTATGCTTTTTAGGTTTACTTTTCACAAAATGCTCTAGAATGCAAAATGTGTGTATGCTGCTAGAGGTGTGACTTCTACATTACATAGATGTAATTTATTGTTTGACAACACGCCGCAGGATGAAAAGCAATATTAAAGAAAATGGCATCTGAAGAACAGCGTAGGAAACAAGCAATTGGTCTTAGCTCATTGTGTGCAAATCTATGATGCACCATTGATGTCCAGTGCTGCAAGCAGCAAACTTGCTGTTAAGAATTTGGGACAGCTGTTTTAATTAACTGCTTAGTGTTAAGTGTTAACCTTTGGATGTAAATCAGTGTGCTTTATGGTTTACATATTGCTGTTAAACTGTAACTGACAATTTATTTGCTGGATAAGATTGCAGGGAAGCTATACATAGTATGCTCTAGAAGACAAGTTTTTCATCGTCATCTTATATCCATTTACTGATCTTTTATTTTATTATGGAAGTCATGTTTGTTGCCATAGTCTTGTAACATGTTGCACCTGTGTTTCTGCATTCAGTAGTCAATTGCCTTTGTTGTGACTGATCAGTGAATAGGTAGAAAAATGATGCAAGAGTAACTGTTGCTGCTTAAGAGATGCAGGGTTTGGTTCTGTCTTTGAGTCACTGTCTGTGTCGTGTGTATTCTCTTTGTATTCAGGTGAACTGTCTCATAAAGACATGCCAGACTGCTGAATTGTTTAATCTGAACTATTAGTAGATTGCCTTTACCCCTACCATTGTAGTAATGGTCAATGATGGAAAAGGTGTGCAAAATACAGATTAACTACCCAGTACCCACACTGATTAAGAAGTTGATTTAATTTCTGACACAGGAACAGAAATATACATGAAAACCCACAATACAACAACGGATGGGACTCAAGAGTTTATAGCTTCATAGTTATGTAATAGGCTAATGGCCCTGCAATCTATAGAAGCCTAGCCCAAGAAAGTCCCTGGCATCATGCCACCCGAAGTTAGTTCCCAGTGCCCTTGTAAACCATGGACAATGAGCTGAACCCTAGGGAAATTGTCACCTGAAGTTAGTTTCCCATGCCCCTGTCAAGCAGATCCACTGAAATGATCCCCGGGATGAACATCCTATTGCCCATCCACTAGTCAAGATTTCTATTGAAAAGGTCTAGTGAAGTGCTCTGCTTGACGTAAATAGGGAGTTTGTTCCAGAGTATGGGATGTCGCTGGGCTAGGAACCTGTCCCTCCAGCATTTTCTGTTTATGGTAGTAATGAGGTTTAGGTCCTTGGAGTGTGTGGTGCAGAGGGATTGGAATTTCTTTAGGTGGCGGATATCTAGAAGCTCTGGGTCAGACATGGCCTTGTAGGTCAAGCAGAGATAGCTTCTAAGGAGGTAATATGAGACCAAGTATAGCTGGGTTTTTTTGAGTCTGTCAGTGTAGGGCATATGTCTGAGGCCATTTGTTGTAGGTGTCTAGTGAGGTACATACCAAATGGGGTGTTATATTCAATAATAGGTCTGATGAGGGATGAGTATAGAGGGATTATGACCTCTTTATTTCTGGATGAGAAACCTTTTGTGATAAGATGTGCTACATAGAAGGACTTTCTGGCCACAGTGGTGATGTGGTTATCAAAGGAGAGGTTGCTGTCAACCTGTGTCCCCAGGTCTCTTATCACACCTTCTGTGTTTATAGGATTACCGTCTATGTGATAGTTCATGGGCACCACATTTTTCCCAAAGAGAATGACAATGCACTTTTTGTCATTGAACTTGAGGCCATGGTTCTTGCACCAGTCATTGGTCTCAGTGAGGCCTTGTTGTAGGATGTCTACATCCGTAGGAGAATCTATAATTGCTCCCAATTTGCAGTCATCTGCAAACTTGGTTAACCAGAGTCGCTTTGTGTTAGCTTGGACTTCAGAGAAGTAGATGCCAAACAGGAGAGGACCCAGGACCAATCCCCTGTGGAACACCACTTGTAACTGGTAGGTAGCCAGATTTAGAGTCTAATACTTTTACAGTGTGAGTTCTATCTGTGAGCCAGTTGGCTACCCATCTTGTGACATAAGGGTTTATGCCTAGATTAGTGAGTCTATCTATGATTCTTGAGTGAGGGATGGTGACGAAGGCCTTGTTAAGATCCAGGTAGGCTGTGTACACTACCTTAGCCTCATCCACAGCTCTGATGACAGACTCAAAGAAGTCTATCAGGTTCATCAGGCATGATCTACCTTTCACAAACCCAAACTGAGTGGGGTCCAGAGTTTGGATCGTCCCTATGTCCCTGTTGATAAGGTCTTTGATGATGCACTCCATGGCCTTACATATCAGACATGTCAGGCTAATCGGACAGTAGTTCCCAAGATCTGTGGTCGCTCCCCCTTTGTGGACTGGGATGACCGTAGCAGTGTGCCCTTCAGCAGGAACAAAGCCTGAGTTGAGGCTGTGATTGAACATGGTACTCAGGTGTGGTGCCAGTTCAATTTGTAGTTCATGTAGGACACGGCCCAGGATATTGTCAGGTCCCATGGAGGCTGTATTCATGGCTTTGGACAGTGCAGTGTGTAGCCATGATGATGGAGACCTGGCATTCCTCAGGTATTGAGATTGGCCCTTTGGGGGGGTGAAAGGGGGGTAGAGTTCACCCTGAACCTGTCGGCCAGTATGTTGGCAATATCAGTTGGTTCTGTATATGTATTGCCAATATTAGTTGGTTCTGTATATGTATTGCCAATATTAGTTGGCTCTGTATATGTATTGCCATTGTGCTGTAACTCAGAGCAGATCTGAGAATTACTATGTAGATTCTTGACATAACTATAGAATGCCTTGTTGTTGTCTTTAGAATCTGCAGACATTTTGTTTTCATAACAAACTTTAGATGATTTGATAAGGGATCTCAGTTTTTTGCTGAGGCTAACAAGGGAGTTTTTCCAGTCTTGGGATTTCACTCTTTTCTGTAACAGTTTTTTTTTTCTGATGTAGAGTTTGTTAATGGTAGGGGGTCCACCAGATTGTCTTCCTTTTTTTGGAGGAGAGTATCTTGGTTCTGTTTGGTATGGCCCATTCCATGCATGTGTATGTGCTTATACAGTGCACTGATGTATGATTCAGCAATCACACACCTATTTTCCATTTGCATGGGCATTGTGAAGCTTGCCACCTCTGTTTTTAGAAGCCCAAAGTTGGCTTTGGAGAAGTGTTTTACAGTGGTTTCCTTTAATGGAGGTGCTGGTGGGATGTGGATGTCCATGCTAATAAGTTTGTAGCCTGATCTGACCAGGGGGGAATTGATATCAGTAGTAATTTCAAGTTATTTACTGTTGTAGGCTACACACAGGTGTTTTTCCTACCCCTTTCTGTTGATTGTAATGAACTGCATCCTAACATATCTCAAGAATATATTCATCTGTATCATATGCAATTGCACAGACTATTATAATGACAAGTTCTGGTGACTCTGATCAGCAGTGACACAGACTATTATAATGATAGGTTCTGGTGACTCTGGTCGGCACTGACACAGATTATTATAATGACTGATTCTGGTGACTCTGATTGGTACTGACATATAATGACATGTTCTGGTGACTGATCGGCACTGACACAGAGTATTATAATGATATGTTCTGGTGACTCTGATCGGCACTGACAGACTAGTATAGTGATATGTTCTGGTCACTCTGATCGACACTGACACAGGCTATTATAATGACGTTCTGGTGAGTCTGATTGGCACTGGCACAGACTATTATAATGACGTTCTGGTAACTCTGATCGGCACTGACGCAGACTATTATAATGACATGTTCTGGTGACTCTGATCGGCACTGACACACTATTATAATGACATGTTCTGGTGACTCTGATTGGCCCTGGCATAGACTATCATAATGACATGTTCTGGTGACTCTGATCTACCCTGGAAGAAGGTATAAGCTGTTTTGTGCAACATCCTGGAGTATTAAGTGTTTGAAGAAAGCAGATATATAAACTTGCAATGTAAACACTACCTAAAGATTTACTACTGTATGAACTGCAGAAAGAAAAGCCTAACAGCACTTCAATAAGCATACAAATAGTAAAACTCCCGATAGCAAGAAAGGGAAAAAGGCAGTTACATTCACCAACTAGAATTATTAATTTCTTACTCTTTTCTAGAATTATCAAGGAGAGGAAAAAGAGGTAATGCGACTCTAGGCATCCTATGTGTCTTACACTTCCCTTGCTAAATTCAATTCAAATCAGAAAGAATTTAAAGAATAAAAACACAGAGGCTGACAGTAACATTAAAACACAGTAGCAGACATGTAAGGATGGAGGTAGAGCCAAAGGCAAATTGCTTATATGGAGATTTGTTTTTAAGGATAGACAATAAATAACTGATCTTGGTATAGTAGAAGATCTGAATGGTCCTTCTCAGTTAGAAGGAATAAATGAGTCTTTTTCAGAAGAAGCAAATGAGTACATGGTAGCAAAAAATATCTTAATTAGCAAATAACAGTTTTTAATTGAAACCATGTCTGTGTGCCATATAAAATAACATGAGAGTACAAAACCTTTACTGTCATGACTAAAAAAATCACTATCACATTTGGTGAGAGTAGGCACGCACTTATAAAAGCTTGGTTTCAAAATTAAATTCTAAAAATGTATACAATCAAAATAATGACTGTCTTCTTAGGTCATGACAGAAAGCTAGCATGTCACTGGCTAGTTTGTTGAGATAAGCCATTTACTCATTTACTTAGTCAAAAGCAGTACAATTGGAAGACTGAGCAGACAAACTTGTGCTCTAAAAGCTATTATATTATTTATTGTGTGAGCAAGCAAGTGCGTGTGTGCATGTGTATTGTGTGTTTGTGTGTGTGTGTTTGTTTCTGTGTGTTTGTGTGCATGTATGTATGTATATTTGTATATGTGTATGTGTATGATACACAAACACACACACACATATCTATGTGTGTGTATGTATGTGTATATATATATATATATATATATATATATATATATATACACACACACACACACACACACACACACACACACACACACACACACACACACACATATATATATATATATATATATACACACACACACACACACACACACACACACACACACACACACACACACACACACACACACACACACACACACACACACACACACACACACACACACACACACACACACACACACACACACACACACACATATATATATATTAGCGAGAGAGAAAGAGAGAGAGAGAGACAAAAGGAAGGTATGGAGATATTCATATCAGTGTAAGTCCTATGGTAAAATAGATGGAAGTTACAGAATTATGAACATCTTCAAAATATTTCAACTGACAAAGTAGACTTCTGCTTATTAAAATCAAATAAATAACTAAAGTACATTTTTGTGGGTTCCAAAATCAGTCATTTCAAACATTAATTGCAAAGATTCTCTTGGTTTCTTGCATAACTAAACCAAAGAGACTTGAACATATTTTAGATATCCTCTAGGCTATATTATAAACAGCCTTTACCCCTGACTGACATCCAAGATCTTAAAATCCAGATGTTTGCACATAAAATTTCAGAATAAATTATGCTTCAGACACCAGTATGCCCAATTTGAATAACATGTCAGGTCACAGGATATTAAAATTTTAACCAATTCACTTTCCCAAGAATATGTGTAAGTTTGTATGTTTGTATATATATATATATATATATATATATATATATATATATATATATATATATATATATATGTGTGTGTGTGTGTGTGTGTGTGTGTGTGTGTGTGTGTGTGTGTGTGTGTGTGTGTGTGTGTGTGTGTGTTTGTGCATGTGTTATAATGTTGGCTGGCTAAATAAATTATTAAGGCATTTATTTTATTGTATTACGGTGTTTATTTTATTGGAAAATTACAATAGTTCCCTCAGAATTTTTGCACTTTAGCCCTTGCTGAACAGAAATGAAGATAAAAAAACTGAAGAATGTTGCACACTTCATAAGCATGCTACTAGAAATGAGGTCAAACAACATGGGAATTATACACACAACTACAAGAGAAGAGAAATGTTGGTAAAGGTTCTGGGGAAACTGCCCTGAACTCATCAGATGACAATGTTGTTGCACGAAGGAATGCTGTAATGCTAAAATTCAATGTAGATGACAGTGGACTGAGTAATTTAGTCTCAACTGCTGTGCTGCCAGTTTTGACAAGTTCTTCTGCTGGTTTGTATGTTGGAAGCAGTGCTCAATACAAATGCCATCCTCTTACACTTTCTATACAGAGATTCCTGATGTGACTTTATTAATGGTGATGGTAGAAAAAATGTCTGCTCTTTCTGCAGTGAATCATTCTGTTATTAGTAGGTACATTTAAGGAGAGTAGCTTTAGGAATGCTTTCAGCACTAAAGGCCTTATTTTTAGAAATAATGGGATATTAAGCAGGGAAGACTCCTACTTTGCATGATGCACCATTGCAAAGGATGCTGGGAAGCATTGCACTGGTGGTCTAATGACTGTCTTTCGTACAAAGCTGAGTGACTTACAGAAGGATCACTTCTGATTCTGATTCTCAGTGTTTGACATTTGTGTGCCAGGCTGGTGGCTTTGAATATGACATTAAAGATGTGCTGTAGGCCGAGAATTATAAGTGCTGAAGGAATTCTTTCACATAATAGATGCCTTACAGGTTTTGTTTTTGGTTGTTATTATTACAGGCAGAATTTTTTGCCAGACAGCCAAATGGCTTGCAGCTGAAACAAATCCTTCTCTGTGAACTGAGATAAACATTGAGAAGTGTTTACAAAGATACAGGTACAAAGACATGAGTCTGGACTGTTTTTCCATGGGCCTCCACTGAAAATTAGCTTTGTTCCAAGTTGGACTTTCTCGGTAAACAAATGATAAATTAAAAAAAAAGAAACAAAGAAGTGATAGCTGTTATATACCTGCATAAACCTCAATTCCACTGTATGCAGTATTCATAAAAAAAAATGTATGTGATGCAGTAACAGTTTGCACAGTTAGTGGAACTTTGCAGGTTGGTGTGGCTCAAACAGCCATGTTGCATAGAAGCCCATGTTGTAATGGTTTGATTATTTTTGTTTTGTGTATATGTGTGCGGGTGTGCGTATGTGCATACACGTATGTGTGTGTGTGTGTGTGTGTGTGTGTGTGTGTGTGTGTGTGTGTGTGTGTGTGTGTGTGTGTCTCTCTGTATACATAAATGATCATATAAAGAGATGCAAATTAAGCTGCTCTTGCAAGTGATTATGTAGATAAGTAGATTTAAACTACAGTTATGATTCTTAGTCATATATGTCTTAACTTGCATAGTTGCTTTCATGACTTTTCAGTGATGAGAGGATACAGCTAATATCAGTATTCTAGCTTTAAAAGTTTCATTAAAATTATAAACATGTTAGGAGTGCCTGAAAATGCCTTATTGTATTCTTTGGGAAATCATTTTTTCCAGGGAACTACCACATTGAAAATATGCCCTTAAGAGTTGGCCCAGTTGTTTGGGGTTTTGGAATCTACAGTATGTGCACAATGACCTAACTTTTGACCAACATGTATCTGTCATTGTAAGAAAGTCCTTTTATATTACATAGCTTATAAACAAAGGGACTGTGTCTAGATCTAGGGATGTCATTGGCCCGCCTTTATTCAGACCTCATTACGCCAGTGATTGAATATAATACCCTGTTTCTCATGTAACTGTCCAGACACTTGCAACAACTGGAATGCCCACAGAGATACCTTACTAAAAGGATGCAATGTCTAAGCAATATGTGCTACATGGACTGACTCAAAGCCCTGTCACTATACTCGTTATCTTATAGACTGCTAAGAGGTGACCTGTGCCTGGCACACAGGGCATCCTCTCACCCATTACTGATGGATTTACTGCTTATCAACAAGTCAAATGGAATCAGAAATACAAGCTCTAGAGATCTAAATCTCTTCAGCAACATCAAACAGAACAGTTTGGAGGGGCAGGTGTATCTCACAGAGGACACCGCTGTTGTGGAACAGATTATCCATCCTCATAAAATAAAGTTCATTTTTGTCCATATTCAAGCACAAGTTAGATGTATGGATGTGAAACAGAAAATTTACCCCACGACTACTCCTTGCACTAAAAATGGACAGAGGCAGCTGCTAACTGCTTTATCCCATGCAAGTATAGCCTCAAATTATCTATGATATGATCCCAGTTATTCTAATTAGGTGTAATATATATACTTAACTACCATGAGATGGGTAAATCCAATCTATAAACAAATGGGATAGATTATCTAAGGCACAAAAAAGGATAATTGGCTAGGCATAAAATGGTCTGCAAGGGCAATTAGCCTAGTACTTACCTATGAGTAATGGCTAGATACATCCAGAAGAACTTACTTTTAATAATAGTAGCTACGTCTGATAAGACTGAATGCGGTAGATGCCTGTGGCAGTAATGTCTGCTTAGACAGAGGCTCACATTTAACAGTTTGACAGAGCAGCAGATCTTTGCTCAGTTTTTCATATACTGTTATACTATAAGTAGTTTGATAAACATGTACCTCCCACATGCTGAATTGAAGGTAATATGTGGTATGCACATACTTGTGGAGATCATGGTATGTTCAGCACAGACTATAATAGCTACAGTGATCTTTCATTGACAAATCGGGGACATGTTACTTGTACCACTGACACCTAAATATATAAAAAACAAAAAGCCTAGATATAATGCTTCTGCATGTGGAAGAATGCATCAGATTGTCTTATACTGCATGGAAGGAAGCCACTGCTTTGAGGTTTATGCTGTAGGTTCAACCTGTGCCAAAATAAAGGAATGACTCTTTCAAATAGGCACGTCAACAGGAAGGGCTACCATTGCTTGAAGTGCAAAGCTATATTTATTTTATTTTTCTTTTGTTTACCAGGTTTGTCTGACCTCTAGTGCCTTAAAACATCTGGTGAGGCAATACAATATCCCCTTCATGCAGCCAGCAGGTCAGGTGTTATCAATGCCATACTGTACACCACGATTATATGTAACAAAGGTATACATACCTATTGCTAGGACCTGTCCAGCATAGCACAGGATATGTAGCAGCTGAAAATGATATGGATACAAACAGGACAATGTGCACACAGTGAAAGCCAACCCAAGGTAGTTATGGGTGCAGGATAAGGCAGCCCTGCTAGGAAACCAATGTGTGGTTGACATCTATGGGCCATGGTTATCAAACAGAGACAGTCAATTGTCACAAAGACTAAACATGATACCTGCAGTGTTACTCAGGTTGCTCAATTATACCTGAAAAAGGTGATACTGGTTAGTGCATTGTCTATTCATATTGCGAATCAGACATCACCGCAGAACAACAAATGATTATCAGTGTTGTGGGTCACTGTTGCCATGTGTGCAATAGTACAAGACTGGCAACATGAATTGGGTATGATATAGAAAGCAAAAGGGAGCACATCACAGGGGTGATGACCTGAAACTCAGTGATTTGTTGTGTGAGAATCATCAGATGTAATAGGACATGATACCTCCTGGGTGAGCAGAGTGTTGACAGTGGGAGTTGACCTAGATGCAGGTATTCCCTTATGGTGAGGAATGACAGGGACTACTTCCTGTCTCTTACACGGTGTGCTACTGAGTGACCTGAAAAGAAATCCTCATTAATGTCTATAACAAGGTGTACCAAGGCCTCTAACACTTGGTGATCTGTATGGTGAATGTATCCTGTGAAGGAACTGGATCAGACCCAATAGGTGTACATGGCTTTCTGTAGCCACAGCACATTAAATAAAAAATAATGTACACAGAGATGAGTAGAGTGCAGATGTCTGCTGTGAGAAAAATCAGGACAGCCCATATCTTATTCTGTCAGAGATCTACATTCTCATGGATCTGCCAAGAACAGAACTCCTTACTCACAATGAGCTTACAATTGTTAAGTACAGTATTATCTTGAAAGTCACACAAAACTTCCTGAAGCTTCATTGTGTAGTGTGTGTAACAAACTGTCTTTGGATTACACTCCTGCACTTCTGCAGATTCAAACCCCAAACAGTGCCTGCATCTCAGGTGTTATTGAGAGCTGGAACATCACTGAGTGTACCTGCATCATTGACCAATATTATCAGATACATCACTTTTATATTTCACTAAGATATCAGCTTTTTATTTCATGTGTAACAGTTCTGATTCAGAATCACTTCCAGGTCAATGCAAGCAAACATTGTAGTTATACAAAAATAAAAAAAATATATATAGCCAAAGTGATTCAAACATTTATGATCTCTCAGAGAAGCCAGCTCCTGAGTCAGTATAAGCTATTGTCAATGAGCACCTAAAGCATCCCTTAATTGTGATTCTGAACATTGCCTGGACAATACTAAATTACATTTTAAGTCAATTTTCATGCTGATATTGTTGGACAATACTTTACATAGGAACACACAGAAATCATAAAATAAATCCAGCATCCCTTCCTTATTGGGTGGCCTAATGCTTAAGGTGTTTGCCTTATAAACACAAGGTGCAAGGTTTGAGTCTTACAAGGGATAATTGGCTAGGTTTGTAATGGCTCGCAAGGGCAGTTAGCCTAGTACTAATCTATGAACCTATACAACTGTAGCTTCAGAGAACAGATAACCTCATCAGGCCCTTAATTTGTTGCCATTTTGTTTTCAGTCTGATATGTAGCATGGCAAACTGCACAGTCCAATATACATTACTGCTAATGTTATAGCTATGGTGAATGTTGCTGGAGGGTAATGCAGAACTTGGCAAGGAAAGAGTGTGTTAGGTCACCTGCTGGCTTAAGGTGTCTGATTGATATATTTCATTAATTATTCATGAAATATTGAAACCTAGTCCCCCTTCCTGAAGACTTACTATACTACAAATCAGATTTATCCATTGGGGTTTTTGACCACCTTTATTAAATAGTCAATGCTGATTGTATAAATCCAGGCAACTGACTTAAAATTGTTGTACTACAGATAATGTTATGAAGGGATTTGGAATGTGGAAATTGCTAGGTCTGTAAATAGTATACAAGGTCCTTGCATATACTCTGTCCAGTACTTGAAGTCATGTGATTCCCATCTGGACAAACTGAAAGAAAAACAGAATCAAATGGCATTCATCAGACCTATTGAGTACAGTGCCTCCTTTGGTATATACGTAACCAAGCATATCCAGCAAATGGAATGTCCACAGAGGTTCCTCACTAAAACAATACAGGGTATAGCTAACCTGTCCTTTGCAGACCACCTCAAGGCCCTATCCCTGTATTCTGTTTCCTACAGGCTGCTGAGGGGAGATCTATGCCTGCCATAGAAAGTATTATCAGAAACCACTCTGATGGACCTCCTGCACAACTGCAAAACAAACAGCATAAGAATTACACATTCTAAAGGCTTAAACCTTCCCTGTTATATAAACAGGATGTGCTAGAGAGATGTGTGTATCCTGGAGACTAGAACCTGCTTGTAAATGTTTCACCTCCCAAAGTCCCTGCTTACACTTATCAACGGTACCAGAATGTGCCAGAGATTTGGGATGCGTGGCTAGGATTCAAAAGGCCCTTGTGGCCGTTGGCTTAGTAAATACCTATGAAGCTATAAACCTGTCAACCAATATTATTTTCACTAAGTCAGATTAAAAACAGACGTTCGTTAGTTCTGTGATTACCAATGAACCACTGAAAGTCACTGCTTTTTTCCCATAACAAAGGGACTGTAAGTAACATTAGATTCTACATCTCATAACCGATTTTCTAAGTTTGCATGGGGATATAAAATAGCACAATACTATCTATCTATATATATATATATATATATATATATATATATATATATATATATATATATATATATATATATATATATATATATATATATATATATATATATATATATATATATATATATATATATATATATATATATATATATATATATATATATATATATATATATATATACACACACATATATATATATATATATATATATATATATATATATATATATATATATATATATATATATATATATATATATGTGTATATATATATATATATATATATATATATATATATATATATATATATATATATATATATATATCTGAATGGATTCCATACATTTGGTCGAATTACACTTAGTCAAAAATTATACCAGGCATTGCACTTCACTGAAAGCTCACTTGACTGAAAGCTTACTTGGTCGAAGTTCATTTGGTCGAAAATGGAATATAGCCCCTGCCCCACTGCAGTGAAACCCTGGAATGAGAATATTAAATAAGGGGGGGTGGGGGGCACAGCCCCCCACAATAGCCCCCATATAATTTTAATGTATTCACTATTATAAGAAGATATATCCATTAGAAATGCATTGATATATATATTTTTAGTAAAAACTATTGGCATAATGTGGGGGGTTATGCCCCCACACCCCCCTTATTTAATATTCTCACTCCAGGGTTACACTGCAGTGGGGCAGGGGCTATATTCCATTTTCAACCAAATGAACTTTCAGTCAAGTGAGCTTTCAGTGAAGTGAAATGTCTGGAATCATTTTCGACTAAGTGTAATTCGACCAAATGTATGGAATCCATAGATAGATTAATTACACACACACACACACACACACACACACACACACACACACACACACACACACACACACACACACATATATATATATATATATATATATATATATATATGAATATAAGGCATATAGGGCTATTTTGATGTTTTTTATCAAGTACAGACGGAATGCTATGCTCAACAGCTTGCTAAGACTATTTATATATTATGTTTGTGCAACGTACATGTGCAGAAAATTTCTTCATTCAGTTTTGCAGCTAACTCAATTATTTATGCCATTTACATCAAAGAACACTGATTTGAGGTGTCTACAACATGAGGTATCCTGAGCAAAACATTTTTTTTTATCCAGAATACTCAAGGAATGATCCTTTGTGTATACCAGGAAAAATTATGGTTATCTCCTCCAAATATACAGTAAAGTCCTCGTGTCTCATATAATAAGTTAGAAGATGAATGGAGATCTACCCATATGCTCTAAAAGGGTATGGGTGGTATATATATATATATATATATATATATATATATATATATATATATATATATATATATATAAGACTGTATAATGAGTGTGTGCTCTTACATTCAGTCAACCCATACATAAATAACCCAAACATAAGAAATTAATCTACCTACACATTTTGACATAGTGGTTAACTGGAGATGTTTGGAGAAGAAGTTCATGGCTTCCTTACAAAAATGTGCTTATCATAAATTATCTACATGTACAAAGAAGATTCTTTGTCCTTTTTTACTTCAAGTACTTGTACACAGGTATGGAGTGCAGTGCATGAAATGAACCCCATGTAGACTTATGGGATATAATTTCAATTTGTACAGTTGCTTGGTTAATTTTGGCCCAGATGGCTATGCTTATCAGTATTATAAAAGGAGAAGAATACACATACATAAGCAAAGTGAGAAAGTGTTGTGTGATTTTTAGTGGCTAAGTGGATTTTCTGTAAAAAAAGGATGAATGTCCTTAAAGAAACTCTTGGCCCAAGCAAACATGTGGGCATGTACAACTGGTCTATTTAGTCCATCTATTTTTATATTGTTCATGCCTACAGTACCCATCAGTCTCCCCTCCATACCTGCAGACATATTTTGTGGGCTGCCATGACTTAATCACTTCTCCAGTATATCAAAGGCAGACCACACATATCACTATTGTTACAAAGTAACCCAACTCACTACTGAATTATCAGTAGCCAGTGCCGCAACTGAGCAACTGTAATGTGAGGAAAAGTCTAATTTTAACATTTTCAGTGAAAAGCTGCTTTTCTCCTTCAATGTAAAAGATTTTTCTCACATTTAATTGTAGTCTGACTCATATCTCTTGGGACTTACTCCCCAGCATGCTAACCCACAGGAATTGCATGCATCATTATGTGAGTGCTAGTAGATATGACTTCATAAACAATAAGACATACATATGCTGTAAGATAAAATAGTGACAACGTGAGTTGTTTTATTGCAGTCTTCAAAATATTATACATAAACAATATCAAACACGAACTGAAGTTTTTGAGATGTACACAATATCATTGCTATAGCTCTGCACAATGTACAAAATGTCTTGGCAGCTCAGTGAAAGCTCACACACATTGTCTGATTCAACGCGTTGAATTTCCTCCACCACAGCCAGCCTCTGAGAAATCAAATGGTTGAAACACTAGTAAAATTAAACTTTTCAGTACAATCATTTGAAAAACAATAATGTATTCTTTCATCTCCTACTCTCTTACTCACACCAGCAATTTCTGGACATGCAACTCTACCCAGTGGGTAAAATACAATAAGAATGTGCATACAGATGTCTCTTCGGTAGTTTCTGCCTTCAATTTTTAAAGGTGTATTCTGATAAGATGCTTCACTCTTCACTCGTGTACATTTTTTCCATTAATTGTCTACCCAGTTTGCCAGAAATCTACAATGCATTAATTCCTCAGTGCTTGTGATTTCATTATATCAGCTGTTTTCATCTTATAGGTTCATAGGTTCATAGGAGGTTACTAGGCTAATTGACCTAGAGCCCTTACAAGCCTAGACATATTTATCCTGAGTTGCCCCAGTTGTCGGTAGTTAGGAGAGTGAAGTTCGCAGAGGTAAGGGTCTATGGTAGTTAGTAATGACTCCCTCTGTCCAGGAGAGACATGGGTGCCACCCTAGGAGCGAATTTCCATTCACCCATCTCACTAGTATAAGTCAATAATTCATTTTGAGGTTTCTTTATAGCAAAATGCAAGCTGATTGGAACTTTCTTTTTTTTTTGTCTTCATACATTTTCTAAAATTTAGGCTTAGATCCTTTGAGGCTTGATTAACTGCTGCAAGTATCTGTTCTAAAGTGTATAACCACAACTTCTGCAATCTTTAATTAATGCATTTCAAGTATGTCTGCCCACCATCATGGATCCTTTCCTTGCTACATGTCTTGACTGTATTTCTTGTTTTCTCTGTTCATAGAATAATAGGATCACATGATCATAGGAGGTTACTAGGCTAATGGCCCTGGGGCCAAGCCTAGCCAAGAGTTTATCCCCAAAAAAGAAACCTCAGTCAGCACCTGTCATCCCTGTCAATGAGGGGCACAGGTTGAACCCCTGGGACAAATTTGTGATTTCCCATCCACTCATCAAGGTAATGCTTGAAGAGTGTCAGTGAGATTCTCTGTTTGACATGTATGGGAAGTCTATTCCAGAGAGGGGGCAGCCTCTGGGAGACAAACCTGTCTCTCCAGCAGCTTTTGTTGATGTTGCATATAAGATTTAGACCATCAAATGGGTAATGCCTGAGGAGTTAGACTTATGGATATGGAGCATCTCTAGTAGGGCAGGGATTGATATTGCCTTGTAGGCAAGACACAGATCACCTCTGAGCAATCTGTACGTTACTGAGGAGAGTGATAGTGATTTTTTACCTGTCCACATAGGACAGGTGTTGGAGGCCATGAATTGTCTTTGTGAGGTATTTCTGGGGCCTTTCAAGTTGCTGTAGGTGTTTGGAGAAGTACATACCCAATGGGGGGGGGGGTTATACTAAATTTTTGGGCTAATGAGGGAGGAGTACAGTGAGGTAATAACCTCTTTTTTTCTGGATGCAATCCCTTTACTTATGAAATGAACCAATTCGATTTTTTTTCTGACCACTGCCACTACATGATGGTCGAATGTGAGATTGTTGTCAACCTTAGTACCCGGGTCTCTCACCAGAGGTTGTGTGCTTAGGAGGTTGCCATTGATGTGATAATCAGTAGGGGTGTTTTTGCCAAATGGTATGATAAAATATATTCTTGCATTTAACTTAAGGCCATGACTTTGGCACCATTTTGTTGCTGTGAGACCCTCTTGCAGTATATTAATATCTCTGGTGAGTCAATGACAGCACCCAACTTACAGTCATCCACAAACCTGGTCAGTCACAGGCCTTTTATCTTTGTCTGGAGCTCTCAGAAGTAGATGCCAAAGAGAAGGGGTCCCAGAACAAATCCCTGGGGAACACCACTAGTGATAGGTCTGCTGTCAGAGGTGTAAGCACCTGTTTTGACCTTGTGAGTCCTATCAGTGAGCCAGTTGGCCACCCACCTAATGAGATAGGGATTAATGCCAAGTTTTGTTAGTTTTTAGATGATGCCTGAGTGGGAGATTTTGTCAAAGGCCTTGGCCAAGTCAAGGTAAGCTGTATGTACTGACTTTCCCTCTTCCAGGGCCTTGGTTACAGTCTCAAAGAAGTTAACCAGGTTCAACAGGAAAGATCTGCCCTTGACAAGTCCAAACTGGGTAGTGTCAAGTGCTTGGAGATTACCTATGTCCTTGTTTATCAGATCCATAATAATATGCTCCATGGCTTTACAGATCAGTCTTGTCAAGCTAATGAGGCGATAGCTTCCAGGGTCAGTAGTGGCACCACCTTTGTGCAAGGGCATGACAATAGTAGTTCTTCACTCTGCTGGAATGAATCCTGTACTTAGGCTGTGGTTGAACAGGGTGTTCAATGGTGATGTTCTTGCTGGAGATGGTGCAGAATACAGCCTGGGATACTAAAAGGTCCCATTGAATCTGTGTTCTTTGCTTTGGACAGGGCCTTTAACACTTGATCTATGGAGATGTGAGGTGCAGGATAAGTACTGAGGATGTCAAAAGGGCCTTGGGGGGACAGGGGGGTGAAGTTTGCACTGAACCTATCTGCTAGCAGGTTGACTAAGTCAGCAGGATCAGTGCAAGTGGTCCCTTTAAGTGCTAATTCAAAACAAACCTGGGCTTTGCCATGGAGGTCCTTAATGTAACTGAAGAAGGCTTTGTGGTTTCCCTTTGTTTCAGAGACTAGTTCTGATACATAATTGGCTTTGGATGTTTTCGCTAGTGACCTAATTTGGTTGTAGTGGCTGAGGAGGGAATTTTTCCAATTTGGAATTTGCTCTGCTTTACCCAGGAACAACAGTTTCTTCCTTTTGTTGTATAGCTTTTTGATTGAGGATGTCCAAAAGACAGGTTTGTGTTTCCTTGAGGAACAGGTTTTAGTTCTGTATGGTATGGCTCAGTCCATGCAGTTGTCCATGTGCTTGTATACTGCATTGGCATACTTTTCAGCATAGTTGTCTGCATCCTATTTGGGGGGTTGTGGTGGTGTGAAGCTACTGATACCCTCCTTTAGGAGGTTGTAGTCAGCTTTTGAGAAGTTTTTTAGCCAGGTTAGGGCTGGGGTGGGGGTGGTGGTGGGATAGAAACTTTGAATGAGACAGACAGAAGATCTGATCTCACTGGGGAAGAATATGCAACGGTCACCCATGTTGGTGAGAACCAAGTCCGGAATGTTATCTCCCCTTGTGCAGAATGAGACAAGCTGGTCTAGTGCATTAGAACTGATGAAGTCAAGGAATTGTTGGCTGAGTGCATTAGTGCAGGAATAGTTCACCCAGTCTATGGTGGGGTAGTTGAAGTCACAAAAGATCAGGTTGTTAGGGGGTACCTTCATGGAGTCAAGTAGGTCCAGGTAGGAGGAGTGGGTGTCATGCATTATGGAGGGGGGTTTATAGTTGGCTATAACTTGGATGGGTGTCTTGCCAACTGTCAGTTGCACCTGGAGTAATTCCAGTGTGTCATTCTGGCAAAGCAGTCTGGAGGTGTGTCTGTCCTTAATGAAGATAGAGACTCCACCACCCTTAGTCTTCCCAACTTCATTTTGGGGTCAGAATGTGTGGAATGAGGTATAGCCTTGTAAGGCAGGGGTGCTCTCCACAGTGCTGAACCAAGTTTCTGTGACCAGACACACATCGGCATCTTCCAGTGTTTGGAGGGCCTCCAGTGAGTGCATTTTCAGGTTAAGGTTCCTAGCA
The DNA here is from genome assembly GCF_019279795.1 of Protopterus annectens. Taxonomy (NCBI): domain Eukaryota; kingdom Metazoa; phylum Chordata; order Ceratodontiformes; family Protopteridae; genus Protopterus; species Protopterus annectens. The sequence goes on along the minus strand of NC_056727.1, from coordinate 418,244,747 downwards.
TTAAGCAGCATGACCTGCAATTTGCTTTTTGAGAGATCTTTTATGCTGAAAGATTTGTCTTTTGGACATAGCTTAAAAAAGGAACAATAGGAGAGGCAAGAGCCTTGGTCAGGATCCAGAATCCTAGGGGTGACAGGTGGAGGCCATCTGTTGTAAAAGATCGAGGCTTGTCAACCGTGTCTTCCCTGGCAGACAGATACTGGATCCCCTTGAAAAGACACTAGAAATTAAGCCAATTGTTGAAGTCAATTATTTTTTGTTGGTATTATGGTATCATTCTTGGTGAAGGTAGGATGCTGCTTAAGACTAGGGTCATACTTGCCTGGGACACATACTCTGAGAGCTCAAGCATGGCTCTCTTCATGTAGACCAGGGAAGTATGTCTCAAGTCATTCCCTGGCAGACAACTGACTGTGACCTTCTCCTTGTTGACCCTGGTAAGGGAGACATTGGTGTGTCTCACAATTGAGTCCCTAATGACTAATATAGTTGGTTTATTGTTATGCCTTATTGTTTTTGTTGCTTCATTGTTATGCCTTATGGGCTGTGTTTGTGAGACACTGGTGTGTTGTCCGCTATGTATGATGTGTTTGGTGTTGTGTGTAGATTGTTTGTGAGTGTGTTTAGGCAGTCTCTGTTATTTAGGTAAGCTTTTACTGAGGATCTCTGCATAGGTGAGTGTGTGTTGTGCTTGGCTATGTGATGAGGGTGGTGTGGTGTTTTGGCTGGCAATCTCATCTTTGTCAGGAGTACTGACTGTGGTGCAATTGTGCATGGATTCCAGGTTACTGATATAGATGCATTTCTCACAAGTAGAAGAATTATGTACTAGTTGAAGAGGGCTGTCAGTGAACATGAGGCAATTGCTACACACTCTCAGTATGCCCATATCGACAAGGCTGGCAGGATAAATTGATGGGAATTGTCCAGACACATTGTTCTGAATACTTGGCAGACTTATGGAGAGAGGGTTTTGATAAGGGTTTCTCCACAAGAGTGTAGAAAACAAAAAAACTTATAAAATGTAAAATGACTGTCCTGAAGCACAAGTGCTAAAACCAAAACTAAGATGCTTAGAATAGCAGATAAATTTAAGCAGGCTACTAACAAGTAATACGTTAAACAGAATAAGAGCACTTGAACACTTAACAGCACACAGCAAAGCAAAATAAGGTAATAAAGTAGGTAGAACACAGTTACATTAAGAGCAGCTGAATACAGTGTAAAGATTTTTTTTTAAGTGGAGAGGGAGGAAACAGAAGATAATTAAAGATTAAGAAACTAAGGGGGTTGGCCTTCACAAATTATCTCTCTCTCTACACAGTAGACAGAGCTGATGAGAAGGGATTGGTAGGAGTGGCCGAAATCAAAGAAGCAAGGGGTAACTATTCCTTTCCAAATTATTTCACTGTACTCAGTTGAGTGAGAAAATGAGATGGGGCTGGGATGAGTGTCCAAAGACAAATTTACAGCAGGGTGGGCAAGTCCAAAGCCACCAAATTTATGAATACCTAACACTTGGGTGGCAGGGTGGGAACAACAAACTGCTGAGAGAGAGAGAGAGAGAGAGAGAGAGAGAGAGAGAGACCACCAATATTCAGTCAGTATTCAATTAAACAAATAAATAAATTCAGTACAGTTTTGTTAACTATCACTGAAACAGAACAAGTGCAGAAATGTACACTTATATCACCTTTGTATCTCCAGATGGTTGTAGAATCAGTTGCAGTCAGCTAAGCAGCTCTGCTACTGAGCACAAATATACAGAAATGTAACTTTACTAGTAGTATGAAACAAAAGATAGATCCCCAGGCAAACAGATAAACACAGAATTTCACAGAATATAAAACAACCCCCACTAGTGTTGAACTAGCTCTGAGAAACACTGCAGGGAGAAAAACCACAAATATTCAATCAATATTCAATAAAACAAATAAATAAATGCAGTACAGTTTTGTTAACTATCACTGAAACATTTGCCTCACATACTGCTCTTATGTAGTCTGTCCTCATACAATTTTAATCTGTGTACTAGTAATATCACTGCACATGTCACGTCCATAGCCATTGATAAGATCAGGTGTACACTTTTGGGAATATGTCTGGTCAGTAAAAATAATAATTGATACCATACAGAAGAATAATAAACAATCATGTAATGGCTTTTAAGGTAGAAAAACTTACTGAAGAGAATAATATAAAATGTTTAACAGGAAATCCAGTTTAGATGGCTTAGACAAGGGAGGATAGCCTTTTTAAGTGTCATTTCTAATGCAGTTTGGTTGAGAATATTTGCCATTATTAAAAACCACACATGGTGGGTTGGAATATAAAACTCAAACTAACTTGAAAAATTGGTGTGGGGTCAAATGTAGATAGCTTCAACAGTTAAGATGAATATGGTGTGAGGACATATACATTTAATTAGAAAAATGTCATCATGGTCAAAATGCTGTCATGGATGACTGACATAGTTATTACAGATACCTTTAGTGAAAATAAATCAATATAATTATCTGATTTTTAGCAATTATATTGGTAAATATCTACAAAAATCAAATGTAAAACCATCTAGGCTCAGTGCTTGATATAGTTTTAAGAACTGTAATGCATCAACATTTTCAGTTTTACAAACAGGGGTAGATAGGCTAATAACAAAGTCATGAGTAAACTTTGTTATGATTAGGGTGATCTATATAGATATTGAGTTCAAAATCTCTAACTGGGTGTGATTCTTTATTCTATATATCAAGTAAGATGGAATATAAATATCTGGAATTTTATATCTTCCAGTAATGTTTTATCATTAATTTACAGACAGGATTTTATTTGGGGACTTGTAAATTTGAATTATTGAAGCTATGTATTTTGAGGGAAGCTGCTCCTATTCTGAAATTAATTTGGTTTCAGCCTAAACTAATTGAGGGCATGTTCAATATTTAATATTGTTTGAAATTCCTTGAACTGATGCTCATTTTCAGGATCACACATTGAAAATCTGCTTCTAAGATTTTTAATTTATTAATTAATTTATTAATTTTTGAATGTCTGAATTTCTTTAAAGATGATGCCTGAGAAATACATTTTAGCTCATCTTTGGATGAGGCACTACATTTATTGAAACTGGACTGACCATATTCAGTTTCTGCTATAAAGATATTTAGTCTCTATTTCAGATAATCAATAAATTGTGTGCACTTTATTCGAGATTCTAGACCTGCTACCCAAATGTTTCTTGCCATGTTTGAGGCTTGCCATATCATGTTAATTATTTAGTTTTCATATTGTATGATTTCTGCCACCTATACATTGATATCATGGACTACTGCCTTATAAACAATCCATACTATCATTGAGACTTTTGGGCACTGCCTCTCCAAACAGGTGCTACATATAGTTCTTGGGTGCCTGTGTCAAGATGTCATTGGAGAATATGGCTACAAATAGGAACAAGAAAGGCCACAGATGTAGGACACTGATGTCTGGATACAGTGGGCTAGCTATGAGACATGGTAGCTTGATTTGGCAGTACACAACAAGATAGAGTTGCACAAAGTCAGGAAGCCAGTGGAGGTTACCTATATGGTATGGACAGTGATATGCCTCCAGTGGTAACCAAGGTGATCAAGATGAGGGGGTGAATCTGGGCATGTGTACAATTGGTGTGGATAACATACAGAGACCCATAGGTTTGTGTATGTCACAGGGAGCATCACATTTAGCAGGGATAGGGGCTGCCAGACATGTATGCAAAGAATAGACTGTGCTGACAGGGTTTGCAGATGCAGCTATCCATGACAGGTTTCTGTGGACATACACACCATATGTATAAGGCAGGATTTGGGGGGGGGCACCAGTTCCATTGTTGTAGGCTGCCATCCCAGCTATACAGTTTTATACACAAGCATATACAATAGACCAACGTAAAACAGATCAGATTGGGTACCTGTCATACAGCAATGTTATCACAAGTATTCCCCAGACAGATATTCATACGTATATGGTACTGGTGACAAACATTGTTCATCTGTACAGAGGAGGAGTGGGAAGAAATCTTGTAGCTGTGGGCTACCATCCCACAGATACAGTAGCATGGACACAATGACATCAGCTACATTGTTAGATCTGCAGATTCAGGCTAGTGTGGACACATACTGGTAATTTATTTCCCATTACTGCTAATACAGGCTATTGTTTGATACACACTACAAGGTGAATAACACTGCTGAAGTACTTTACACACAGATGTGTAATACACAGCAGGTATGTAGACCACTGTATATCTCATCTGGGATATATTCTATGGGAATGTCACTTCTGTGCTGCCATATGTGCATTAAGCTTCTTAAATATGCCTTACATGAAATAATGAGGCTAGATTCTGCTATTTCCATTGATGTCTGTGAATGCGTATGTTTCACAGAGGCACATCTGCAAAATAAGCCATAGAGATATCCTGTTGCATGCCACTAATGTGTTCTGCTTTGCTTATGTCACTTCCATCCTACCATGTGTACCCTCCCTGAAGTTCATCTATCTACCCACCCACACAGCATGTTTCTAAAATATATCTATCTGCCTATCCACACAACATGTTCCTGAAGTATGTCTATCTGCCCACCCACACAATATGTTCCTGAAGTACAGCTATCTGCCCACCCACACAACATATTCCTGGTGTACCTCTATCTGCCCATTCACACGATATGTTCCTAGTGTACATCTATCTGCCAACCCACAGAACATGTTCCTGAAGTCCATCTATCTGCCCACTTGGCACTTGCACATTATGTTCCTGAAGTATGTCTATCTGCCCACTCACACAACATATTCCTGGTGTACATCTATCTGCCCACCCACACAACATGTTCCTGAAGTCCATCTATCTGCCCACCAGTGCATGTTCCTGAAATCCATCTGTCTGCCCACTTGCACAATATGTTCCTGAAGTACAGCTCTCTCCTACTCACACAATATGTTCCTAAAGTAGCTCTATCTGTCCACTTACACAATATTTTCTGGTTTAGTTTTTCATGACTATTTCTATGTTGCACAGCCACCCCCTGCACTGAAGTGCAGTTCTTCCAACTCCAGCCCAGGATAGAAAATTCAACAATAAAACTAAGGGGCCACCTGACTTACAACTATATGCTTGAGAACAGCAAATAAACAGGACTGGTTTATGAGGCTATGATCATTACATCATTACACTCATTGATTGTTACAAATAGCAGTTTAGCAAATTCACTAGAGTTGCATGAACTGTAAAAATATGTATACATGAAGCCAACTAGTTGTTTCCTTGACATTTTTAAGAATCTGTTAGATGTTGGCTCAATGTTGCATTAGTTCGTCAAATCTTTACAATGTTTTATGCCTTTCTAAATCAATTGCAGCTATAGACTTCTAGTACGATGAGGTTCCAAGTACAAACCAGCATGGACAAGAATTGCTGTAAATGATAGCATTAATTCAAACTTCATTTGTATTCTTCTCTGTCAGATTACATGCATTCAACAGTATAATATTATTCTATCCCTGTGGTTTCCTGGTGTACTGATAAGTGACATATCACAAACAGAAGCCAATGCTGCCAGCAATACAAATATAGAAAGAATACTAGGATTGCTTGTAATGAATACCCCAACATATGTGTATTACAAGAAAGGGAGATGAAAGAAAGAAAATTTAATAAGTAAAAGTAACAAAAATAAAACTAAATTGCATTGATCTTAATTTTAGAAGGTTTTCTAAATGGCACTTGAGTCTTTAGAGAATGCAATCTATATGTTCTATTTTATGAGTACCAGTAAGGCAGCACATTATGCAATGCAGAGTTTATACAAAGTAAAATTTGACCACATACAAGAAAACACAGCTAACTATGCAGCATACTGAAAACAGATGAACACCTTGTTACAACCAAATAAATAAGTGAGACAAGAAAGATTTTTCTCAGATCAGTGTAATTTTTCTTGCCGCTTTCTCTGCAGTTCTTCGGCGGCAAAGTTTGAAGACATTATTTGTTTTGCAGTATGCTTAACCCAGAAGTAAAATCATTAAGATTACTCTCTAAACTTTCACACTGTGTTCAATGTCTTATGACTTTTAACCTGTTTAACATCTGCAGTCTGTTCTAAATTTCAATAGAAAACTATCGTAAAACAGTCATTTTCTTGCTTGTTGACCCATTCATAGTACAGTTGGTTTATCATTTAATACTCATTAATATAAAACTGTAGGTAAATCTTTAATCCCAAAACAAACATGGTTTCTACAGGTGCATTGATACTGTAATGTAATGCAGTTGCTTCTCTGTTAACATTTTCTTTGGTCCATGTTCGGGTCCTGTTTAGCTGACAGCTATTCATTTCATGGATGTTATGCCTCCTTACCCTACTGCGCAACATGATGATGCGACAACACTACTGAAATGGAATACTACTGCTTTTAAAGAATTGGAGAGTGACAATAAGCACTTTAAAGTATGAAAGTTAAGAACAATAAAACACACATCTGTACATTATGAACCATAGAAATATGAAAGATGAAAAGATATTGCAAAACACTGTTTCCTGAATGAGAAATTTTATATTTTTTATTGGAGGTAGGATTTTTGGATTGCTTGTACTTACACGCAAAACTAAACATGTTTACAAATCATAGTAACAGTCTGGAAATGGACAAAATTGTTGCAATCTATAGCTCTGGTGGATACTTTAGTGTATCAAACACTAATAAGTTACAAAGGGCTGATCGTACTTACCCTTTTTCCTAATACATACCTCAGATTATTGCAAAAAATATCTAGCAATCCAGCAACACTCAGATGTGAACTCACACCTCACACTTGGATGTAGGTTGCCGAGTCAAAAAGTTAATTCCATTCCGTTGCAGGAAGCCGAGATTTAACAGAAACTTTTTTCACAAGTGGAACCTGTATCTCTCTTAATCATTCAGCAGATGCAATGCTAGTCACAGGATCCTTCAAATGATAAAAAACACCCCTCCAAATTGGGGGGGGGGGTGTTGGTTCAAGCAATAGAAATGTTAGTAACCCCTAGTGTGAGCTTTTTTCCCTACCTACAAAAAAGTTTATGAAAGTGATCTGAAGATGAACAACAGTTGTTCTGAACTCAACTGGGACTTCTTACTGAGGTGATCTAGAAGTCTGTCAGGTTACCCACAGCATGGAATTTGGAGACCTTACAAACAACTAAATAAGTTTATAATCTAGTGACTTTGTTGATAGCAGCATAACATCCTTGCGATTTCAAGTATCTTCCTTCACTTCTATAACATGGGAAATTCGAAGAACAGAGAAGGAATAAAAACTTATGTTTGCATTCACTAGATGACATACATTTACTGAAAGGTATATATGGTAGCATCTCAGTAACTTTGCCTTTAAATAGATGTCAATGAATATGCACTATCCTCACCTTGGGAGGAGTCTTATTTTGCAAATGTGTTTTGTCTGTATGATGTTCTTTAACCTGGATCCTAGATTTTTTACTGTTCTTTATAAATTGTGCTCTGCTTTTTGTCTGCATCAGTTATGACTTTTCTGAGATTTTGTCTGGATAGGCTGTGGGGTTAGAAGTTGTGAAGAACTGACTGTGAGGTCTGGAACAATTTCTGTATATGGTCCAAGTTGGTCTCATTGGAATGAATGAAAAATATATGGATTAAAATTGGTTAATTGTTGGCCTCCAGACAATGTACATTATTCCAAAATGTTATTGAGTTTAATAACTTGTATAGGATGAGCAGAGATTACCCCATTGGTTAATACCTCTTCAAAAGACCCACTGGTTCCCAATTGTGCACAGTAAGTTAGCTAGGTGGTGGTATACATACTGTACATAGCATTCTTTCCTGACATGGGAATTTGAAGAATGTTCTGGCAATTTCACTCAGAAAGTGCAGAACTCTCATTTTAATTGCCTAAAGCCATTCAAATTGAAACAGTTGCCTAGATAAGCATATTAAAGTCCCATTATGATTCACCCTGCACAATTTGATCAGAGTACATAACAGCAAGGAGTGATGGAGAAACAAGGCTTTTGTCTGGTGCAGATGACTGTAGATGAAATACTGGAATATTTAGTATATGCTAAATATTTTTTTATGTCTTTGGTGCTGTGTACCAACTCTGTGCATTCCATGTGTCTTAAAGTGCTGGGTAAATACAATGGTCATTTGCTGAAGTCACTTAAGTTGCTTTTAAGCAGCAGCAGGATATGTGCATTTTACATCAGCATCCATAGAAGAACCAACAGCTGATGTATCTCTAATTAGATCTTTGCTTCAGTCTTCTCCTTTACTGCAGAACCTTTGACCAACAATACCACCATTGAGTGAGTTGCAATTGAATAATAGTTCATTTCAACAAAATGTGTTAACCTGCCCAAGGTTGGGTGATTTTGGAAGGTAGTTAAATTTAATAAAGGGTGCAGGTATCAAAGTCTTTTTTATGGAGATTTGCCTCTATTATCACCCTGTTCTTGTAATTTCATTTTTTTGAAAATCCCAGAGGTTCCAATATAATTTTAATGTTCATTTGCCAAATGAGAGAGTGAAATGGTCATCAAGGACATAATCTGTACCATACTGGTCATGGTAAAGGAAATACAAATGGACACTTTAGAGTAGCTAACCAATCAACATGTGCTTAGGACATGATAGAAAACTGGAGTATGTGGAGAAAACGCATGCAGACATGATGACAGCATGCAATGGATCTTAAATGCAGTGTAACCATACTACTGTGTCTCACTGCTGAATCATGAGTCGATTACTCATACCATAATAATGTGATAATCTGGTTCTAGAAGTAAAAAAAACATTGTCTTTATCTAGCCAGATTCTCTCCACATTGCACAGATTCCAGATTTCCAGGATCTGCATAATAATTTTACAAATGTATTTTTTAATTCCATGAGTGGAACAGATTTCCAACTCATATTCTGTTGGACTGATTCTTACATATACATCTTAGATCCTGACTGCATTTTCTTTGGAGGTCATAACATCAAATGTTTGGCCATATGTGTCTCTTTGCATCTCTAGCAAAAGTCCATTCCGTGACATCTGAAGAAACTGTTAGAATATTAGATTCAGCAAATTGCTGATATTAATGCTGCTTTGGCATAAAAAAGGTGACATGTACATTACTATTCTGTGTCCATACAGATGTATAGAAAGCTAGCTAGACAATATAACCTTCAATATGACCGGGGGACTGGTCTCTGCTCTACTGAACACAAAGGCAAAAGAATTAGAGTTTTCTTTGTCAGTTTTTCAAGATTACCATGCTTCAGTTTTTGTAACATGAGAGTCAGAGTTACATTGCAAATCCCCCTCCCCTTTTAAGGGCCCAGAACTCACCCATTCCCACATCAGGCAAGTGCCCAGTCATTTATTCAGTTAATGAAGCAGAAAGTCTTCATCAGGTCTCTCCGACAAAACTATTAAGGGTCACTGTTCAGACGGATTATTGGCTGAACTGTACAAAAGCTGCCACTAACAGCATAAATTCTCTGTGGAAGCATTTACATTTTTCTTGACTAAAGAATTAGTCATCCCTTGTTGAAGGAAGCAGTGTTTTCTATCATACTTAATTCTAAGAAGGATCCAGTGCTAGCAAACATAACCAGCCCATTTAAAGCTGATAATTATTGACTAATGTGGATTTATGCTAGATATATACATCTCACGTAGCCCACCACAAGTCATTTACCTAACAGTAAGAACTTTTCTATCTTTGGCTTTGAGGCATTTTAATTTGCTGAAGAAACTGCTTAAGTTATTCAAGGCAATTTCTATGGAGGTGAGGAGCTCTGTGCGTGAGATCCTTTTTTTCAAATCAGAAAAGCAGCTTTATTTTTGTGATGTTATCTAGAAAATGCTCTTTCTGATTTTTCCACTCCAGAAATGCAGTGCTTTTTTAAGGACCATAGTAATAAACTGACTGATTAACCTCCCTAAAAATTAAAGTTATCCTTCAAAGTGACAGGAATCTGTGTCATGTAGACCAACATAACTGCAATGTGTTGACTGTAAATCTTTCTGAATTGGGGGAATTGTTAAAATTTGTACTTCGATGAGTATTTATGCTAGTCTCTGTGTGGCAGGATAAGTGTTTCTGGTAAATATGAAAACCCAACACCCATATCTGGATTTGTTCTAAAAATGGTCCTTGTGGCAGTTTGAAGGCCAACTTAAAGGAACTGTGACTGCTGTCCTGGGTTCTTATTTTGACTTGAGAAGTGTAACTGCTGAATCTATGAAAATGTAAAGAATACATGAGGAATTGTTGGGATTAGTCACAGCCATCCGAAGAGATGTGAAGCTATGCTCCGGTATGTACATAGGCTACAGAAACAACCCCCCTCCACCCCCATTCACCCCAAAATCAAGTGATGTTCTAAATAATCTAAACCCAAAAGATGATGTGGAGAGCTACATGGTGGCTTTAGAAAGAGGTACACGAGAGCAGTGGCTTCAGGCTAAATGGACCAGCAGTTTGTCGGCTAACTGCTCATTTAGTCAGGCATCTCTGTGGGTGTACCAGTTGTATATGTCTGAACATATACATGCCAAAGGAGGCATCAAATTCAATGACTGACATAATGAGGGCTAAGTAAAGGGGGACAATGACATTCCTAGATATAGACACAGCCATTAATCTGTCAATCTGTCATTAGTTTCACTGGTGCCTTACTGAAAGCCAACATGGCCTTAGCCTGAAGATGCCCAGGATTACCAAAACTGAAACAAGATATATTGGCAAGAAATGGAACTTCACTTAAAGCCTAGGGTCTTAAGTATCATAACTGATCATTTAGTAGGGGTACACCAGCATGATCTCAAAGGCACATCTTAAAGCAGCTGTGTTTAGAAAATCGTGAGAACAATGTAAGTACAATGTTAGAAATATCACAGAAAAAATGTTTAAAAGAGCACTTATAGGTACTCTTTAAGTCTAGAATAGCTATTTATTTTAGTGGAATATTTACTATCGACTTAACTTGCAAAGTTTATGTTAGACTTTCAAATATCAGTGGCTAATATTAAACTCTCCCCTAAGTTTGTTGCTTTGCTACAAGACAAAAAAGACTATCACTATAGCAAATGATTTATTTTAATGTTGTAGAACCAGAGTTATAGACAAATTACTGCACAGTAATTGACAACAATAATATGCATCTAAAATGTTAATGATGACCAATAAACTATATGTAAAAGCTTGCCTATGAAATCTGAGCCAATCAAATGTGATGTTGCTGAATATTTAGCCACTTGAATGTGCTTTCTGTCAGTATGTTTTTACTGATGTTGTCAAGAGCACTATTGTGGTAGAAAAAAAAGAAGTCACAGAGACTGCAGACTTCAGGCAGCATGATTACATTAATTAGATCACAGAACAACTATTACACAGAAAATTGAAGTAGTATGTCTGCATGGAGACATAAAAGAATGTTGTATAATAATGGCACAACTGTGTACTGTTTAGAAAATGTGTTACAATTTGTAGCTCTAGTGTATAACTTAATATTTGATGTGAAAATTGGTCAAGACTTTTCTCATTTTAAGAACTGTGAAAGCTATGTGGGGAAGTGTCATCCTGTTCTGTTGCCAGCTATCCGAAGAATGGAGAATGTGTAATGCTGGAAGATGCAAAATAACTAAAATTTGGATCTAGATGGAGGGGTTAGATAGATCTAATGCCAAATCTTAATAAAAGATTCCAGTTATTAAAATGGAAAGAAGTCATGTGGAAACTCACAGGGAAGGACCAATAGTTAAGAATAAACTAAGACAAGCAGGTGTATAAACAGACAAATCCTTTACTGAAGGAAAAAATGAAAAGTGACATCTAAACAGATCCCTAAGTTTCAGAAACAGAAGCATGACTCTAATCATAAAGAGCATCAAGAAAATTCATGAGGAGAGAAAACGAAACTATTACTACCTCTGCTAGAAAGAAATTATTATTGTCCCGGTCCCCTTCAATAAACACATCACACCGAATGACATTTGACGACCTTTATTAAAACTTTCATAAAATAGCTTTGTTCACCAACTTTATTATTTACAACTGAACATAATATCATTGATTCTAAACCCATAAAACCCTTGTAATGTTAATCAAGGAAGTGTACCTACTCACCTTGATCCAGTAAGCAACGTCCATACCTCTGCTCGCTTACCTAAGTGCCATCCTTGTAATGTTAATCAGGGCAGCGTACCTACTCACTCTGCACAGCATAAACCTCCTTGTAACATTAATCAAGGCAGCGTCCCTACTCACCCTGACCCAGTAAGCAGTGTCCATACCTCTGCTCGCTTACTTTACTTATGAAGTGTCATCCTTGTAATGCTAATCAGGGTAGCATACCTTCTCACCCTGCTCAAAAGCAGGGTCCATACCTCTGCTCACTTACTTTACTTATGAAGCAGTGTCCCAGTCTCACTTCATACACCATTCATTGAATTACCTTCCACCAAATAAGCAACATCCTCACCTCAGCTTACACCAGAGGGGGAAACAAAGAGGGCAAGACTGTCCCTCTTCTCTGCCAACCAGCCTGACCAGGCTGTTCCCCTTCCCTTCTACCCAAAATTCTTCAACCACTACCTCCCATAATGGGAAGGGTTAAGCCAAACATCATTCGGTGTACCCATCATCTGTAAAGCCCTTAAAATCCTGCATACCATCCCTGAAAACATGCCCTAATAAAACTAAGAAAAGTAGGATTACCCATGACATCACTGTACCACTGGGACCTCCACTCCAAGAGAATACATTATTTTTAGACCTCTCCCTTCCAGCCACTAATCATGGCTCAACCTGAACGGAATGACAACCTATAGCCACAACCCTGTCAACTGTAACATATCACCTTAGCCCACCAAATTACCAAGTTCTGGCTGTGCATTAACCCGATAGCTGTAGGGAATATTTTAACTCCAAAACTTTTAATGCCCTAACCCTAAATGGCAGACAGCCAGCACCCCTTGATCTAGGTCCTGAAAACTTGCCTATGCTCACCAATGAAGTACTCTATGAGCCCAACCATAAACACCCCCAGTTCACTCATTACCAAATGACAATCTGGACTTGAACCCTCAGACCTTCTAGCAACCATCCAAACCAGAACACTCAAACTACTAACCATCCTTATCCACTGCCTGTCCCTGGCCTTTCCCCTCTAAGGGTCTCTTCCCCTAAAATGAAGACATGAAGACAGAGCTTTAATATGCCTTAATAAGGTGATTACTCAGCCCCACATTGTGCCCCATTCTTGTAGCAAGAACATCCATCCTATCAAAAACGTCACCTTTCAGATCCCTTTTCCAAGTCACCGCATGAAGCCTTCTGGCCTTCAGCAATCTGCAAAGGAAAGAAAACAATAAAATCTATGTGCACACATACCAATAATTGCTTAACATGGAGGCACTGATATGGACTCCTGCCACCCCATCAAGTGTTTGCCAAACTCTGCACCAAAGTATGGAACCAGCTCCCCACACTTTTTTTTGTGCTACCACTCATATCCCCAGAAATAAGAGCTGACTTGTCTAGCTTGTAATTATCCCCGAGCCAGTAGCCTAATAACTTCCTATGACACTAAGAGTGCTGTGATCTATGCCACCTACCTGAACCCCACCCACCTTAACATGCCTTAATGAGCACTAACTAAAATGCATTACCTGTAACATCATCCAGCCCACTACAGGAACCCCAAACTCTTACCTATGGCCAATGTCTGTTGCTCCCTTTTACTATTGAATGCAAACACCCAAAAGCAGGGACAGCTTTCAAACACTGATTTAACCTACTGAATGGTAATTAACCCTGAGATCACCAACTCAAATGCCTATCTTTCCCTGGCTACCAGAATAATCCTCTACCAAAAATCAACTTTGAAATCCACTTACTTCAGTCAGTAACTGCTGCCAGCTTGCACTCCCCCTGTGTAACCACCTCAATCGCCACTGCTTAAATCACCTGAGAATTCCCTGTGTATCACCACTGCTGGTACTCAGCACACCACCGTCTACAAAGAATATGACAAAAGTAAATCCTCTAATATGTAAAGAAAAGGCTCTACCTAATACCCACCTATTCCAAATTATAGCAGCAGCATTCCAAAGCCCCCATCTGTAAGAAAGAAAAGACATTAAATCATCTAAAATACATAACGCACATTCCAAGACATCTTCAAATACAAAATATCCTGCCAATCTGGAAATGAATACAACACCTTCACACACATTGATGATAAAGCAGTAAAAATTGAAACTAGATTTCCAATGAACCTATCATATACCCAATATAAATTGAACTACCCGAGAAGTATGTTAAAACTTAACCCCCACATGAAGCGACCTATCAATATCCACAACCATTTGCCTAGCTCTTAACCATCCATCTCCAAATGAGGCACACTAACCAACATGTCAGATTTTAGATTTCCTGATATCCTGTGTGATGCAAATGATGGCTGGTAGTGTATTGGCAGTCTCTTGCTCCATGTGGTCTACCTATGTGTGTGTGTGTGTGTGTGTGTGTGTGTGTGTGTGTGTGTGTGTGTGTGTGTGTGTGTGTGTCTGTGTGTGTGTGTGTGTGTGTGTGTGTGTGTGTGTGTGTGTGTGTGTGTGTGTGTGTGTGTGTGTCTGTGTGTGTGGTCCCATAAATTGCCCCTGGGAGTCTGCCGAGTGTGGTCCAGCTGTGAGAGGACACAAGATACCAGTTGGTCAGCACCAATCACCCCCCCCCCCCCAAGCTCACCCAGCACAAAACTCAGGGATGACCAAGACTGTTTCCACATTTATCCTCTGTTGAGAAGAGAAAATGTCACTACATGCAATTTCATAACCATGTGCAGTAGCATGAATTGGATATGTGCCAAACCTCCCCCCCTTTTTTCTTTTTTTTTAAAAACAATCAAACGTATTACCACACACCATGGCACCAAATGTTTGACCTTCCATTTTCTGAACTGGAATGAAGGATCCATACCTACTAAAAGTATCTACTCTAGAGAACCTCTGAGTCGAAACCCTGCTCTCCTGCAGCATCTGCACAGTCCAAAGTACGGCCACCATACCTCCCAACCATGTAGAGCAAGAAATCTGGACAAGCCCTAGCTGTACTTCAAACATTTCAGTCACCATAATTACCATGTTCAAAAGGCCTCAACCTAATAGAATCAACTGCAAAAGTTCAACAATGAGGTATGTGCCAACACCATGAGCCAATGATCAACCAAAGTTGTCCTAACCCAGAGACTCGTCTCCCCTTATCAAACACCAGTGATAAAAAAAGCCACATGTGAGCCTAACCATACTTCTTCATGGGGACTCACAACCTGTGAAACCCATGTACACATACCCCTCCCCTGACAGAGTAAACCAATGTAGCAAAGTCTGCTCCCTCTACTCTCCCCATGAAGTGAACACCAGCAACGAGTGAGAGAACCAATCCCATCAGACCTTGAATTGTAAATAAAACAGTTTTTTGCCAAGCAGACACTGAAATTTCATTTTAAAACAAATGGAGTACTTGCCAATCCTAGATCACCCACCACATCTTGTGGGTAACATCTCAGTAGCTATGATGACATTTATATCTTAACACAGACAAATGGATATCTCCATGTCTAAAACACCCGTTATGACTCCTTCACCAGAAATCTAGAGCCTCAATGCCATGCATTCCTAAAGTAATAGAATTGGCAAACCAGACTGTAAGTCAAATTGATTTAATGACACCAGTAGCGATTGCCTCCCACCATTGAGAAGCCAAGGGACTGCCAATTCCAAACAAAAAACAGAGGACTTCATCATCGCTTTTTTTTTTTTTTTTTTAAGTCTATACACTCACCCATTGCTCTATCCCTCTGATGAACAGCAAAACTTCCCTTTCATCTTAGCATCAGCCTGTCAACTGATCCACATCATTGTTGCTCCAAACAAGTCGGAACAAAAGGCTTCATAAAAGCTCACCCTCCCATCGACTGCAAACAGCAACAAACAACAAAGAACCAAATGGGAAGGTTCCAACCAGCAGACAACACAGGAACTGCATGGCTCCAGCAAGCAAGATGCAAAACAGATAGGGCATCCAACAGCTTCAATACACACATTTCAATACACTGTACACACAGCAAACATAGCAAGCACTGACAACCATTCCATTAGCCTCACTCATTGTCAGGCTCACCTCAAACCAAAGGCCTCCTCAGAAAAAAGGCAGAAGACGTTTCCATCCACTAGCAAACCAATCACTAACAGACCATATCACTGGCCTCAGAAGGACAAAGCCTGCTGGGCCCGCACAATGTGACACCACCAACTCCATCCACTTGGCACCTACATTTCATAGTTTGCTCACACACCCACAGTTGCCCAAATCCACACACACTCGCCTCCTGTATTCTGCATCCATATATGAAAAAAAAAAAAAAAAAACATCAGCATGGCAAGGTACCTTTGCTCCGCCAGCTGGTGTCCGGTTGTGGTCCATGTGTGTGTGTGTGTGTGTGTGCGTGCATGTGAGAAACACCCCAGTCAGAGCAGGCAGGTAAGATAATTCAACCAGGCTCAATCCCCCATACCTTACCCATAGGACAAAACAGCAGAACCGTCCATACCAAACCACCAATTTTCAAGGATCTGTGGGTTCCAAAGAACTGCGAGCCATGAATAGATGTCCACCACCACTCTTGCCAAGTCTGGATCAAATGTGCAACTCCTCTGCCTAGCAAATGGCTGTCCGCGTGTACACAGTCACCAACGAATCAACGGCCGACCAGTCACAAGCAATCTCCTCATGACTGCTCCTCCATGCAACGAATGGCCCTACCACAATCCTAACTTTTTTTTTCTTTTATTCAACGTCAGAGCAGCAGACGAGCCAACCCAACCCACAATCGAGCCAGAACGACTGCCCGCCCGCATGCACTCCCATGCATCGGCTCTCCTCAAGAAGAAAGCGCACCAACTCTAACCCCCCACTCAAGAGCAACAAGGAGAAATTGTGACACACAACACACTCCAGGCACAACCCACCAGCCACTCTCAAAACACTCACTACAAAACATATGCACCCACCTCCAACAGAAACTGCACCTGCCCACCATAAAGAAACAAAACCTCACAAACAATGTGACCCGCCCCAGCAACCAGAGACCTCAAACCAGGCCAGCCCAAAGAATCACTGCAGCCGGGAGCCAAACTGCCGAGAGCCATGGCCCCGACATACCCCCACTCACACCCGGCAATGGCAACAGAGCTTTTTTTTTTTTTTTTTTTTTAACAGAGAAAAAAAGGGGAAATTGAAAGATCTGAAATACTAACTACCCATTTATCCCCATACACTATAACAATGCCTCCACCCCTTCAAGCCTACACACTTCATTCCCCCCAACACATCAATGTTTAAATTAAATTAAGCCTACAGGTTACAACCACCCCTGTGTTAACCTACACCAGTATACCCCCTCCTGGCAATTAACTGTAGCAGCCAAAAAAAAAAAACAACAACCGACCAGTAACAATAACACTATTAGCAAAAGAAAGGAAATATCATACTACCATACACACCTCATTCTTCCTATTCTTGTTAACCCCAAGGCCTACCTGACCACAGGTCGTCCTGGACGTAATCCTGATCTGTAGCAAGTTCACACCAAAATGTGATTGCTTACCCAGCTAAACTTGTCTAAACCTTTAAGCCCCTCCCTACCCTTATCTCATTTCCTCCCAATCCTCCCTTCCTCCACTTAACCCTTTCACTTCCTCAACTCACTTAACACCCACTACTATCCATCTAACACCTCATGAAGATGTCCCGGGACAACTTGGTTTGTTGCCAAACGTCATTTATGAGTCATTTTTCTACAGGGTGCACTTGCAGGGGAAATGACTCTAGCTGTATTTGTAAAGAGGTGGCCATGGCTACCACTTCATATCAGAATAGTGACTGAAGTAATTCTTACTTTGTCAACTTACAGATAAGTCATGCAATTTGTAAGGGTGCTGAGTAGGAAGACAATATCCTTGGAAGAGCTAAAGAGAGAACTGAGAGAAAATATGAAGTGAAAAGGAAGCAGAAGAACCCATATTCCTGCTTTGAACTAAGAAATGATCACCTCTACAGTTGTTAGTGCCATGACGTTTTAGAACACTTGTAATTAATTCAGAACATAGCAACATTTTAATGGTCATTTATGAATGGATAACACAAAAACACAGTTTTTGAAAGATTTTACTGATCTGGAATCATGAAGGCCACACAGAACATTTGTGCAGTTATCATGGAGTATCAATGGACAGAACTCAATCATTTCATAGTGTTAACCATTGTGGATGTCCCTTTTTTTTTACTTTTTTTTTTTTACTCAAATGATAGTGGATTTCCCTTTTGAATGCATAGCATTGGATACTGTGGGTTCATTGGTAAAACTAAATTATGGACATCGGTATATTGTAGTTATTCATTCTGCATCAAGATTTCCTGAGACAATAGCCTACAAAATATCAATGTAAAGATCATAATCAAAGAACTATCACTACTTTTTTTGTAATGCATGATTTCCCTGAGAAATACTTTCTGACAAAGTCACACCTTGTCAATGTAATGAATGAACGTCAAAAAATTTTAAAGTTAAACACATAAGGATACTTGTATCCCTCAGACAGATGAGTTAGTTGAGCAGGTTAAAAAATGTATTCCTGTTATATAAGGCTGTAGAAGCTGTTGGTAGAAAATGGTAGACATGCTTTCTTATTCTGTTTGCTGTAAGAAGAGCACCACTAGCCCCAGCTGGATTCACACTCTTTGAACTACTGTATGACAAGGCCTGCTAAATATAGCCAAAGAAACATAAGGCAAAGAAAGCACCCACACTAAAAATGTCACAAAGAAGAATAATTCAACATTTTATAGACATACAGGATAGGTTAAAAAGAATAATGTATACGGTAAGAAAACATGTAGAGTGCAAAAGAAGCAAAACAGAGAGCAGAAAACAGAAATGTTCATCTCAGAAGACTGCAAAGCAGTGAGCATCTTTTGACATTGTAGAGAAAGTAAGTGAAATGAATTATATGGTGAGATAATCAGTGGAAAAACAGTTTTGATATATAAATATAGTGAAACTTTGGTGAAAATGGAAGTTGATGTGTTAAGTATGTTTCAGGAGAAAGTAAGATCTTCCCAACATGTCCTAAAGTTAAAATAGGAAGGCATTGTCCTTGATGTAAAACAGAAGGCAAAATAATGTGGCTTATGAAGTAGGAAATATGCTCAGAGTTGTTGAACCAGTATAATCCAGCAAAATACATAAAACATACCTGGTGAAAGTATGACATTATACCAGATACATTATCTTAATCACACAGTCAGGGAGGAGGCACAAAAATGCTTAAACTTGGGGTCAAAATGAATACCAAAGGTGGTAGAATTGTCCTGTCTTGCCATCCTCATACTTAATGGGCCAATTTTGCAGTGCCTTTATAAAGTCAAATTGCATCTTTAAATGTGACTGATCCCATGCCCCTAGAGGAAAAATTGGTTCATAGGTTCATATTAGACTAATGACTTACAGGGTCCTAACAAGCCTAGCTGTACAACCCAATCCAGTTTTGTCCCAGAGACCCTTGGACGCCTATATGTTAGTATGGAAGTTGCTGAGGGTTAAGCATTAGTGGGATGCTAACTGGGAATTCATTTACTTACTGTGCACCTCTGTCCATCAGATACATAAGGGCCAGACTGGGGATGAATTTGCTATTTCTCATCCAGTGATATAGATTAATAGAAATACAAGGCTATCAGTCTGCAGACAATCACATGCCTATGAGGAAGCAATTTGAATTTTGCATCTTTATCTGCACTTTCTCCATTGCTTTGTCTTGGATCTCAACCTTATCAGTAATCCATAATGGGTACATGTGGATCAGTATACAAACTGTTATCAAACAAAATAAATAAATAAAAAATAAATACTTTATGTATGCAAACATGTGTGTGTGTGTGTGTGTGTGTGTGTGTGTGTGTGTGTGTGTGTGTGTGTGTGTGTGTGTGTGTGTGTGCTAAAAGTGCAAACCTTTTGTGGACTATATCAAGTTTAACAGCTATCTTGCTAATGGATCACAGGCCATAAAATGGCACAAAGACTTCTCTCTTTTCCTTCATGTTTCCGTAGGTGTCCCCCAAGGATCCATTCTTGGACCCATTCTTTTCACCATCTTCATTAATAATCTTGCACATGCCTTTACATTAGCCACAATAATTAAGTGTGCCAATTACATCATTCCCATATGTAGCACCCTATATTTAACACCGTGAAACAAAGCACTGAAGAATTCTTATCTACTAAAACCTGGCCAACTGACTCACACTTTTTCCTAAACCCCCCTGCCCAAAATTAAACTTTTACTTTTTACCACAAGCCACCTCTTAACTCAGAAACTTTCCTTTGATATTTTCTTATCAAATAATACTAAAATTGAAACTGTTCCATGTGATAAGCTGCTTGGCATGTACACTGATAATAACTTAAAATGTGACCGCCACATTTCACATACAGTAAATTGGCCCTAGGTGTGAGTGTGTGCTCCTTCTGTGGAAGGTTGGTTGCTGGGCTGGCAACTCGACACCGTAAAACTCAACTGCCAGTTTTTCTGTAGACCCTTATTCTCCTGCAGCGACCCCTAACTGGGAAAAAGCTGAAAGGAGAAGAAGAGGAAGAAAAACTAAACAGAAATGGGGTTCCCTGTACAGAGTCAATGTTTCCTCACTGACCAGACAAGAAGATGATTAGCATCTACCCTACTTTTTCCAACATGTCTTTATTCAGCCCTAATCTTTACCAATGTGTATGTCTTTCAGATATCAAATGACAAACAGTGTTACCACAAGGTAGCAAAGATTGCAGTAATTCACTCACATAAATCCTATCCTAGCACTCAAAGAACTAAACTGGCTCAAACTACCCCACTTCCTATCTTACTTCCAGTTTGCTAATAGTCATAATCATATCTATAAGCCTATAGACTTTCAATGTCTCTCAGTTCTATTCCAGCCATACAAACCAAATAGACCTCCCACACACTTATCTCAAATGCTGGTCCTCCAAGACACAAAATCCAATAGTACATCTGGGGACAGTGTATTCTAAAATGATGTCACCAAAGCATGGAGC
Source organism: Protopterus annectens (assembly GCF_019279795.1). Lineage (NCBI taxonomy): Eukaryota > Metazoa > Chordata > Ceratodontiformes > Protopteridae > Protopterus > Protopterus annectens. The sequence continues at coordinate 418,223,526 of NC_056727.1, read as the reverse complement.
AAAATACCTCTCTCTTTAAAAAAGCAGAACATCGTAAACATATTAAAGCTAAAGTCTTACCTTCAAAAATCTCTGGATTTGCCCCTGCACTAATCTTGGATAAGTACCCTAGATGTAACCATACTTCCACACAGATCTATACAAAATCGCTGGCTAGAGAAATAGACAATATGTACAATAATGAACAGGATATAAACTTTAGAATATAAAAGACACAAAAATTAAGTATAAAACATTTTGCCCCCCTGTACCTTTTACCCCCTGCCAATTAGAAATTCTAACCCCACGGTCACACTACAGTTGGGAAAAGGCAAAACCCCCTACAAAACAAAATTTTTTAACATGCCTTTACTGTTCATTGATATTCCAGAGTTTCAATGTTTCTGCCTTGATGCTATGTCTGTTGACTCCAGTCAACAAATGAAGGTTGACCCCTTTCATACTACTTCTTACCCTTCAACTAGTTCTGCTTCACCTCTTTCTTTCAGCCTTTCTCTTTATAAGATCAACCATTCACCATAACTTACTTGTGTCCCCCCACCTTCCCACTCATTTCAACCTTCTCATATTTACTGATAATATCTTCTTCTCCGCCCTGTATCTACTCATTCTTCACATGCTCACTTTCTTCTACTCCGTCTCTTTCTTTGATTCTGGTTAATCTTTAAAGTAATACATCAGCTGCTGTCCAAAATGGCAAAGTGTAACATGATGCTTCTCTTCTGGAATTTTATGTCTATTTTATGGTTTTATTATGATACTTCTCACTGAAAACCTAAGTATAAGATGTTGCTGCTCCACTGAGATTTATGTCTATATATAGAATTGGGATCATAATCCTAATTCTCTCAAAGTGATAATCTGTATCACTGTCCTGTACAATCTGCAGTCTCTCCACTACTTTGCACACTTTTCAGATTGTATAACATGACCTTTCTGCACCATGTATAAACTTTTACAAAATGCCTTTGCTCTCTAGACTATCTATAAACCCTGCATATTTTTTACAAAATCCTTTAATAGTTAGACTGTGCACAAACTTGTACAAAGTAATGCTTGAATCTGTGTGTAAATGTCTATCAAATATGTATTAACTGGAGCTTTTCTCATCAGGTCTACACTGAACAGGAGGGCTTTCATGGTCAACAAATGCAATAAGTAAATAAATAATCCTCTGTGTGCATGAGGAACTGTAAATTTTATTAGGGTCTCGATATAAAGCTGACGTGAAACACTGAAAAGGATAACACTGTTTCTTTAGTAGTAGCTACAAGTGTTTGGCGACTTTAGTCTGTGTAGAAATAATAAAGATGTTTTCTGCCATAAGACAAATTGGAAAAAGATAACCTGTAAGCCATAAATGACAAATTACCATTATCTAAACAGAGACATTTCCAAAATTCCCTGCAAGGTAATTAGAAAACCTGTCCCCACAAAGAATGCCCATACTGAGAAATATGTTATGGTTCTCAGCTCACTTATCTTAGAAAACAACATATACAAGCTTGCAGCAATCTAGGAGGTAGAGGATTTTCCCACCTGTTAAATCTAAGAGGCAAACAGTTTCTTGGTCTGTAATGTAATGCCTAGAACTAATGACTGTCACCGATAAACATTGATAATTAAACATTCTGAAGAGTAGGTGATCTCTACTATATGTTCACTAGTTCCAATGTCCACTGTTGTTTTTCTGCATTCCATTCTTCAAAAGATAGAGACATAGCATATAGTTGTCAGAGCCATAACCATTCATACTTATCAGCAGTTTGTCTTTCTCTGTATTTAACAATGAATAAAAGCAGCAATGCGGTCTTAAAACAAATATAATAAATTGTAAAGCTAAAGTTAGGTTAGTACAATTTCCTCAGTTAAAGTAAGCTGTTCATATTAATAATTGCTATTTATGACTTTGACATGATTCATTTTATTTGCTGATATCATATTACTAACTCTGCATGCAATTTATATTTTCCCTGTAATGCAGGCAAATGAATTCAGGCAATTGTAATTCCATTTGAGTTGGAGACATCATCTTCCCCCTTTCATGTTATTTAGCACTGAACACTGTTGCTCTTAGCATTGACTGAACCATGTAATTAATATGTCAGAACAGTCAATGACGGCTCATATGTAAAGAAGGTAGTTTGCTTACAGTGGTATATTGACATAAGAAGTTAGATTTCTTATATGAGAACAGTGAAATAAGAAAGTAGTTTTGTTACAGGGGTTTACTAAGACAAAAAGATAGTTATGCTACAGGTGTTCACTGAGATAAGAAGGTAGTTGTCTTACAGGGCAACACCGAGATCAAAACAAATTTCACACCTCATTTTGATGCAAACAAATAGGCTCACACTGAATAAAAAAAAGGAGTTTATGGAGGATGTCAGAACATTCTGATACAAGTTGCACCTATTTTGGATTTTAGCAGCAATCAACTGTAAATCTGAAGACACCATAAAAGGTTAAGTCTTGAATTTTGCATCGCATTTTCCCTAGTTTCAGAACATTATCTTTTCTAAGCACCCTTTGTTGTTCTTTAGCTTTTTTTATGTACCAGTAGATTACAAACTCTTTGAGAAATGTGTACCAAAGATTCCATGTTTGCTTCCATTTGTTATTTTTACTGTATATTTATGATGTGGCACTTTATTTCTCAAGCATGTTTTGTTTTATACCTAACAGCTTTAACCTATGAACTCATTTTACCCTACCGATAAGAATGAAGTACAGTCAGCAGGCCTACAAAATTAATTATATGAGTCAACATGAAGGTGAATTAAATATTTGTCAAAAATGGACATACAGCATGGGGTGGAGCCAGTATGCAAAAATGCAATCAATATAAGTGTCACAAAAAGTTCTCCGTATTGCAAATCTTCAGGAAGTTATATAGAACCACAAAAGGAGGGGGAGTATCCATATTCATAAAGGATACCCACACCTCCAGGTTAGTGGCAATGCACAAAGCATCGGAGACCATCCAGGTGCAATTAACCATAGGTAAAACTGCCCTACAGTTTGTAACATGCTACAGACCACCTTCTCAAACTCAGGAAACCCACACAGCCTTCCTGAAGACACTGGAGAGTATGAATGTCTCTCCAAACATCATCATATTGGGTGACTTCAACTACCCAAACATAGACTGGGAACATTACTCAAGCCCCAACACCCTAGCCCAAAGGTACCTTGAGTTCATAAACTCAAATGCTATGGAACAACTAGTCACCATTCCCACAAGAGGAGAAAATATGCTAGACCTGATCATCACAAACATGGGGACAAAATGCTCCACACCGGAAGTATATCCCTCATTGGTGAGATCACACCATAAATTAATCTCACTGGAGATCCACATCCCGCCCCCACCCCCAGCAAAAAAGACCACAGTGAAGAACTTCTCAAAAGCAAACTTCACACTTCTTAAGACTGGAGTGGTATCCTTCAAGGCCCCCGAGCCAGTGGAAACCACAACCCACACTGCTGAAACCCTTACAAATGCCTTCTACGAGCACCTCCAGGAATGTATGGATCAAGCAATCCCTAATAAAATCAAGACCCTTTCCACCAAAGGCAGGCGCCCAGTCTAGTGGACTCCAGACATAAACAAACTCTACAACAAGAGGAGAAAGCTACTACATGACAGAGCAAAATCCCTAAATGGGAAGGCATCTCTGATCAATACTAGTAAAAAACTACGATCACTCATAAAATCATCCAAGGCCAACTTTGAGAGAAAAATCGCTAATGACACAAAAGACAATCATAAAGCCTTCTTTAGCTATGTTAGAATCCTGGGTGGAAACTCCCAGATATGCTCAGAATTAGTCCAAAATGATAAAAAAATCACTGAACCCACAGACATTGCCAACATACTGGCAGACAGGTTCAGTGCAAATTTCTCCCCTCCCTCCCCCAAAAGGAGAAATATCTATCCCACCAGAGTCTAGCCTCCCAAACATCTCAGATGCCCAGGTGAGAGCTGCTCTCTCTAAAGCAAAAAAACAGCATCAATGGGACCGGACGGTGTCCCCGGCTGTGTGCTACACAAACTCAATGAGGAACTAAACCCACACATAAGGCTGCTGTTTAATCTTAGCCTTACTACAGGATACGCACTCAAAGAATGGCGACGGCAACTGTGGTCCCACTCCACAAAGGCGGTGCTTCTACGGACCCTGGAAATTACTGCCCCATAAGCTTGACGAGCCTTGTCTGCAAAGCTATGGAGAGGATCATAATGGAACTCATAAATAAAGACATTGGGGACCTACAGACACTGGATCCTACCCAATTTGGCTTTGTCAAGGGCAGATCCTGTCTCTTGAACTTGGTCGACTTTTTCGAAACAGTCACTAAGGCCATTGATGAGGGTAAGGCAGTTCACACAGCCTACCTTGACCTAGCAAAAGCGTTCGACACAATACCCCACTCGAGCATCATAGAAAAGTTCATCAGCTTAGAGGTAAACCCATATGTCACAAGATGGGTTGCAAACTGGCTCAAGGACAGAACACACAGGGTTAGAGTTGCTGGTGCCATGTCAGACTCTAAGCCGGTCACGAGCGGAGTCCCACAGGGCTCAGTCCTGGGCCCCCTCTTGTTCGGCATTTATTTTTCTGAAGTGCAGGCAAACATAGGGGCATTGTGGCTGACAAAATTTGCAGATGACTGCAAACTGGGCACCATAATTGACACTCCATCAGACACAGACATCCTCCAGAAAGGTCTCATAGAAATGGATAACTGGTGCCAGAGCCATGGCCTTAAGCTAAATGCCAAAAAATGTATAGTCATACCCTTTGGGAAAAACAAGGTAACCCCTAATTACCACATAGGTGGTAATCCATTAAACACGGAAGAAGTTATCAGGGACCTGGGGACCCAAGTTGACAGTAATCTCTCTTTTGACACTCACATTGCCAAAGTGGTTAGGAAGACCTTCTACATTGCCCATCTGATCATGAAGGGATTCACATCCAGATCAGGAGAGGTCACTGTACCCCTGTACTCTTCACTTATCAGACCAATGATTGAGTACAACGCCCCATTCGGAATGTACCTTTCCTGACACCTGCAGCAGTTGGAAAGACCCCAAAAGTTCCTCACCAAAAGGATAAAGGGGCTCAAGCATATGTCATACGATGCCCGACTGAAGAAACTCCAGCTCTATTCAGTCGCATACCGTCTGCTCAGAGGTGATCTGTGCCTGACATACAAGGCCATGTCCAACCCGGAATTAACGGACATGCTCCACCTCAAAAAATCCAAATCCACCAGAGCCACGAGAGCAAGAGACTTAAACCTCAACACGGATATAAATAGACGTGCTGGAGGGACAGATTCATCACCCAGAGACTCCTTACACTATGGAACAGAATCCCAGTCCATGTGAGGCAGAGCCCCTCATTGACTCTGTTCAAGAGAAATCTTGATGAGTGGATGGGAGATCGTAGGTTTACCCCGGGAATCATCTCTGTATCACTGCTGGACAGAGGCAGAGCAAACTAATGGGTATAGTATTCTCATCCTAAGGGGTGGTGAAAGCCACACACACTCTGGCTAGGCTTTTAAATGCCCTAGGGCAGATAGCCTAGTATGAACCTATGAACCTATGAACCTATGAACCTATGAATATTGGTGATGTTCGAGTATCTCAGTAAGAAATTGATAGGTGTCATTTAATCCATTTTTATAAGAAAAAGTACTAAACTTGTAGTTTGTGTTGTTCTGAAGGGGTAGCACACAGTGACTGTAATATATTTCTCTGTGATTATAAGAATTTGTTTTAGTCTGGATATGACTGACAACTGTTAAATCTACAAAATAGTTTGAGAAATAAACTAATTCTGCAAATTCTAACTCAAAATGCTGAAAATGCGAAATGTTACTGCAGTATATTCAGAATTATTCCACAGAATGAATGCATCATCACTGCTTTGAAGTTGTCAGTATTTATTTATTTATTTATTTTTTTGGAGTTTATTATCCACCTGGAAAATTTACATTACATACTTGAACAAACCAGGTAGCAGTGCAATTATATTAACACACCAGAAGGTAGATTCAAAAGCTACTTGTATGTAAAGTAAAATCCAAACAATTGGCATTTATAATGAAGGATGGCAAAACATTGAACTCAGGATGGATCCAAACATAGAATTCATATGCCAACAGAAACATCATCCGAACTTTATGTTATAAAAAAAAAAAAAAAAAAAAACATAACTTCTTTCCAAGCTGTCTGTAGTCTTCAAGTATCTATGAAATTTTGAGATATGATCACCATTTTTAAAATCGTTAGGTTTACCAGATGTATGTTCATCTTCTTCATTTTTCTACTTCATTTCAAATGCTGATTAATCCATGTGTTAAGATCGGAGCCCAAGACTTTGAAAATCATCATCTTTCCTTCTGGCCACCCTGCGTACTCTTTTGTAATTCCCCAAGTACAGGATTCATATGGTATGACAGATCTGCAATCTCTCATAAAAATTCCCCCAAAACAAAATTCCCATTATAGTATAGGGTTTTCCTGAAGGCTTACAGCCATACAGGACTTCAGCATAGCAACATGCAAGTGAAGAGTTAAGACCAGAAGATAAAAACTTCCAGACTCCCCATAGGATGACTCTGGTTCCTGAGTTCTGCATCTCTTTCCCAGGATCTTCCTATGTTGGTAAGCTGGAGGAAGAACAAGCCAGTGTTCAAGAAAAATGTCATATATCATACCCTGTGCAAGTACCAGATCCTACTACCAGGGGATGTCAGATTGCTGGAATAATTAGCATAGTATATTAATAGTGGTATGAAGATATGTAATTTGTGTCCTTGGCAGTGACTTTAGTGAGGGCATGCAACAATGTAGTATACATAGTGTCAAATAAAAACATGTATACTCTGCCTTATATCTTCCCTGCTTGTTGTCCTACCATTAGGACTCTGAGTAAGTAATCACCTTGTGATTCTGCTGATATGTCCTCAGACCTCATGAGTAAATAAGCAATCTATTGGCTGCATCCTCCTCATATGCAGGCCAATTCCTGTTGTCCCCTTTCAATCAGTAGCCCCTCTCACCTCACTGACAAGTCCCAAAGAATTAGTAGATTCTGAGATATACTGCATTATTCTTTTATGCTGTGGTATAAGTGTACAATTTTAGAAGAGAAGAATCTGTTCTGTCTAAGTTTAGTATTTATAGAGTAGCAGAGAGATGTTATGGCACATAATTACTATGGCATAAGCCTTTGCTCTAAACTATCTCAAAACGTTATTAAAAAGAAACAAGAAAATCCCCTGCCCAACAGACTCACCCAGCAAAATACCTTGTGAAAGAGTATAAATCTGCCTCAGTTACCTGCCTGAAGCAGCTCCAAAAACAAACTAAAAAGCACAGTTTTCTAAACTCTTCTCCCGACGGGTTAAACACTGTGGTCATCCCCTGCCCAACAGACTCGTCTAGCAAAATACCTTGTGAAAGAGTATACATCTGCTTCAGTTACCTGCCTGAAGCAGCTCCTAAAACAAACAAAAAAGCCCAGCTTTCTAAACTGTGGGTGTTCCTTCTATTGCAATGTATCCACACTTCAAATCTGTTTTTAAAACTATCTGCTTTTAAAAAAGTAAACTGCTCCTTATTTAAAGTATTACTACAGGGCAGATGAGCATACACACAGGTTACTTTTTTCTGGCTGTAGTAACTTACGTTGGCCACCAGGCAGCAACATAATGCCAGAAGTCTACCCCATTCCTTGCTGTTTTAACTAATAGTACCAATAGCTTTTAGTTTAATGTTGTTTTAACTCTCAGTAGTTCCAGTATATGTAGGCTTAATGTTGCCAGCCACACTCTAGAGTGCTGTTTAACCCCTAGTACATCTTCTGTTTCCCTTTGTCTCCTGTTTTTAAACTTATATCTGCAGCATTTCCATCGCTGGCTTGCTCTTATTCCCTCTTCATCTCTGATTTTTACAATTACTTCCTTTCTTATTGTTTCAGTGCTGTTTCATACTGCTGACCTGACCCTGTCAGTACTGGTTCGAACCAGCTAGGCAATTGTGATATCTATCTCCAGTCTCTGTTCCAACCCCTCCCTCAGTTTCTTTCACTTTCTTTTCTTTCCAGCCTCTCCCCAGACTCTTTAACTTTGCCTTCCTTCCTGTGGTGTCACCTTTTATCTCTCTGAACCACTCTAATCCTTTCTGTGTACCACTACTAGAATATCCCTTACCCCGTCCTTACTTTTGTCTGAACTTTCCTTACACTCCACTGATTGTTTTTCACTGTTGACCTTGATTCTTCCTTTCCTTGGCTCTCCCCACTCCTTTCGCCCTACGGGCTCACTCCACTCCCCTAACCAACCCCCAAATTCTACCCACCTCCCACTACCCCTACACTAGCCACTCCCACCGCTTCTACCATCCAATCCAAACTACCCAACATACCCAGAAAATCTCCTCCCACAATTCACCCTTTATAGTAAGCATACCTTTCAGAGTTTACTGCCAAACACAACTTATCCTGATAAACTACTAAACAATTAACCTAAGCAATAATCTCTTACTCAAACTAACTCCACAACTTAGCTCACCCTCTACTTCTACTCTAACAACCAACATCATGACCCTCAAATCTCTATCCCTACTTACTCAAATAATACTTCTAATTACCTTAACTTACCTAAATTATATCATCCAACCTACTAAGGCAAACCACTCCCCCATTTCACACCACAACCCCATCCTCTACAAGATACACATCTACTGTTACTCATATATCTCCCAGTCTCTACCCCTTCAACACTAGCATGCTCTTTCCCTATAGACTCCTACCCAACTCTAAAACCACTGTTCCCACCTACACTAGTCTAATGTCCACAAAACTCTCCACCTGTATACTGCACCCCAAACAAACCAAATACCTCATCCATCATCTTATCTCTATCCTTCTCTCTAGGGACATCCACCCAAACCCATGCCCCTGTACCACACTGCATCCAACCCTTCAAGCAACAGACAAACCCCTCCACTTCTCAACTCTAAATGCTCAGAACTAGTGTAACAAAATTCTAAACATTCATGCCTGGCCTCTACATAACTAACCTGATATTCTCTCCATCTCAGAAACCTGGCTTAAGCCCCAGATACAAGATTTTGAAATAACTCCTCCTAACTACCACATGTTAAGGAATGACAGAACACAAAAAAGGGAGGTGGTGTAGCACTCCATTACTCAGCAACCTTCTTAGTCACCCCTATACCAAACCCCACCCAAATTTGGCAAGGCAAAAATAATCCCAGCCCTACTCCACCTAAACAAGCATAAACTCATATTTGTTATCTCACTCTATATTCCCCCTGGTGACAATATCTCATCCATTGAAGATATTCTCTCATGAGTCTCTACCAACATTACTCATGAAACCATAATCCTGGGGGACATGAACATTAACTGGGCCACAATCCAATCTCCCTCTAACTCACTCAATTTTAACTTATATAACTTTACATAACTATTCAGTTCCACTACCAGGCCTTCCAACAACTCCATCACTGGAACTACTATAGACTGGATTCTAGTATCCCATCCTCACTATATCTCAAATAGTGGTATTCTCCCAGACCCACTAGCTGACCATTTCCCCACTTTTGCCCACCATCTCCCCTCTTCTATACAGCTTACTCACACCTATATTTCCACTGGTTGTTTAAAGACCTTCAATGCTGAAACCTTCTCAAATGCACTAAAAAGCCCAAACTGGAACCCATTAAAAACTCTTTCCTTAGATAATGCTCTATCCTATTTTAACTCTACTTTCAAAAACCTGCTCAACTCCTTTGCCCCTCTAAAAACAAAATGTATAAAAAGTAACTCTGTACCCTGGTTAACCAAAAACACCTTAGCTACTATGCGACTCCGTGACAAAGCCTGGACATGTTACCATAAAAATAAAACCACTATCACCCTAAACAAATATAAAACACTACAAAATAAAGTAAAAAAATGTATTATCTTAGACCGCAAAGCCTATTTCTCTACTCTCCAAACCAACCATACCACCAGTCCCAAACTATTTTGGAAAGTAATCTCATCTCTCCTCTACCCAGGAAAAAAGAAAACCCTTGCCCCAACTCAGATGCCGCTGACATGGACTTGATCACCCAATTTAACTCTTTCTTCATAGAGTCAATAAGCAAGCTAACATCATCCTTCACCAACACCTCTACAAACCCTCCTCAGCATGCTCCCATCCCTTCCTTATCCCTAACCTCCACCTTTCTCTATCAATCCCATCTCTATATCCATCCTAAAAAAACTTCTCCTAAAATAAATACTTGGTTTCAATGCCTCTGATGAAACTCCCTCCTACTTCATAAAAGTAGCCACAGAAGCCATTGCTCTCCCTATCAGCATACTTATTAATCAGTCTATCTCAGAAAGCCAGGTCCCACAGCTCTGGAAAAAGGCCTTTATTATTCCTCTCCATAAAGGTGGCAATAATAATGACATCCCAAACTTTCGCCCTATCACCATCCTATCCCCTATTTTAATGCTACTTGAAAAGTGTGTACACCAACAACTGTTTCCTTACCTCATCAATAATCAGCTTCTTACCCCCACACAACATGGCTTTAGACAAGGTCATAGTACCTCCACTGCCCTCCTCTCCTTCCTAGAAACAATCAACAAAGCCCGTGACTCTGGCCACTTTGTATCCACTCTTTTCCTCGACCTCTCTAAGGTCTTTGACACTATTTCCCACAGCCTCCTTCTTACCAAACTCTCTAAACTTAACCTATCCCCTTCCTCTACCCAGTGGTTCTCAAGCTATCTCACAAACAGGCAAAAAGCAGTTATCTGGAAAAAAAGCTACCTTACCCTTCCTTAATACATCCACAGGCATCCCCCAAGGTTCCATTCTAGGCCCCCTACTATTCAACATATTCATAAATGATTTCTTCAAAGCCATTCCTAACTCCAGTCTCATCCAATATGCCGATGATTCTACTATAATCTGTTCCTCCCCTTCCATCACAACTCTAAACAATCTAACACAAACTGCCTTCTCTTTCACTGAACCGTGGATGCTCGTCAACCATCCAGCCCTTAATGCAACCAAAACAAAACTTATGTTATTCAATGCATCCAAAACCTCTTCCCTAGACAAACAATCCTTCTTAATTGCCAGCAATAACAATACCCCCTATAACTAGTCTCTGACACAAAATTACTAGGAATTATCATTGACAATCAACTAAAATTTGATAAGCATCTACAAGCAAATATCAAAAAACCCATAAAAAAGTAGATGTGCTTTACCGCCACAGTTACTTTATCTCTCCCATCACCAGGATTACATTAGCTAATACATACCTCATCCCATCCCTTTTATATGGTGCATCTATCCTAACCAGCCTGCAATCATCTTGCTATAACAAAATATCCAAATTTGCGGCAGGTCATAGAGTATCTTCTCACCACTGTAATTCCCTTCACCAACTAAGTTGGCTAGAATTACCAAACTTCCTCACATATACCCAGCTCATCCAAGCACACAAACTCATTCATAGCCTGTCTCTCTGCCCCTCCCTGGTAAATACATTTGAAATGCATAAACCAGATAGACTCCTAAGATCCAATTCCCAAAACCTAATTAAACTGCATAAACCAACACATCCTGCTGGGAATCACTTGATGCCCTTCTCTCTTCTCCCATCCGCACCACAAGCAGTCTCTCCTTGTTTAAAACCTCACTGCACTCGCACCTTACTTCACCATGGAAATGTTCTTGCTCTCATCCAATCTAATTCTACCACACTTTCTTCCTAACTTTCCAAACTTTGTTGCCTGTCACTACCTCCTAAAGTGTTACATCCTTATCATTGTAATTCCCTAAAAAAAAAAAAAAATAACCTGATGTAGTTTTCCTAATGAAAATCTTTTAATTCTGTATAATGTAACATCTATTTGAATTGTGCAATATGGGTTTGTACTATACATTTAACTGAAATATATGTTATGGATTTGTGCTCTTTCTGTACTATGTATTTGTATTTCTCTGGAGCTTTTCTCCCCAGGAGTCCATTGAAAATGGGCTCCTTGTAGCCCAATGGACTATCCTGGAAAACAAACTGCAAATAAATGAATAATAAATAAATAAATAAAATGTAGTTTATTAACACCAATATTTATAAACATTCCAAAGCAGTGTTGGCATTGTACCTGTAATCTAGAGTTGCACAATATTTACTAAACAGTCTATCAGTCAAATTCTGAAAATGATAAAATAATTCTATCAAAGCTTCAACCAGAAACAAATGGAAAAAAATTGCCTCATGTCCTCATATGAGTAACTTTGCTCCTACCCTCCCCATTACTTATGTACAGAAATTCAAAAGTTACTCTACCAAGAAAAATAAAAATCTCAAAAACTTTAAATTACTGCCATTGTTCAAATAGAATCCTTCTGAGCACTGGTTCATTTTAAGAACAGCAAATTATGAGATAGACATTGAAGAGGTGTGCACCATGAGTTGATACCTCATCCGGTTTAGAGTGAGCTGCAGCTATGGTGTGCAAATTTAGTTAATCCTAGTGTGCTTATCTTCTGAATTACCCCTTTCAGACTTAAATACTTTGTGCTGCATGATTGTTAGTACCACAGTTTTCATTTCTGCACCACCACCTCAGCACAGAGTGTGATTTCCTCATCTGCAGTTCTCTAGGGCATTGAATAACTTGGCTTGGAGGATAATCAAAAAGTTATTTTTCTCATGGTCGAGAACTATTCCACATGGACCTTTCCCAGATTCAGCCTAAGAGCATTTTCTGGGTAGCTCACAGTCACATAATTAGGCAAATAGAGGCTGAGGGATCTAACAACTTATAGTCTTGATCCTCTGTGCCAACTGACAAACAGATCCATAACCACTGCAACAGAAATGCTCCCTGTTGAAAATATTGAATTTAGTGGCCAATATAATATTTTTCCCCACAGCTATTCATTTCTGTCACTTTATTCAAGGATGTCATATACCTGTCTAGAAACCAGCTACAGTAGTTCCCCTGCAAAAAATGAGTCATCTGTCGCATACAATATCTTGACCTAAAGCTTTACATTCCTATGTATCCCAGACTTTGGAAGCATGCATACATATACATCTGCGACATTATCTATTACCTATCTGCTCATGAACATCTTTCTAGTAAACAACAAGTTTTTTGTCAAGGTCTTAACACCAAAACTGTATTACATTAATTTCCTTATTACCTCAGGAAGTAGCGAAATCCGGATCACTATGTAGCAGCCATTCATGACCTCTCTAAGGCAATTAATACAGTAAACCATTTTATATTCCCTGAGAATCCTGCTGAGCATAGAGAACATGAGCTTATGAGTTGTGGTATTCAAAGGAGATTCTTGGCTACTCAGTGTAATGATTATGTGTGCCTTAACAACACCCACCTCAGGCTTTACTCATTTCTGCAGGAGTGAGAGGCTATTTCATCCTGGCGTAAGTCTGAGAGTATCCAGTTGTCTTGAAGAAAAGATATAGAGTCTCATTGCTCAATCTACAGAGGAAGTTTTTCCCAAAACGGGAAGAAGAAATAAGACAAGATAGAGAGGTCAAGAGATGGTGTGGTATTACTTTTTACTCCACTTTTGATGTCTGTTAATGAAGTTCATAGCTCAGTTCCTAAGTCTCATATCATCACTCTCATTTTAATTAACATGACTTTATTATTGGCCACCTGCAAAATTCATCCAGAAACTGAGATGACTCCATGTTGTCTTTCTTATTTTTGCACAACCATGAAGTTAAAGAAAATCCTTAAATCAGCTTTAACCATATCCGAAAATTAGTTTGACAAGTCTTGTCTCATTTATAATCAAGTTGCATTCAAGTAAAAGTAAATCAACTAAAATCACAGCTGTGATCTTTTCATATAGATCTGCTGGTAAATCCTTAAACTCAAAAATAAAAAATAAAATATAAATAAGTGCTCTTTACCCCAAAACACATCTCTACCAAAACAACACTATTCACTATCATCTTTGCCAACAAAACAAGCAAAACACACAAAATTTTTGGGTGCCCTCACTGATAACCGTTGAAATTCAACTCCCATGTATCACACATGGTTAAAAAAAAAAAAAAAAAAACTTGTCAACAGCTAGGCACATTATACAGAATAAAAACTAACCTCACTGACATAACCCAAAGATGTACAGCCTCACATTTCTTACTGCCATCTTGTCTTTATGCTGCCTGAATCTTCATAAAACTGCCAAGTCCCATAACTGTCCAAACTTGTATATTAAAATATCCAAATTTGGAATAAACTAAAACAATAGAACACACTACAGTCTAACCCTCAGAGAATTAAACAGGTTAGAATTAACACATCACCAAGGTCTTTCTCAGCTAATTACAATACACAGACTTCTCTATAAGCCAGAAACTTGCTTAGCCCTTAACAACTTAATATGACACTATTACCCAATAGAATTGTATGCCCCAAAGAAAAATCACTAATCACTCTAATCAAAATCATGTAATACTGTAGTTGACTCTGTATATTCAAATGTTGTAGATAAACTATGAAAACCACTTCCCACTACTACTGAAATCCATTCAGAATGCAAACTCATTTAAAACACAACTGAAACGTCATGTATAAAATCAGTAGATCTGCTGTTGTGTATCTCCAGAATAACTATAAATGTTATCTACAGTCTGACATTTTATCAGTCTTTTTCTCTTTATTCAGAATTCTATACCCCATAACCAATCTTTATCAATACCCTAGGAGTTTTACTAGCATATCCTAGCTCTATACAATGTTTGTCACACTGTTTATCCCCACTTGTATACTTCTAATGTAAGCCTTGTGGAAGTTATATATAATTGTCTCTAAACCTGTTTTACACCCCACCTTTTAACTACAATAGTAACATTTTCTGCCCTATCCATTTCCTTCATGACCACAATTTCATTAAATTTTTAAGCACTAATCATATGATCTACTATATATCAAACTGACAATCCCAATAATATGCCTCTTTAAATGCTTAATGTTCAGCATCTACTAATGTATACGTATATTTTATACTGTAATAGTTACTTCTTCCTTCATGAGTCCTAATTAGCATATATATTTATAATTGTTAATGTATATTGTTTAATGTCTGTTATTGTATATTACTGAATGTCTGTTTAAAAATGTACGTAATGTGTTGGAGCTTTTCTCTTTGGTTTTCTGCTGAAATGGAGGTTTTGACTAAACCCAGTCAGGCAAGCCCAGTAAGCAAAATCAAACTTAAAATAAATAAATAAATAAAATAAAATAATTTCCAAAGACAATTCACCATTAAAGGTTTTGGACTCTGTATACCTTATTGCCATTTTTGAGCAACACACAAAGTCTGAAATGCATGTAACAGTGGTCAATTTAAATATTAATTCCATGCTTGAAATTTCCTATAGAGCAAAATAGACTACATATATACTTACAGTCACTGACATACTGAATATTCCACAGTTTTTGTGCATTAGACATAACAAAAAATATGTGCGTGAAACTTCTGTAATGAAGTGCAAAAATGTACTTATTGGAATAACTCTATGTGTGTGTGTGTGTGTGTGTGTGTGTGTGTGTGTGTGTGTGTGTGTGTGTGTGTGTGTGTGTGTGTGTGTGTTCATTTTCACACTTCATTACCGAAGTTTCACTTGTAAAGCACATGGCGGACACATACATATTTTTTTTAATGACCAGATCTTAAATATCTATGAGAAATGTAAGTATATCAAGAAAAATGCAGCCAAAGCTTATCAGCTGCCTTACTCTGACCATACACATACTATGCCTTCATACATAGGGATTTTGAGGAATACACCCAGAATGCCTCATCTGTATGTAAGGACGCTATAAACTTGAACAAACAAAGCCTCATACATATAAATCATTACACAGTCCTCCCAATCTCCACAGTAAATCACACATGCACTGCCACCATAACTATCAGTGGATTGAGTCCATAATCACAAAATAGCCAGTGTTAAAATCAAATCATAACAGCACATTTCAGAAAGACTTGCCAGAAAATAACACATTTTTATGAGGAACAAATCAGAAATACTAGGGAAAAAAGTGGGCATGCTTTGAAATTCTTGACAGCTGAGAGGTATGCATACCAGACTTCAAAGCACATCATAAACCAGACACTGTGGTTTGGTACCACTCCTCATGGCAAACATCAACACAGTACTAGTGCGATTTCTAGCCTTCCCTCCACCTCCACAAAATAGCGACTATCTATCCCTACTATCAATAGGTTAGATTGTTGGATTACTTTAAAAGGTTTTCTGTGACTACCTCTGTCTTCAAGTCACTTAAAAGCAAGGAACTCTGCCTGTGTGTGCGTGTGTGTGTGTGTTGGGGGGGCATGTTGTTTGACCTTTTTTTCACTTACAATACTAGTTTACTCTCTTCAATAAGTCTGTCCTTGGCATGCATTTTAATAGATGCTTTAACACAGGACAAAGCACCCACCAAAAATGTCCACAACTTCTTTTATCGTAAAAAAAAAAAAATAAGCAAGTTAATTTCTGAAATTAATAGAACTTCCTCAGAGTTAAAAGAAAATACATCACTTCCGACTGTTTAAATTCAAATTTTGGCACCAAAAACAAGAATCAAATTTAAAGAAAAATGTATCTTTAAAAACAACTTCAACAATTTATGTTAACTGTAATAATAACCAATAAATAGCATTGATAGTAAAAACATTTTTGGAGAGGCATTTTGTCAATTTTATGTTTTCTTAGTACGGCTGTCATATTTTTGGATTAGTGTGTGTGTGTGTGTGTGTGTGTGTGTGTGTGTGTGTGTGTGTGTGTGTGTGTGTGTGTGTGTGTGTGTGGAGAGATAAATAAATACATAGATAGATAGATAGATAGATAGATAGATAGATAAATAGATAGATAAGTGTGGATGAGGTTAGACTCTGTGCAGTGGTACTATCTCTTTAAGTCTGAAACAAGTGCATTGGTACATGTAGAAAAATGCAGTCTTAATCCTTATGAGAGAAGTCAGCTGCTACTGACAAAGTCTAATCATGTGTCTGCTTATCAAGATTTAATCCCTGGACCAGTTTGGTATAGTACCTTGGCTGGACTGGAAGATCTGATGAAGGAATGAAGGTGAATTTTAGAAGTGATTTGCATAAAATCATAGCTAACATTCTCACTGTAGTGCTGGAAGGTAAATTCTGGCACTGCCTTAATTTGATCACAGACACTGGGAATAAATATGATATTTGGCACGCATGAATTTACATCACATCACTGCCTTAAATAGATTTGGTGATTAAAAGGGCCTCAACATCTAAGTACATTTAGAACACAGTTTTAGCAACTATATATGTTGACTATAAACATTTACTCAACATAGCAGTTCAAAAGACATGTTTTAAGCAGGCCGTCACGAGTGTCAGCTAATAGTGAATGCAGCCCACACATAAAGCAACCATGCCTACAGAGACGCATAGCTCATTTCCTGTTCTGTAATGTCTAACAGTACAGTCATTTTAGATGGTAGTTTCTATTACATATGCTTTCATATATATGAATACAAATACTATTACTCCATGATTTGCAATTTTCTTTGAGAATTTCCACTCCCACCTTCACATATGTTAAGGGCCAGAAACCTATGTTACAGCACTGTACCATACTCTGCATATATTGTGGGTATGTGTTAATATTTCTAGAAAACTCATAGCTGTTAAAAAAGCTGCTGTCCTCCTTAATTTGATCATTATTAACATACGTAAACACTTTACTGTAGGTCCAAATACTTTAAATTTCCCTTAGATTTCCAGCCACAAAAACATAAAATGAGGCTCCAGAAGAGGTGTGGATTGCCCACAAGGGGACAGAACAACAGAAATTCTTTTTATTGGCAGTCTGCAGGCCTGATTGACTAACCCAAACCATTGGAAAGTCATAACTCCAATTTGGCAAAGCATATCCCAGTCTGCTTTATTGAAAACATCTTCAAAAGCTTAACTAGAAAAAGAAACAGAAATGTGCATTTTTCTCATCTTTAGCAAGCTGATGAATCAACTTTAGATCAAGTAAGTTTTATGTGAGACAATGTAGAAGACCAGCTTATAACAATTACATTATTTATTTAATAGTTTCTATTTTCCTTTGAAGGCATATGTAAAAAATGTTTTCTTATGCTAATTAGGAAAAGTGTTAGAATCAGACTTATGAAGAAAACAGATAATTCTGATCCTGTAATACTGAGAGAACTTAACTGTTCTTTTTAATCACATTTAAAGAGGGCTTACTAAAATACATTGGAATATTTTGCCTACAAAAGTGATGGCATAGCTCCGATATTACTCTAAACGTTTAAAAAGTTTGCATTACTGTGCCAGTGTACCTGAGCTGAAGATGTAAACTCATGCATTTTTTAAATGCTCTTAAAGCAAGAAAGCTATAGAAAGCCCAACATATTATTTAATTATTTCAATACACAGCGACTTGCCAAAAAACTACATTTTCATAAGGAAAATGCCAAAACTATGAGGGAAAAATCTGGACATTCTGCAAAAATCTGAACAGTTGAGAGGTATGACAGTCTGCGGAGACTTTAGGAGGGACAGCACAGAAATATAAGGTATAATATAATATAAGAAATATAACATAAGGGCTTCACCCTTGTGATTAAACCACACAAACCATGGGTAAATCTTAAATATACCACACCCAGTCAGGCAATATAATATAATATAATATAATATAATATAATATAATATAATATAATATAATATAATATAATATAATATATAATATATAAAACACCATTGCAGAAAAATATTTATTTATACTCTACTTTATTTCATTATTTAAAGGTCTCTAGAGCCTTGGCTTGCTCAGTCTCCCATGTGTTTTGACCCCATGGAAGGCTGAATAAAGCAAGGCTCCAGGGGCATCTAAAAATTAACATAAGTAGAAATTTCAGAAAATGGTGTTTCGTTTTCTATAAAATTTCTGTTTGAGACTTGGCTGCTTTTGCATGTACTCTTGATGCTCTCCAGCAAAAGCCACACTCTAGCTCATAAGCAATTTCAGACACGTGCATGTAATATTTTTATTTTATTTTGAATTTAACTGATATATAGTGCTGATCCCATTGGACCCGTTTCAGTCTTAGCCCAGAGAAGGCACAATAGATGCATGATGCCATTATATACAGAGAAAATGACAACATACAATATATACATATATTATATACAAGTGAATATCATAGTTGGATAGAGAGTATAAAGGCAATGGATAAATGACATTATATACAGAGTAACTGAAAAAACATAGGGCCAGATTCAATAAAGCCTACAACAAGTATACACTAAGTGTACACAATATGTATTTAATAAAATTTTTATCACATGTTTTGTGCTTTCTAGTCACTCAAAAAGAATACACTAAGTGTACATGTAGTCTACACTTTGTAATAACCTTTATGAATCCTTGTCAATCTTTCAAGCTGCAAGAGTGCAGGAAAATGAAAATTAAGAGGAAGAAGGTGTGAGTTATGTCTGTGGTGTCTGTTTACCCAGAACAGTATACACTTAGTGTAGGCCTTATTGAATCTGGCCCCCATTATCTGCATGCATTAAATATAGAATGGCATCAGGGTTGCTATGCTGAAAGAATTGCAATAGAGTAAGAGCAATGTATGTGGACAGAGTAAGGGAATGAAGAGGTTAAGTTACATGAGAGTGAGGCAGCAGTTGCATTTTCCTAGAGTCTTGAAATATGCTTTTATTTGTGAACAGAAAGTGGGGAAACAGGAAAGAAGGGAAAGATTCCTATAGAGTGGGTCCAAGAACTGAGAACGCATGGTCTGTGCAGCAAAGCCGAGTTTGGATAGTTTGCAGAAAAGAACAAGAGTGGTTAAGATATCTAAGGTTATATATTGGAAGCTAATGGAAGGAAGGTGTCATTCTTGATAAGTTTAAATATTTGAGCTGCAGGTAGAAAGTCAGTATATTGTTCAAATGTAGCCAGTTAGCTTTTTCAGTGGTTTGCAAAGATGCTCATTTCTTGGGGAGAGAGTGATGGATCTGCAAATGGCATTTGAAATGGCCTGAATGGTGGATATATTTCTTTAGAAACTGTATCAATTAGCAGAGGGCAATACTCTAGCTGAGCCAGTAAGATACGTTTACCTATGGCATTTCTACAGGGTCTGGATAGAAAAGGGAAGATCCTATTAGCACAGGAGAGAGTTGAGTTTTTGTGTCTGTTCTTGGTGTTTGAATGAAGTGATATTTTCAATAGTTTTGTTAAGATGGTCAAGGAATTTTAGAAGCCTAGAGATAAAAGTGAGATTTTGCCTAAGCCCTAAAAGCACTGTTTTTGCTTTAGAGGAGTTTAGTAGTAATTATTTATCATTGACCCATTGAACAAGGGCATGAAAATCAGCCTGGAGTTTGAATTCAAGAGAATAGACAAAATGGATGGACAGGGATAAGACCATGTCATCAGCATAAAGCAGGAGAGGAAGATTGGGTAAGTCAAAAGGAAGTTTGTTAATGCAGATAGAAATAGGAGAGGTGCCACATTAGATCCTAGAGGGACCCTTTTATGCAGAGGAACTGCTGCAGAGGTAGATGAATAGAAATTAACTAGAAAGTGACAGTTAGAGAGGTAATTTTTGAACCAGGCAGTGTGTCATCACTAGTGCCTATTTCAGTGAGATGGTCTAGGAGAACTGAGTGATCAACAAGTTCAAAGGCATTGGACAGGTCAAACAAATTTCCCAGTAATTAATCCTTTGTCCATGACAAGAAGAATGTTGTTGCTGAGTGTTCAGATAACGGTGAGTGTACTTCCATCCATTCATTCAACCACAAGCACTTTTCTCAGTTTTGCACATAGGGTCAGGGAGTCACTTCAATAGTGATAATCATCTAGAGTCAAGGCTTACATCACCAGGTGGCTAGCCCTGCCATGACTGTTCTTTCATAATACACACTTGCATGCACACTCACACTTATGGCCAATTTAGAGTGTCCAGTCCACGTACTGCATATCTTTGGAATGTGGAGGAAACCAGAGCACCCAGAGGTAATCCACACAGACCCAGGGAGGACATGCAGACTCTGCACAGAAGGCACCCTAGCTCAGAATCGAACCTAAGAACCTCTTGTTGTGAAGTGACAAAGCTATCTGTTATGCCACTGTGCCACCCTTTCCACTGTGGCACCCTATACTATTAAAATAAACTATACTCTTTGTTGCATTAATCATTACAAGAAATCTCAGCAATAAAACTTCAAAATGAAAACAATTTCAGACAGCATAATTCCTTATACCAATAAAATCAAATAATTTGCATGCATCTAAGAAGCCGTCTTTCTCTAAAGGAACAAATGCTATTACTATTAAAAGATGAAATATGATATCAGGACCTTTAGTGTAGATGGATAAATCCTTCACTATGTACCAAGTCACACAAGTTTGAAAAGTGGCCTGGTTGCCTCTTGGAGCTGGCAGGGAGAAGGTGAATAAAAAAGAGTCTTAAGCCTATATGCCTGTCTTCATAAGAGAAGAGCAGGTGTGCACCTGTCGGTACCTATGGTTGATAAATGTTGTAGATGACTGCAAATATGGAACTTGCAAACTCTCAACGTGACTCCTATATTCGTTAGGATGAGTTAACACATAGAAATAAATGGTGCCAGGATCATGGCCATAAGTTAAGTGCCAAGCCATGTAGTAAGGTGTCCTTTGGCAAACATGGACATCCATTCCTACCACCAAGATGACACCACTTTGAAAACTGACACAGTTATTATGAATACTGATACTTTCATTGACAATGAATGATAAGTTTACCACTCTAAATCTACTGTTGTTAGAAAACCTAATTATCTAGCCAGACTGATTACCAAGGTTATATCTTCTATGTCAATGGAAATTATTATCCTTCTCTTCTCCACTCTTATCTGGCCCCTAATAAACTAAAGCACCCATTTGGGATTGATCTTATCTAAACATATTACTCAATTCAAAATACCTACAGCATTTTTTTTCAAAGCAAATCATTGTCATGTCTTAATAGTGCTTCACAGGCTATCTTAACACATTGTTAATCTTCTTTGTTTCCTAATTAGTCTTGGGGGACCACTACCTCACCTACAAAGCCTTGAATGATCTAGTCCTATGCACCCTCTTATACATCCACAACCCCCCCCCAAAAATGTATATATATATATATATATATATATATATATATATATATATGTGTGTGTGTGTGTGTGTGTGTGTGTGTGTATCTCTCTCTATATATATATATATATATATATATATATATATATATATATATATATATATATATATATATATATATACACACATACACACACACACACACACACACACACACACACACACACACACACACACACACACACACACACACACACACACACACACACGCACACACACCTTCTTCCTGGAAAAAAATACATATCACTGCATCATAAACAGGACCTGCTAGTGAGACAGACAAACATGCCTCTCAAAGAATCCCTGTTTTATACAACAGATTTCCCATTAGTGTAAAATAGATGGATTTATATTAGAGTGTCGAAACACTGTAACATCGAACCCCTTATCGTCAACGTATTCAGCAAAAATCACTACCGTGATTCACTGAATACTTAAAGGACAAAGAAATACTTGCCCTGCATCCCAACGGAACTAAATCCACCTATACCAAACCCACTCATGTGTTTGGGGGGGGGCACCTCCCACACCCCCTAACTAAATATACCAACTCCAAGATCGCACTACAGTGGAGAAACGGGCAAAATTGTGTAGTTGACCAACTACATATTTGCCCTGTAAATATTCAGCGAATCGCGGAAGTGATTTTCACTGAATATGTGTCGACGGTGAGGTTTTCGATGTTATGACTTTCTGACCACATAATATAGAGCCAAATAAATTATATTCCTGACCCTTTTTCAAGTGCAAGCTGGATGAATGAGAAAAAATTAGACAGGAGCTGTTTCATGTTGTAGGGAAATGGCAAAATAGGATCTTGAAGTTAGTCTGCAAATAATCGATCTGATCAACAGCCTAAAATTAACCAATGAGCCTAAATAAATTTTTCTAGATGCATAATGAAACAGAATTTAGCAACCCATATGCTCCGACTCAAGGTACTATTAATAATTTCTACATCATCGTTAATCAATGTAGTTATATATGTATAAATTTACCAGAAATCTAGAAAAACAAACCAATTGGTTGGAAAGGCAAGATCATTAAACTATATAACTGGAAAAAGAGACACTGCACTAACTGAAGAGGTAACAGTAATTTGGAAACAACCCACATTTAATGCAGAGAACACTCACATTAAATTGAGCAGATCAGGTCTATATTATATGAACGAATGTTCATAATTTCGAATGCTCTAAAGAGTGAAAATGCCAGACCTCGAAGTGCTTCTTGTGGGATCGCAGTACAGTGAAGGTCAGAATATTTGTCCTTTCCTCACTGTATTGTGATCTCAGAGTTGGTATATATATTTAGTGGGGAGGGGTGTTGGGGGCTAACGAGTTCAAGGTCCAGTATTTTCGCTCTTTAGAGCATTCAATATTATGAACATTCGTTCACATAATATAGACCCAAGTAGATCATCCAGATCAGGCTAAAAGCTCAATTAATTTAAAAACTCAAAGACAACAATATGGCATTCTTTAAACACTTCAGAAGACTGAAAGTGAAAATAGTGAGTATTGCATTATTTCAATACGTGATGTAAAATCTCACTTCATTTAACCGCAAACACACTGGCAAACAAATACTGTGACAGTTTCATAAAAACATAAGGTTGCATGTACAGCATAACCATTGCTCAAGATCTGATAAATACCTCTAACGTCGTGTGAACAGATAATACTTTCTTCTCCAATGCAGTATAATCAACTCCATTAATATATATTTATAAATGAAAAAATCTTTACAACAGACCATGCTCCTGATCGTCATAGGTAAGTAAAAGGCTAGCTGCTTTTGTGGGTCATTTTAAACCTAGCAAATTTCCATTTTTATGCTCAAAATAACTTATTACATTTGGTTATAAATTGGTCTTACCCATCCCATAGTCGATAATTATATATAACCCCTAATAAGAATAAATGGAGATCATACCGTATTTAATTTGGGGGAGATGCATGCATGGGATAAAGCATTTCGGAGCTGCCTGTCTTCTTTAGTAGTCCTGGGGTAAATTTTTGGTTTCTCATCCATAAATCTAAGTAGCACTTAAAAAATGACAGGGATAAACTTTGTCTTATGTGGATGGGAGGTCTGTTCCACAGCAATGCGATCTTCATCAAGACCACTCTGTTAATGTTGCTGAAGAGGTTTAGATCACCAGACTGAGTACTTTTGATGCTATTTGATGTGCTGAAGTGCAGTAAATCCATCAGTAATGAGTCAGAGAATACCTTTTATTTCAAACACAGGTCACATCTTAGCAGTCTGTAGGATACAGAGCATAGTGACAGGGCTTTGAATCAGTCCATGTAGGATATGTTGTTTAGGCATTTTATCCTTTTAGTAAGGTATATCTGTGGGCATTCCAGTTATTGCATGTGTCTGGACAGATACATTCTAAAGGGGCATTATATTTAATAATTGGCCGAATAAGGGCTGAGTAAAGGGGACAATGACATCCTTAGATATAGACACAATCCCTTTGGTTATAAATTGTGCAATGTAGAAGGATATTCTTACAACAGACACATGTTGGTCAAAACTTAGGTCACTGTCCACAAATGCTCCAAAATCCTGAATAGCTGGTTCAGCTCTTAGGAGTGTATTGTCAGTGTAGTAGTTCTGTGGGGTAGATGACTTCCTAAAGGATACAATAATGCATTTTTTAGCATTTAGTTTCAGTCCATTATTTTGGCACCAGTTATTTATTTTAGATAACCTTTCCTGCAAGACAGATAAGTCATTCGGGGAATCAATGACTGCTCCTAGCTTGCAGTCATCTGCAAACATAGTCAGCCAGAGTTCTTTAGTACTGGGTTTTATGTCATACAATTAGATATCAAACAGAGAGGTTCCAGCACAGAAATCGACGATGGTTCTACCTATCAGCTTTTCATACATCCCTTGTATATATAAGCATGGAATAATCCAAATTATCTGACAAGTTACTAGAAACCTACACTTAAGAACTTT
Source organism: Protopterus annectens (assembly GCF_019279795.1). Classification (NCBI taxonomy): domain Eukaryota; kingdom Metazoa; phylum Chordata; order Ceratodontiformes; family Protopteridae; genus Protopterus; species Protopterus annectens. Next base: position 418,198,238 of record NC_056727.1, on the reverse strand, counting down.
ACAGAAGTATAAATTTGTTAGAAAAGGATTTGTTCCTCCTTAATTTAGTGTCATTCTTTAAGTAACAGCTGCACTTGTAGTGGAACAAACTGCTAAAGCAGATTACTTGGATCTCCATATGGCTGGCTACACTAACATAGTTAAATGTTAAGAGTCGTGTAGCCCAATAGGTAAACAATCATCTGAAGGAGAGTATACAGCAGATTAGTCTATACAAACATATTAACAAATTATGTGAAATCGTCAAAACTCTGTGTTCAGACTAGCTTTCATTGGTCTCCTTTCTCCTTCTATAAGTAAAGAAATAATTTGTTTAGGAAAATAAGATGACTGCAAAATAGAACATATTATTACTTCAAAAAAGATGCAAAACTATTGCAGGATGGATTGAAAAAATCTACACCTGTTGGAGAAATAACAATTGTACATTACATGCTACCAAATTTGGTATTGTCATATATTAAAAAAGAAGGTTTATGCTGGCAATACAAAATTAACCAGTTATGTCAGGATGCTTGGCTTGTCTCTATGACAGGTTAAGGAGAAAGTTCCATGGCAACTACAATAAACTGTTTTCAGTGGAGAATACAGTTATTTCCTAAAAACTGAGATAAATATACAAGAATCAGAAAAGGGTCAAATGTAAGAAATATTATAATGAATAGAAATAGGGTATCTAAAGTTTAAATTCAGCTGAAAAAAGTCTGAGAATTGTCTCTGTAGAGGCCAGGATAGTATAAAGCGTGGAAACACAGAAATTCAAAAATAGTAAAAGAACCCATTGATGAAAAATAAAAAGAAACATATTAAACAGCACCAAGGAAACGCTGGTTAGTTGTATAAAGAGGATATAGGACTTGGAAGAACACTTACAAAAGCACATATGATAGTTATTCAATTAGAACCCCCCTCACCCCCCAGAAATAAAGAATTATTCATGCAGCATAAATCGGTGAAGCTCATATTCATCTAAGACACTATTTATGCCTCAATTTCCTGTCTCTTATCCAGTGCCTGCCCCTGCATCACCCAACATATGCATTTGTTCCTTTTTTGCTCTCTCTGTATGGCAACTACAAACCTGTGCAAGAGCCATATAACTTGTTCTTTCTTTGGCTAGAGAACATATCATCAGTTTGGTCTCCAGAGAGAAGCGAGTCAGCTGATAGAAAACAGGGCAGTATGGATTCCAAAATGGTGGTCGTCTAGTGTGCACCCTCTGCACAGAGCTCCCTACCTCAATTACATCTTCTAAGGAATATTCATGCTTTTAAGATTCTGTAGTCTCGATTTCAAGTAAGGAAGAACTGCTTTACTATCTTCATTTCAGGATTCTGGACTATTCAGTACTTTCAGGATCCAAACTATCTTATAAATTCTACAGTTTTTTCCTAGTGTTCCAGCCACGTGCATTCTAAGAGCCTGATTTCATCCTCTGTACTCTCAATATTTCATGGCTAAGCAGATAAGCATGGCAAATGAGCTTGACACTATGGAGACAGAATCTACAAAAGCAAAGCTTTCTGCAATCTTCTCTCCGGAAAAAGAGGTAGTCTTCAAAAGACAGAAAATCAATAAGCAGACTCCAGAGTCTACTAAATCCAGTGCCAAAACCAAGGCTGATTCTAATTTCCACATGGACGAACTGAAACAGGCCCTTCAACCCATTCATTCTGCCATACAAAGTTTTTCAGAACAACTTGCTAACCTGGGAAATTCTATTAATCAAATTGTTGACAGAGTGGATACCCTAGAACACAAAACCCAATCTAACGAATCTCAAATTCAGTCTTTGTTTGAAGAGCTCCGCACCAAAACAACATCTCTAACTGACCTTCAACTAAAATTAACGGACCTCAAGGCAAGAAGTCGAGGCAACAACATTTTAATCAGAGGACTCCCTGAGAATTATGAAAATCAAGTCCTGCTGAATGCCACTAAACAGATTTTTGAGTCACTTTTGTGTTTGGATGGCTGTACTGTCATCACGATTGAGAGAGCTCACCGTGCCATGCACAAGCGTCAAGACTCCTTAGCACCCCGTCAAGTCTACACAAGACTACGTAACTTCCAGGATGCTCAAAAAATATTAAATGCGGCCAAAAAACACAAATCCTTCACATGGAACAACCATAAAATATAATTTTCACAAGACTTACCCCTTTCCATTAAAGAAAGCAGACAAAAATTGGCTCCGTACTGTGCTGACCTAATTAAAAAAGATATCAGATTCCAAATGCGCTTTCCGAACACTTTAATTTTCTTTAACAATGGTACTAGATACACAGCCAGCTCTCCTATTGAGGCAAAAGATGCTTTCCTTAAAGCTTTTAACAAGGCTCCTGAGTTGTAAACCACTAAGTACTTATAAGCTTCAGCAACCAAGACCTTTGTATGGTCGTTTTGCTCACCGGATAACTCAGAGTTATATCCGCTCACTTTTCCAGTGGCTAACTCAACTTTCATTCATAGTTAATTTTGTTCCGATGGTGTTTGTTTTACAGCTACTTCCCATAAAGCCAGGAACCTTTCTGACATGAGTTTGTTTCCTGGGGGTTTCTCCTTGCCATGCGACTTCCAGGTGTTCACTTATAGAAGCTATCCCTCCGCTCATAGCGCTAGCAGCGCTACAAACCAGTTTTGTGTCTCTCTCTCTCAAGTTTATTTTCTCGTGTGAGCTGTTATGGATTCCGTTCACATTAAACATTTTCCTCCAGCCGGTAACATCTTTGCATGGAGAGTGAAGTCCAAATTCAACAAGTAACTGCGTGTTTATCGCTCAACCAAGTTTGGGAACATCTTGGATTACTACTGAACGGTAAATCTTGAAGCAGACATCTATTGGAATGCAAACACTGTTAAGGGAGAACTATTGCTAATTTAGAGAAAAGTTGCCTTAAAAACATGAAATATAAGTAATTTTCTCGATCTATATAATACCTATCAGTTAACCCTTTGGTCATTTTGGTTATTATCACCTTACTGTTTATATCTTACAGAGGTTTCTCTAAAGATTTTTTTGGGGGTAATTTAAGTTTAGATAGTATTTGAAAAAGTCTACTGTATTTAGCAACAATGATTCATTCACAATCATAATACAGAATAGCCTTTGATATACTTAATTAATGGCTTTTCTTATTTGCTGTGATAAATAGTGAAGTTTTCTGGTTTTGGTCGATTTTTTAGCCATTTGCCTTTGCTGACTGGGTAAGCTCAACTGGGTCAGTTACTTTTCCTAAGTGGAGAGCTGGGGTTACAAACTCCAATATTATCATACATAGGTCATATATAATATATATATATATATATATATATATATATATATATATATATATTTTTTTTACCACATTATTTATAATATTTCCATCCTGGTTACATTTACTTTTTAGTATACATAAGTAGTGATAATAGTTGTCTAAGGCTGAGCTTGTATCTTTAGGTTTAGGACATAATAACAGTTTACCTAAGCTCTTATACAAGGTTGTGACAGACTTAAATACAAATTAAACAAGGTTGTGACATATTTTGTTGCTTTGACCGTAAATTGTAAGTAATGGTATATTGAGTGTGGACATAGATTAATGTAATAATCAGTTGTTAAGAAATACAATCAGTTAAATTCTTTAGTAATAGATAGATGGGTATGTGTAATAATCTACATACGGGAACTTAATATGTAGCAGCCATCATTCTGCAACAGATCCTGCAATTTATGTCTTATTCAGGATCACAAATTATTCATACACAGAGCATGTATAGAATCATAAGCATGGCAGTTGTTGGTCTCATAGGCTTTTAAAGCATTTATTTTTTTTTATGCAAGCTTTACCTCTAAGTTGATGGGTTCCTTTAGCCGTGGAGTGTTGGTAACACTTCAGGGAGATTTTCAACAACTTGCTCAGTGTGGGCCACCTCAGTCATTTTACGCTTCTTTCATGTTAAATGCAGCCACTTGCAAACTGTCGGCCATGTACCTACGTACTATCATTATCCCAGCCTACAAGATTATTATACAACTGTGGTTGGATATTCCTGTTATTCTGTCCTGATCAGCATTTTTCTCAGCCCACATATCTTCAGGATCTGGTGTCTTCGCAACAGCTAATTCAGCCATCTAACATCAACTTACTCCTGGTAGTCGAACCTCAGTGCCATGTTTTCATCAACACTGTTCCTACTTGTACCCGGAGTTGTTACAACAGCTGTTTTTTGTGGACTGTTTGACTGTTTCATTACTCGGATTGTTGTTACTCACTTCCACCTTAAACTTCTTGTAATTTAGTACATACATTCTCCTCTCATTAGCTGAAAGATTTTGTTCATTATAGTTGAAATTAGTGGGATTGTTTATGTATTTGAGATATATCTTGATTTAAGTCCAATTTTATATCTGTCATACATGGAATACACTGGTGTCACTTATGTAAACATAGTCACTCAAACTGTCCCTCTCCTTCTGATACAAAGGTCATGAAATTTACTTGTCTACTAGTGACTCAATATTTTTTTAATCATGATGACTATTCATAATACCTATTTTGTGTATCTTGCTCTTACTTGTTCTCCTTTATCATCCCCTTCCTTCCTCTCTCCCTCTTCTTTTTATTTTTATATTTACAATTCTACACTACTCACTTCTCTAATGCTATATTTTTCTCTTTATATAGCATGGTTACTTACACAAGTATATTTGTCTGGACTTCGTCTCTTAGTTTCTTCCTTAAATGTCCAGATGATTATTTTCCACCTATATTACTCTCCCCCCTAGTTATAATACTTGGGGAATTATAATTAAAGAGCTTTAAGTAACAACTAGTTTACTGTCTCTCCTCCTAACAACTTTATGATTTCCTGTATTTTTCCCCACTTGTCTTGATCTCTATCCTTTTATGGATGCTCGTAAGTGCATTGTAGTAGTGCTCAAGGATGGTTGATTTTTGGATGAGCATTTTTGTGTACATATGTATGTTCTTACTATTTGTTTGGTATTGTACTTCTTCACCTAGGGGTTCTGGGTGGGTAGGCAGCGGGTTAAGTCAGAAGGAGTACTGTGCTACCTTTACTGTTGTTAGTAAATATCTTGAAGTTGAAAGATTGATGTGGATCTCCGCCCTCCCTGATTACTCAACTTTACTTGCCATCTTCTTCCCTTACATGTTATTGTCACCCTATCTGATTAAAATATTCAATCAAATACCATACCCTTTAACCTTCATGATTCAGTGAACATGATTTGGTCTATTGATTCTTGAAACATAAGAGGTCTACAAAACAGAGCTAAGAAAAAGTTGTTACTTCACGTTGTTTTTAAATCCCAGGCTAATATCTGTTTTTTACAGTAAACACACATACTCAAGGAAGGATGGCAGAAAGAAACCAACAGAAAATGGATTAGATCTATCATAGCTGCAGGGGATAGCTCCAACTCAAAGGGCGTGGCCATTATAATTAAGAAAGAATTTCAGGGAGTAATTAATGATGTTAAATTGGACAAAAATGGTAGATGGTGCTATTTTACATCTTTGCTCCAGTGCTCCTCCAAACCAGTTATCTTTCTAAATATCTATGGACCATGCTCTCAACAACAAGTCTTTATATTGGAAATTTACAATATTCTTTGCTCATTCCAAAACTACATGTTCATAATAGGTGGTGATTGGAATGCAGTAATAGATCCCTGCTTAAATCGCACCAGTAGCTCTACCTCGTACAACTTCCAAGCATCTGTAGCCCTCGGGGAACTAATATCAGACTTCAACCTCATTGATCCTATCTCATTTAGTGACATCTCGACCAAAGAAAAAATCTACACATACTATTCCAAATGCTATAATTTGTGGTCACATTTAGACTTCTTTTTAATTTCAGACTCCATATCAAAGTTTAAGATTAACTTCAGTGCAGAACCCAGATTCCTTTCAGATCACACAAGGATCTCCCTCAAAATTGTGTTCACGCCTTCAGCTCCCTTACATGCTAACTGGACCCTAAACAATAATTTATTGTGTAACAAAGATATAATAAAAGAAATTAATGTCATCTTAGCAGACTTAGACATCAGTCTTAAGACCTCCCAAATTCCTCCTGATATTCAATGGGTGGCCTGCAAAGCCAAACTGAGAGTTTTTTTGATCAATAAGGCCTCCTTCTTTAAAAAATTTAACAAAGAGAAAGAAACTAATCTGATTTTAAACTTATCTATATTAGAAAAGAAACAGAGAATAGGTCCAGACCCGAAAATAGACAAGTTGATAAATACTACTCAAAAAGAGTTACTAGAACTCCATACACAAAATTATTCCCTGCAAGAACAAAAACTTATTGCAACCTACTCTGAATGGGTGCAAACCTCCTCTAGAACTCTTGCAAGAATAATAAAAAACAATCAGTGTGCTCCCAGAATTTCTATCCTACATTATCAAAATAAAATGTATAAATCAGACACTGAAATAATCCAATTGTTCCATTCTCTCTACTCAGACGTTTATGGTAGGAAGGAAACTAACACCCCTAAGTCACACATGGAGACATTTTTGAATTCTATCAACTTCCCATCCCTGAATGACAACCCAAGATCTTTGCTATCCGTGCTGCTGGAGTTCCAAGAGATTCAAAATGTTATTAATAACCTCAAACAAGGCAAATCCCCTGGCCCTGACGGCTTCACCACCAATTTCTTTAGAGTCTTCAATCTAAGAATTTCCTCTATTCTTTTAAAGGTCTTCAATTTCATTATAAACAATGGGATTACTGACTTACATTGGAAAAATTCAAAAACAATCTTGATATTAAAAAACAAGCAACACAGAGCTGATCCCCACAACTACAGACCTATTTCATTAATAAACGTTGATATAAAAATATTCTCCACTATCTTAGCCAACAGATTTAAAAAAAATCATGCCCTCCTTAATATCCCCTGACCAAGCAGGTTTTATGAGTCACAGATTCCCTAATACAGTTTACAAAAAAAGATAAAAATCTGATTTATGCCTTAACATTAGATGCTTCCAAAGCATTTGACAGAGTAAACTGGGACTTTTTGTTCTCAACCTTATCCCATTTTAGTATACCTAAAGCTTTCTCCGATATGATTAAACTACTATATACAAATTCCTATACTTACCTACATGTAAACAAAAAAAATTCCAACCCAATTATGATTATGAATGGAACAAGACAAGGATGTCCACTTTCCCCCTTTCTCTTTAATATTTTCATTGAGCCCTTTTTCCTATTTATTGCCCAAAATATCTATCACTCAATTCCCAAAGTCTTAAATACTAATACAATGCTCTCTGCTTTTGCTGACAACCTTAATCTTTATTTCCAATATCCCAATACAGACCTGTGTAAAATCATAAATGCTATCAATAGCTTCTCTAAGGCATCAGATTATCAGATCAATCATAAGAAATCACACATTTTTCCAATTAATCCTGATGCTCATAAATCTAACTTCTTTCCGGACTCTCCCTTTCAAACAACTTACCACCTTAAATACCTCGGAATACACTTCGAGCACAATCAAGCCTCAATGCTTCAAAATAATTTACTTAGAACTTGGTCTAAAATACGTCAAGACCTCCACAGATGGAAACTCATGAATCTGCCATTTTTATCCAAGGTCGCTATAGTGAAAATGAATGTTTTGCCCAGACTCCTCTACCAGTTTAAAGCATCAAATCTGATTGTTTCCAATAATCTATTCTCCAAAATGAATAAAGAATTAGCCAAATTCATTTGGTTCCCCAAAGCAGTTAGGATTTCTTACTCCAAGCTAGCTTACCCTAAGGTGAAAGGTGGGCTATGCCTTCCAAATTTCCAACTCTACTACATAATTATCTGTTCTAATAGAATCTTGACTATTTCAAATCTCAACTGTGAAGCTCATACTTTGTCCCCATCCTGGATGAAAATATGGCACCACCACATTGTTACTAACAAAATTAACCTGAATGCTCTCCCTTTTTTATCCCCTACTGCCATTAACAATTCTAAATTATCTAGTACCCTAAAACATAAGATCAGTCTATTCCAAAAACTGATAAAGGACATTAACCTTGAAAATACTCTACCTCTTCTCCAGCCCCTTCATCTTAATCCAAACATCAAGATCAATAATAAAATGGTTAACCTCACTGATTTTCCTCTTATTAAAGATATCAAGGTATGGGATATTTTTTAAATACAAGGCAAAAACTCTTTCTGAGTTACGACTAATTCTTAAAACCAACAACAAATACACAGTCATTCTCCAGCAATTAAGAGAGCTAATTTCATCACAATTTGCTAATTTTTCTGCCAATTCCCAGGAAATCAACAAGCTTTGTGAAGTTATTTCTACTGTCTCGAGTCCAGAGAAAATGCTATCAAGATCATACAGCTTATTGAACTCTATACTACATAACTCAGACTGCCTTTTCTCTAGTTACTGGGACAATCAAGGAACTCTTATTACGGAGGATAAAAAGCTTTCTGCTATAAAAATTACCACAGAACTTTCTCCTTTCAAAAAACTCATCTACACACAACTGATGATCAATAATAACTCTTATTACACGCCCTCAGTGCTTAATCATTTTGACTCCAAAATCTCTCCTTCTTGTACTTGTTGTTCCTTTCCGAGAGCTGACCTCCTTCATATTCTGTGGTCCTGCAATCATACTCATAAACTTTGGTGTTCTTTAAAAGTAAGCCTTGAGAAAATGGGCTATCACAAATCTACCCTTTCCTGGGAAACAGCCATTCTCCATATCCCCATCACTAAGCTACCTAAGTTAGAACACAATGTACTAATTACTCTCTGTTCTCTTATCAAATTATACATCACAAAAAACTGGATGGATCACACTAAACTTTGTTGGAAGGGTATTAAGGAGATGGCAATGAAATATATCTCTGCCCAAAAGTTTATCATAAATGGTCCAAAGAAGAAAGCCTACTTTGAAAAATTATGGAAATGTTTACTTGATCTAATTCTTTGTGAGTAATCCATCTTGTAGCTTATGATCTTGTCCTCCGTAGAGGTCCCTCCCCCTTGTCATACTTGGAGATCCACTGACATCCCTCATAACTTTGCATTTTTCTTTCCAATGGATTTTTTTTGTCTGGTAGCACATTTGTTTGTAAATATTGTATATAATTCAATTAGCTCTTAGATATAGGTAGCTTATTTCTTTTTATTTCTTTATTGTTTGTTCTCTTGTTCACAGTTGCATATAATGCTCTGTTACTCAATCACGTTTTCCTTTTTTTTGTATGCTTTGTTATTTGTGAAATAAAATAAAAAAATTATTTGAAAAAAAAAAAAAACAGGCCAGCATGATGGACTGTGCAGACATCCTCTTTTGTCCCCCTTTTAACACCTTACTTGCACAGTGGCTTTCTTGAGCTCAGATATATGTTGATCCCACTGGAAGCATCCCTTCATCCACATACTTTTCAAACCTACTGTAATGCATTGTTTCAAAGTATGGGCTCACCAGAAATTTTCCATATTGGTATAACAGGCAGTGCTCCATCTAGGTGTCACTGAAGTGACAAGATAAAGTCATGTTCGTCTCCCAATAATGGGTGGGATAGCAAAGGCTGCTTACACCCGTACTCCCTAGCCTATTGCCTGTTTTCACTGTGCTACAAATCAAATGCAGGTTATCTGAGTAAAAGATATGGCTTCCCCTATCTACAAAAGGTGGAGGCTAATTTTAAGAGCATGTTGACACAGATATGTGAATTTGTGCAAGTCACATTTTATATCACAAATGAATGGATGTTAGCGGACAAAAAAATAGTATTGATGGATACAAAATGAAAATATTACAAGTACAACGGCATTTTTTCAGTGGTGCCAGAGGAACTGCAACAATGAGATATTCAGATTGCCACTCTACATCCTGCAAATTTATTGTTCTTTGACAGAGATACTTGGGTGGCTATAAACTGCTCAGGAGAATGAAAGGCAGTCATTTATTGAAAGATTTACTGAATTAGTCCTAAGAATTTAAGGACACTCGGGATTAGGAAGACTGCCAATGCAGACCAGTAAATAAGATGGCACTAACAGCTAATAATACTGCAAGTAAGCAAATAGTAAGCACAACTAAATCTCTAGAAAAGAGTGCAACTGAGATACAGAGGGAGCATCACTAGTGAAGTGTGCCAATGTGGCTACACACTGTGTCAGATACAGCAACAAATTTACATTGTCTGCACTAGCAATGGACAATGCCAGAATGAAACAGAGAGAAGACAGAAGTCATAACATCACAAGGAAGGTGATGACGATCAGGAATGGGCAACGGGGCGTATGATGAGGAAGAGAATAGAGAGAATAATGAATATATAATTACCAAGTCAGAAGACAAGGAAGCTTGCGAGAAGCTTTTTCAATTCAAAAGTTGGTGACAATGGAAGGATGCCTAAAAGTGTAACTTGAGACACAGAGTTGGACGGAACAAACCAAAGACCAGAATATAAAAGATGGAGGAAAAAGAAACAGGAGCAAAATATACATAAGCAAGTAAAACTGCCCAAAAGGGTGGGCATTATCAGGGAAATAATAAACCACCAAGGAGTGCTAGTGTTGTAAAGAATGACACCACAGGCAGAAACTGCTGAAAGGAACATCATTCTCCTCATAATGCCCACCCTGGAGGATATTATTGTGCTTAGGTGATTGGCTATCTGTTAAATTAATTGCTAATTTTTATTAGTTTATAGATTTTTGTTTATATTTTTGATACAAAATATTTGCTGTGCTTAATGTTTCAAACATGTTGTGGACAAATGTGCACAACAATTACAGCTACTTTCTTGATTGAATGTACATCTGATGTCTCATTGTGATCAAAAATCATACATAGTAAGGCATTGTAACCACTTGTTCCAACCTCACACGTGCTTCTCAACTGTTCCTAATTTTGCCTCTTCAATCAATAATATTTAATTTTCTGGTATATTACTGAAGATTATTGTTTCATGCTTTTAATGTTCAGGAATGCTGATAGTAAAAGATTGACCCTGATTGTAGGTCTTTCCCCTGAACTGGCATCAACCTCCTTTTTTCTCATTCTGTATATGGGTTTGGGATGTCACATCAACAGTGACCATCACATAGAGCCAATATTCCCAGCACAGTTTTCCTTTATCCAGAATTCTTAAACAAAGCATTTGAAAGGCATGTTGTCTTCTCATTCTTCCCCTGCCTCTGTCTGTTGCTCACTTACTTAGACTATCTCTCTCTCTCTCATTCTTTATTAACACACACACATGCACACACGCGCACACGAGCACATGCACACACACGCACACACAAGCACACACACGTTACTTTATTTTCTGCATCCTTTTTATTTTTAAATAGATACACAGTAAACAGGAAAAAAAGAGTTTAGCAAGGGTTAAAATTTGGAGTCTATGTTTTTTTTTTTTTTTGAGTCCAACCTTCATGGCCACTTAATATGCAGTTGTGAACTGGGAAACTTGTATTTTTTTTACTGGGTGATGTTTGTGCATTAATATCCTCCAGGCAAATGTTCATTGCCCAATAGTTTTCATCATATGTTTCACCCATTATCTAAGGGAAAATAGTTGGGAGTTTATACAAAATCTCACTAAACCTTTCCCAAACCTGTACGGAGTGCGTACAAATCATCAATACTAGTTTTTACTCAAACAGCAAATGATGCTGTGGGTAGTGGATGAAGAGATTTATAAGAGTGGAGAGTCAAGCCAGGCCCCATTATGAGAAAGTTTACACCAAAAAACTTGATAGGCAAACAGATAGGAGCTGGATATGGGACAAAATTAAATCAAGGATAAAGGATAAAAAAAGGTGATATTCTGTACCCAATAGACAAAATGCTGCACAATGAATAACTGTCTTTTTTAACTGACATGATTATTCAAACCCAAAATGTTCAAATCAATGGGTAGCCACTAGTCAGAATAGCAACACTCCTAGGATAACAAAACACACAAAATTTTTTTTTTTGAAGAAATGGGCCTTACCACCCCCAGCACACATCTGTGTGTGTGTGTGTGTGTGTGTGTGTGTGTGTGTGTGTGTGTGTGTGTGTGTGTGTGTGTGTGTATATATATATATATATATATATATATATATATATATATATATATATATATATATATGTATATACACATCTATGTGTGGTTATGTGTGCAGGTGGTTGAATGACTAGCTACATCGAGAACAAAAATATTGACTTTAAAGACACAACTGGCAGGAACATGGCTCTGTAACAATATCAGCCCTGGCTAGATCAGCACCCACCTCCCCTTTATAAGACTATTGCTATCTTACTTCTGTTTTAGCTACTATTATATGAGCCTCACTAAGTCTGTTTGGATGTCCCAACAAAACAGCAAACAGTTTCTCTATCGTTTAGTGTCCTCCATTTAGTTGACTCTGCCCTTTTACAACCTAATTCTCTAGAAATTATGTTGTTGATCATGTTGTAACTTCATAAACCTTTTAACTTGTATTCTACTGTATTTTAATAATGTGTAAATGTATTTGTCAAACTCATGTTAAAATGTAATGTGTCTTAAATGTGGAGCTTTTCTCCCTGAGGCTTGCCTGAAAAAGGACATGTGTCCAGTTGGACTGTAAAATAAATAAATAAATAAAAATAAATAAAGTTATTACTCCAAAACAGCTAACATTCGCACATTCTGCATATGTTCTGAGAATTACCCTAGAGTGGAGTAAACTGAATGGAAGTGCTTTTGCAGGGGTACAATCCCACCTGCACTCCCATATCAGTGGCTCTATTCCCACACACCCTGCTAATTATAAATACTAACTCCAAGACTGCACAATCCCCAGAGAAAGGGAATATTCCCCTGCTCAGGGATTTTCAACCTTGCATACTTTTAATCATCTGTTTGGTGTTGCCCAATCAGAGTCAATGAGCTGGTTGTTTGACCAGCTGTCGAAAGAGAGATACCATGTGGCAGAGAATGAGTATGCGGAAATAGGAAGGTACATTGTGAGAAGGAAAGTCGTCTGTTGGACGGAAAGGAAGAAGAAGAATAAATCATTTGTAAGTTAGGATGAAGGAGGAACATAAAGAGTACAACTGATTGTCACAGGACAACAGCTCATAGAATTCTGGAGGATGGAAAACACATAATGGAAGAGATGGGCTATTTTAATAAACACATATAAAGTGCACACCAAAAAATAAAGACTTTTAGCAGGAATATTTGAGAAAGCAAGTGTTGTGGGATGCGGGTGACATATTCTTAAAAATTATTCTCCTTCAATTAAGTATATAAGTTACAAGGAGGAGAGGTGGACAAAGTGGTAGGTTCAGATGGTGACCACAATAGACTTTTACAAAGTTATTAAATTATGACAGGGGTTTGTGGGAAAAGTTGAGAATATGTAATGACCATGGCAGACAGATAAAAAAGAAAAAAGAAAAAAGAAAAGAAACACAGAAACACAGTTATCAGACTCAAAAAGGAAGTCAGTTGAGGGTCTTTTCTTAAAAGACAAAGACATCTTAGGTCTGGGAAGTTACATACTGATTTTCTTAATAAATGATAATGATAAAATACAGTGAAAGTATTGCAATATGACAAGAGAAATTGAACTGAGGGTAATATAATAGGTCAAGACAGTAAATTGACAGATAACTAGTAGATGGTTTCTGTTCTTTTGGATATGGTAAAAAATATTGCAAACAAATAACTAAGAGTGTCCCTTGCATGACAGTAATAAAATAATAGGCTCAATTGAGTGTAATTTTTGTCAAGGTAGTATAAGTGATTTAAGTGCGTATTTCTGAACTGAACAGAAGCTATATATATATATAGCAATAGTCCGAATCCACAATCACCGAACACACTTTAACAAATGCGCTTTCACCGAAAAAGTGCTTTCGTTAAAGTGTGTTTAAAAAAAAAATAAAACATCACTTTTATGTTTTTTGCAGGGGGAAAGCCCCCCTACACCCCCACACCCCCTCTACTTAAATATTTTCACTCTGAGGTCACACTACATTGGGGAAAAGGGATTTTTCCCTCATCATACATATATGTATCAAACATAAAATCAAGTTAAGGATGAATGTCAAGGAAACTGGAACCATGGGAATATCAATACTTAGTGGTGATTTTCCCTCTGTCTCAACCACTTCTGGAAACATACTTATTATTTTTTAGTTGTCTTTAATAATTCTACCATACCACTAGAAAATGAAAACATAATCAGAGACCTATGAATTGGGTTGATAGCACCTCTCATTTGACCATCCCATGACAACAGTTGTCAGCAAATCCTTTTATTTAGCACACCTTATTAGCAACGGAGCACTGCGGTGGTGGTGCTGCGGTAGCACTGTCGCCTCTCAATAAGACATCGTCCCGTTCGATTCTCAGCTAGAGCGTCTTCTGTCCGGAGACATGCGTAAATGGGCGTACCTTCATTGTAGGTTATGCGTCAGGGCTGGCAGAAGCTGAAAGACACAACATTAGCAACGGAGCATCATGAAGGTCTAAAGAGGTAACCACACTCTTCTTCTTACTGTTTGTCAGGCCAGTCATTGAGTATAACATACCCTTTATGACATATCTTACTAAACATCTCAAACAATTAGAAAGACCCCAGACATTCCTATCCTAAAATATCATAGGACCATAGGTCATGAGCTACCAAGAGAGGCTAAAATCGTTATTCCTTTACTTACTGTATTATTAGAAATCTAGTTATCCTGGAGTTTTTCTTCCTCAAGTCTAATATCTTCACCAGTGTAGGAAGCAGGGACCTAAATCTTCAACAACAGATAACCAAAATATGCTGGAGGTGTGGGTTTATTTCTCAATTATTCCCAAAGCTCTGGAATTAACATTGCCTACATGTTTGTTTCAGATTTGCATAGGTGCATTTTCTTGCATTATTTAGTGTTTTTCTTCTATTCACGGTACTTTACAGCCATGAATTCTACCTCTGTGAAATATGCTGGGTTTCAAAACAGACAGAAAGTGACTACCTAAAAGAAGCTGCACACAGCATGATATAATAAGAAAATCAGTGAGAAGTATAAATGCATTTAATATCTAAAAGTTAACAGTGTTTCTTTCCAACATATATTCAGCATAGTATGGCAAATAATATCCAAACCTAAGCAAAATTTATATGCCAGTATGTACGTTAATTACTATCGGTAATGCTATTTTCTCTAATCCAGAAAATTCAGTTAATTTTTAATTTTTCAGTAAAATATAGCTACTATTTAACATGACCCAAACTCTACAAATGTACTGTATCTAAGTAAAATATTAGTTATACTTTTAAATGTCTTAGAAATAGAGGTTTGTAACTAGCAATCTGGATATCGCATGCTATCTGCATATTTGTAATGGTATTGCTTTAAAGATGTACATTTTGTAAATACAAAGATGACTAGGCTATTGGCCTTAGTGTCATTATAAGCCTAGCCATGTTATACCCTTGTTCCCTCATTGACCAAGTTGAATGGTTTATATTTGTAGCATGAGACTATAATCAGCACTCACTGCACTTATCCAAAAGGGATATAGGTGACACCCCATGGTAAATTTAAGTTATGCTTAAACAGGGTCATTGAGGAGGTCTGTTTTATGTGAATTGGGAGTTTGTTCCAGAGGAGTGGCAATCTCTGGGAGACATAACTGTGTCTACAGCATGTCTTGTATATAGTGCAGGCTGGGTTAAGATCCCTAGAGTAAGTGACTCTTGCCCCATTTGACTTGCGGATGTGCAACAATTCCATTAGGGCAGAGTCCAAGACTGCTCTGTAGACCAGGCACATGTTTTCTCTTAGCAGTCTATAAGATACAGAGTACAGTGACAGGGTCTTCAGTCTTTCCATGTAGGTCATGTGTTGAAGGCCCTGACTTTTCTTGATGAGAAACCTCTGAGGTCTCTCCAGGTACTGCAGGTGTCTGGCAACATACATACAGAAGCGAGCATTGTACTCTATTAGTGCTCTGATGTGGTATGAGTACAGGGGAGTTATAGCATTCTTAGCTCTGGATGTGATGCCCTTACTTATGAGATGTGCAACATTGAAGGCTTTCCTTATCACTGTAGACATGTGGTGATCAAAGTTAAGATCACTATCAACCTGTGTTCCCAAATCTCTCACCACAGGGTTTGAGGTAAGGGGGTGTTGTTAATACCATAATTTGCAGGGACTTCCCCTTTGCTGAAAGGGATGATAATGCATTTTTTGCATTTAGTTTAAGTTCCTGGCTTTGGCATCAATCATTTGTATGTCTAAGCCCTTTTTGTAGTATGTCAGCATCATTGGGGGACTCACAAATTTCACCCAGTTGCAGTCATCGGTGAAGATGGTAAACCACAGGCCATCTATTTTCACCTGGACGTCTGAGAAATAGATTCCAAAAACTAGGGGATCCAGCACAGATCCTTTTGGTAAACCAATGGTAACTGGTCTGCTGGTAGAAGTGTAATCCTCAACTTTGACTGTATATGTTCTGTCAGTGAGCCAGTTTTCCCCCCAGCTAGTGAGATATGGGTCATTTCCCAGCTGGGCTTCTCAGTGATGCATAAGTGGGGGATTGTGTCAAAAGCCTTAGCTTAGTCAAGATAGGCTGTATGTACTATTTTGCCTTCATCCAGGGCTTTGCAGAATACCTCTCAACTGTACAGATTTTCGCAGAATATCCAGATTTTTGCCTCATATTTTTAGTCCATCTTTTTTTATAAAATTGTGGTTTTCTGGCAAATTAGCGGCAAATTATTAAAGACTGAAGTTAGAAAATAATGACAGAGATTTGAGTTTCAGACTTCATACCATTCAGAAAATCCATGCTAAGGCATAACCTGTTATTCTATCAACTTTCTAAGTTTATAAAGAACAATATTTAAAAATTGTCCCTAGTTTTGAGCCTTTGTCCCAATTTTATGTATGGCTTTGTCCATATTTCTTGCTCCAAGAGGTTGAGGAGTATGCTTTGGTGGCATCCACGAAGAAGTCCACCAAGTTTAATAAGCATGATCTATGTTTAACAAAGCCAAATTGGGTTGGGTGAAGAGTGTGAAGGTCACCTATGTCTTTGTTGATAAGGTCCATGATGATTCTCTCCATGGCCTTGCAGATAAGGCTAATTAGACTTATGGGTCTATAATTCCAGGGGTCAGTTGATGGACCCCCCACTTTGTGCAAGATGATTACTGTTGTTGTTTTCCACTCTGCTGAGACAAAGCCAGTACTTAGACTGTGGTTAAAGAGAGTGACAAGTGGTTCTGCTAGGTCCTGTTTTAAACCATTTAGTATGCAGCCTGGGTTGAATCTGGTACACAGAGGCTGTGTTTTAGCATGGAGGGTGTAATTATGACCTGCTCTTTGGAGATACTAGGTAGAGGACTGGTGAGAGGTATGTTTTGGGGTATGGCTAGTGGGGACAGGGGGTGGCGTTTGCACCATTTTCGTCTGCTAGCAAGTTGGCAATGTCCTCAGGGTTAATATGAGTGGTACCATCCACTACTAGTTTGACACAAAGCTGGGCCTTCTGTTTTAGATTTCTGATAGAGCTAAAGAATGCCTTGAAATTATCCTTAGCTAGTGATGCTGGTTTGTCTTCGTAATTGGCTTTAGAGTACTTTACAAGATATCTAACATGCTTGTTCAAGCTGTGGAGGGTGTCCTTTCTATGCTGATTCAGTTCCCTCTTGTTCTTAGACATTAGTTTCTTTGTCTTGTTCTATAACCTATTATGCTTGATATCTACCAATGTCAATTGTTTTTTGTATGGAGCTTGTTTTAATCCATTCAGGTACAGCTGAGTCTATAGATTTGTTTGGGTGTTTATACAGGGCATTTGCATACACCTCTGTATAGAAGTCATTGTTGACAGTAGTAGGAGGGGGTTTGAAACTATTTATGTCATCGCTTAGGAGACTATTGCTTGTTTTGGAGAAATTTTTCATCCTTTTTCCTGTTGGGGATCAGGTATGATCGTAACTTTGAACGAGATTGAATTATGATCAGACCATAGCAATGAGGTCAACACAAAGGGGAAACTGCAGAGATCCCATATATCGGTGAATACTAAATCTAGGACATTCGAGCCCTTTGTGGGGGTGAAGACTATCTGTTCCAGAGCATTTGTATTTACAAAGTCCAGGAACCTTAGGGAAAGCGTGTTTATGCTCATATATGAGACCCAGTCGATGGAAGGATAGTTAAAATCACCCATGGCCAAGGTGTTTGCCTGTATAAATGAGTGACTAAAGCAGGTCCAGGTAGACAGAGTGGTTCTTGTGGTTCATGGTGGGAGACCTATAATTTACAATGATATAGAAGGGGTTTTACCTACAGTTAGTTGGACTTGAAGTAGCTCTAGGGAGTCGTACTGTTTGAACAGTCTTGAGGTGTATTTGTCTTTAATGAAGATGGATACACCTCTACCTTTGGTTCTTTCTAGTTTATTTTGCAGTCTGACCATGTGGAAGGCATTGTAGCATTGCATGGCAGGGGTGCTCTCTGTGGCCTTGAACCATGTCTCTGGTAAGGAGTGCTTCCAGTGAGTTCAGTTTCCAATTTCGAATACTAGCATTAAGCAGTATAACCTTGAGTTTGTTTCTAGTGGATTTTCTTATGCTGGGAATTTTGTTATTATGACATTGCCTAAAAAAAACACTATGGGGGAAGCAAGTACCCTTTCCAGTAACAGAAAGCCAAGATATAACAGATGAAGACCATCTCTGGCAAAGCAGTGAGGTCTGTCAACCATATCTTTCCAGGCTGACAGATACTGAATCCCTCTGGACTGGCACCAGAAGCTAAGCCAATTGTTGAAGTCAATCATTTTTTGTTAATATTGAGGAGTCATCCTGGGTGAAGGTAGAATGCTGCTTAGGGCT
Source organism: Protopterus annectens (assembly GCF_019279795.1). NCBI lineage: Eukaryota > Metazoa > Chordata > Ceratodontiformes > Protopteridae > Protopterus > Protopterus annectens. The sequence continues at coordinate 418,179,340 of NC_056727.1, read as the reverse complement.
AGGGACATACCCACCTGGGACACATAATCTTAGAGCTCAGTCATGTCTCTCTTCATATAGTCCAGCGAGGTACGTCTCAAGTCATTCACTCCAAATGGACTATGACAGAGTCATAATGGTACTTGTTGTTAAGAGACTTGAGTGCGTGTGCGATCTGATGGATCCTAGCACCTGACAGACAGCTGACCGTGACCTTCTAATTGTCCAGCCTTGTGAGGTCGACATCAGTGTATCTCACTATGGAGTCGCCTATGACTAAAACATTTGGTTTTGAGGTGTTTTGCCTTAGGGGCTTATTGGGTGAGACACTTTTGCGTATATTATTATGTGTAGTAGATTCTGTTGAGTCTGCAGTGTGTGCAGTAGGTTTATGCTTGGAGATCTTTGATCTTTTCGTAAGCTTCTAGTGATTACTTCCATGGGATTATGTGTTATGCGCTTGTTATGTGCAAGAGATGAAGTGTGTGTGCTGATAACCTGTTTGATATCTGGTTTGTTGTTATGTGAGAGAAGTGATTCCAGATTCATTGTATAGATACAGCTCTCAGATGTTGTATTTATTTGTTTTAGGAGTAATTGCTTGTCTGGCTGAACAAATGGTAGGAAACTGTCCATCCATTATGGCAAGTATATAATGTAGTAACTAGTGAGAAGTGGGCTAGCTGGACCAGGTTTTGCTGTTAAACTAACATAATGTGGATTTTCTTTGGAGAGCTAGGTCTATAAAAGGATGTCAATGCTTTACAATGTACAAATGAGTCGCTCGCAGGGCAGCAGTGCACAACTATGTTGCGCACAGTGAAGAAGGGGAGCTTAGCAGGCTTCCTTAGCAGATATAGGTTCATAGGTTCATAGGTTCATACTAGGCTATCTGCCCTAGGGCATTTATAAGCCTAGCCAGAGTGTGTGTGGCTTCCACCACCCCTTAGGATGAGAATACTATACCCATTAGTTTGCTGTGCCTCTGTCCAGCAGTGATACAGAGATGATTCCCGGGGTAAACCTACGATCTCCCATCCACTTGTCAAGATTTCTCTTGAACAGAGTCAGTGAGGGACTCTGCCTCACATGGACCGGGATTCTGTTCCATAGTGTAGGGAGTCTCTGGGTGATGAATCTGTCCCTCCAGCACATCCTATTTATATCCGTGTTGAAGTTTAAGTCTCTTGCTCTCGTGGCTCTGGTGGATTTGGATTTTTTGAAGTGGAGCATGTCCATTAATTCCGGGTTGGAAATGGCCTTGTATGTCAGTCACAGATCACCTCTGAGCAGACGGTATGCGACTGAATAGAGCTGGAGTTTCTTCAGTCAGGCATCGTATGACATATGTTTGAGCCCCTTTATCCTTTTGGTGAGGAACTTTTGGTGTCTTTCCAACTGCTGCAGGTGTCAGGTAAGGTACATTCCGAATGGGGCGTTGTACTCAATCATTGGTCTGATAAGTGAAGAGTACAGGGGTATATCTAGGGAAAATTCTTTCAAGGCATTTGCTTCTATGCATGGCTATACACAGATGTGCTAAACCCCATTACAGGATGCACAGCTATGTGCAAATGTGAGGCTTAAATACAAGTGAAGTTAAATGATTTTATAACAAAGTAACCAATGGGAAAGCCCAAGACTGAGTCGTATTCCAGCAATCCCTAGCTCAAATCGGTCCTAGGCTTCACACTTCTGCCACAAGGGTCCTTCTTAATGTAAGATGGCTGGCTTTTGTGCTCAAGGGATATCAAGCAGTCTAGATTCAGCAAGTCTGAATTTAGCCTATGTTATAAAATGCAGAAGTGCTAGAAATTCAAAGTGCAGAAAATCACAGTCATAACAACAAAAAACAGTTTAAATAAAGCAGCAATTCCATAGAATACTGTTCTCAAAGTACAATGTAAGCTTTAAAAATACTTATTTTTCAGCAAATTTTAACGGATGCCTTAGATTTAGTTCTGATTCACTCCAGATCTCTGGCTAAAGTCACCAATCTCTGAGCAGCTTTGGTAAACTGTGCGCAAACCCGTGCAAACATGATGCTTAAACACAAGTGAAGTTAAATGATTTTAAACAAAGGAACCAAAGGGAAAGCCCAAGACTGAGCCTTATTCCAGCAATCCCAACTCAGATTTTCAATCCGGGCATTATGCCATGTATTAAGCCACACATACAGCAGACAATAAAAGGAGATGTAAGGCCAGAGGCTTGGTGTTTAGTGCACCTTCTAATGTTCTGGCTTCACAAGAAACCAGCTAAATGATACAACATGCAAATGAGCTATTGTGTGTAGCAGTCATCCTGATCTGATACATCTCAGAAAGAGGAAAACAGTGAATAACTAAGTCATTTTTTTGTGACAAATACCCACCTGTGCAGCATCACCTACAAAGGGAAGGCAGATAAGGAGGTGTAGATAATGTGCACACAAACTCTCTCTCTATCTCTATCTTTCTCTCCCTTTCTCTCTCTCTTTCTCTCTATTAAAAAAAACGATGGATTTGGAGTGGCCTTTTGGATGGCAGCATAGTTAAAACATAAGCTAAGAGACCTGAATACAGCAGCTTGGGAAATATATTCAATACTTGTGACGGGATTTCAATTAAAATTAAATTACATTGGGATTAAAATTTTATATGGTTAAGACCATATGATTGAAGTTTTAGAACTTTGAAACTATGAAATAAATCTAAAAAGAACGCAAAACCATGTTCCTCAATGTTTTTGCAAGGGGGTAAGCCCCCCTGCACCCCCCTCACCCCCTCGCTATTTAAATTTACCAACTCTGAGATCACACTACAGTGAGGAAAAGGGAGAATTTCCCGTTCCGTGCTGTATGCAGATCCCCGTTCAAAATTTCAAAGTTCTAAAACTCCGATCATATGATCTTGACCAAATTCGAGGTTTTGGGAATTCAAAATTCTGAAGGGAACCAGTGTGAGGATATGGTGATTATTTCTGTTATGTGTGACTCTGACCTCAAGAATTGTGAAGGTGGTGTCATATGGAATTTGGCATGAGATAGGGGTGTCACAAATAAATGAGTAGACACCTGCACAGATTCCAGTCGGTCTGTATGAATGATAAACACTGATTAGGGGGAGTATTATCATTGTACTGGGACCAGCTTTTACTGAAGTTATGGTTATTGATGTATTAATGAGTCAGGAAGACCTCAAATTGAAACATATTTTATTAAACCCCTTGCATTAAACAATCATATCATATATAGGCCAAACTGGAATTTACTAAGCTGATCTTTCCAGGAGATAGACTGTGCCTAAAATAGGCGATATAGCAATTGTAAAAAAATGTAAAAAATGTAGCCAGTAACAGAAACTATTGATGGGGGGTGGGGCTGTTGTAGTCTATTTTTGTCAAAACATGCCACTGTGTCAGACCACATAGTCGAATGCTGACACATACTGGATCCCTCTAGAATGATACTAGTTACTTAGCTAATTGGTAAAGCCAGTTATTCTGTCTTTGTATTGTGGCATCCTTCTTGATTGCAGAACATTACTTAATAGTACAGTGTTTCCTGCCTCACTCACATGCATGGAGTAATGCATCATTTTCCAGTGACTCTCCCAAAATACAGTGCTTAAGATTATTCCTCTAAATAAGAAACCGCAACATTGTCCATTGTCATTTAGGTAGAGGGATCAAAGGATCTAGTTATATTGTCAATTCTGATATCCAAAGTACAGTTGTAATTTTCACCTGCTTTTTTGACCAGCCTGGTGAGATTAGAATGTTTTTATAAACAGTAGAGTTATATAAAACCATACCATAATGGTAGATGTCCTTGCCTTCACTGCTGCAGTATTCCCTGGTGTAGAAACCTGAATGTCCTGCCAATCTACCAAAGACTACTAGTTGCTTATTTAAAAGGTATGCTGAATGTTACCCAACTGCTCCTTGCGTAGTGTAGGGCATAAAGGCAATGTTCAGGCCTACCATAAACAGAACTGATTGCCCCAGTAGGAACACCAGTCCAACAAACCCAAGACCTAAGTTGTACATCCAGGAAGGCAAGAGACTAGGGGGATGGAAGGAGGGAGCGAATACTGCAGCAGGGAAGGCAAGGACATCTACTGATACGCTAAGATTTTACACAGATGTACTATGTCCTTATATTCACTGCTAATGTATTCATTACCATATGGGAGAGTGCCAAAGCTCAAGAAGAAACTGGAGAGGGCGGAGGAGCAGATGATTCCCCAAAAAGCCATGAAAAACAGCACTAGCAAAACCAACCCTAGCTCTAGAGATACCATCTAACTTATAGTGCTTGGTAAACATATGCACAGAAGTCCATGTAGCTGCTTCAAAAATAGAGTTAGTATCTAAGTCCTTGAAAAAAAGCACCAGAAGAAGACACAGTTCTAGTAGAATGAGCCATAACTTAAGAAGGAAGGCTGTTGCCATGAAAAGTATAACACAAGGAAATAGCCTTAGAAATCCAAGAAGAAATAGTTTGCATGGATACAGAAAGTCCTAAAGATCTAGGATGAAAAGAAACAAATAACTGATCAGATTTTCTAATAGCCTTAGTTGTATCCAAATAAACCCTGAGTTGCCTATGCATGTCCAAAGTATGCAGCAACCTCTCACTGTCATCTTGTGGACAGGGGGAAAAAGTAGGCTGATTAACAGATTTTTTTAAATGAAAGCTAATTGAGCACCTTAGCCATAAAAGAATGGTTACTGCGCAAGGACACTCTGTCCTCATGAAAGATAAAAAAAGTAGGATAAGCCATAAGGGCCTGCAACTCAGACAGCCATCTGAAAGAAGTAAGAGCTAACAAAAGAACAGTCTTCCAGGAACATTGATCCAAGGAGGCTAAAGCGGCAGGCTAAAAAGGAGCCTGAGTCAACTTCTCCAAAATAAAGTTATGATTCCAGGGAGGGGAAACAGGCTTTGTGGGAGGTCTAATATTAAGGATGGCTTTAAGAAACTGTTTCAACTGAAATCTAGAAGCTAGAGGAGGATAAAATGGCAAACAACCAGAGATATATGATAAGTGGGTCTTAAAAGAATAGACCAAATCAGCATTGAGCAACTCACACAAATAAGAGAGAACCAAAGGAACATCCACAGTAAGTGGTTCTGGGTTGTGAGATAGACACCAAATAGAAAACCTCTTCAATTTGGATAAGTAGGATTTCCTTGTAGTAGTGATCCTGGCCTCCTGCAGGACTTGCAGCACATCTTCTGAAAACAGATGTCTATGAGGAATTAAAATCCTGTTACTCACACTGTCAGTTGAAGTGTGGACAGGTGGCGATGGATGAGATATCCCTTGTCTTGTGTGATTAGATCCATCTTGTGAGGTAACTTGTGATGATTGCCCTTGCTAGATGCAGAAGTAGAGGGAACCAGTGCTGTCACTGCCAAAAGGGAGTCAGCCAACAAGATTTTGGGAGCATCCTGTTGAATTTTGACCAGGACTTTTGAAATGAGAGGAAGGGGGAATACATAAAGAAGCATCCCCTTCCAAGAAAATGAGAGGGCATCCAACTTGTATTGTCTGTGAAAAACTTGAGAGGCCCTGGAAAGAAAAGAGGATGAAAGGCCGCAAGAGTCAGCAGAAAAGCTCTCATCTCTTTGACATTGACGTACTCCTTCTGCTGACAAGGCAATCACACCCCTATACCTTCAGTGAGCCAAAACTTGCCCCCAATCCCATGTCTGAAGTGTCTGTGAAAAATTCCTGAGAGGGAAGAGGGGAGTGAAAATAAATCCCTGGATTCAGAACAATTGCTAAATCTACCAGTGAAGTTCCTATCTGATTGATAAGTATATTTCTTGGCATTTTAACCTTTCAGAGTTCTGCAGTGTCTTAATTTTGCCTGAATGAATTATTTTATATAGTTTCTGGCATTGTTTTCTGTTTCACAACTGTCCTGAAACTGCATTGTTTTCTGTTTCTCGTCTGTCCTGAAACTGCTTCCCCCCTATTCCCATGGTGAAGTTTATAAATCTGGTCTAACAGCTTTTGTGTTAACTGATTGCTTCAAGGCTTGCTGATTTAAAAATAGTTTTTTTTTTGTAAATTCCTGCATACACTGTTGGAAACACCTGGTGTTCTGGCTGCAGTGTGATTTTCAAACAGTCTTGAAATATATTGCTGATTGATAAGTATATTTCTTGGCATTTTAACCTTTCAGAGTTCTGCATTGTCTTAATTTTGCCTGACTGAATTATTTTATATATTTTCTGGCATTGTTTTCTGTTTCTCATCTGTCCTGAAACTGTTTTTTTTTTCCCTCCCCCCCCCCATCCTATTCTTGTGGTGCTGTTATAGTTGGTGGCTTTGCAGTTGCCTGCCCGTACTGTAAATTTGATCTGGGACACCCCTCCCAGTCTGGTAATCACTCTACTTAATACAGAGAGAACATTTGAGAAGGCCAACCCACTTAGGTTTTTAACCTTGAATTTTTTTTCTGCTCCTTCTTCCTCTCTCCTTGCACTTTACTAAAAAAAATTGCACTTTATTTTGCTTTTGCAACTTCTTAAATGTACTCAGTTGCATTTATTCTGCTCCATTTATTACTGCTTGGTAGTAGCCTGATTAAATTGTAACTGTTACTCTAAGCCTTTTACTTTAAACACTTGGGCTCCAGACCACTTGTTTTACATTAAGAAGGTTTGTGGTCTGCACTGTTGTGGCAGGACAGGTAGCTTATATCCTTCTAAGTTGGGAATTGCTGAGTGAAGGCTCAGTGTCTGTTATTCTAAAAGTGTATTAGTTCTGGTTAAAGAACTTGGGCTTCAGGCCAGTTATTTTTCATTAAGAAGTTTTGTGGTCTGCACTCTTGTGGGAGGAGAGGCTAGATTCTGCCCTTCTGAGCTGGGAATTTCCGGTTAAAAGCTTATTGTGCCTGCTTATTTGAACTGTTTCTTTCTGAAATTGGTGTGCCTTAGTTACTGTAGCATAGACTAGATTCAGACATCCTGAATCTAGTTTTGTTTGTATAACTTGAACACTAGTCCAGGCCATCGCTTTTGGAGAAGGTTCACCTGCACCCTAGTGGCAGGAGTGTGCAATTAGAACTTGTCTGATTGAAGACTGTTGGAACAAGGGGTCAGTTTTGAGATTTTTTTACTGGTTAATTGGGTAATTTGCTTAAATCAGTTTGCCTGTTTTCTATTGTTGTATAAAAAAATTGCACTTTATTCATCTGATTTTACTGTATTTGTGTTTCTTCCTATTTTATTACTTTATTTTGCTTTTGCTGCTTATTCTTAAAAGTACTTAATCACATTTACTCTGCTGCATTTATTACTGCTTGTTAGTAGCCTGATTAAATTGTAACTGTTATTCTAAGCCTTTGGTCGAAGCACTTGGGTTTCAGACCACTTGCTTTACATTAAGATGGTTTGTGGTCTGCACTGGTGTGGCAGGACAGGTAGCTTACATCCTTCTAAGTTGTGAGTTTCTGATTGAAGGCTCAGTGTTTGTTATTCTAAAAGTGTATTAGCTCTAGGTTAAGCACTTGAGCTTTGGGCCAGTTATTTTACATCAAGAAGGTGTGGTCTGTACTCTTGTGGGAGGAGAGGGTAGATTCTGCCCTTCTCAGCTGGGAGTTTCTGGTTAAAGTCTTATTGTGCCTGCTCATTTGAACTGTTTCTTTCTGAAATTGGTACACCTTGTTTGCTGTAGCATAGACTAAATTCAGACCTGCTGAATCTAGCTTTGTATACCTTGAGCACTAATCCAGACCATCTTTTTTGGGGGAAGGTTCCCCTGCACCCTAGTGGCAGGAGTGTGCAGTTAGAACTTGTATGATCGGAGACTGCTGGAACGGGGCTCAGTTTTTAGGTTTTTATTGGTTAATTGGTTAATTTGTTTAAATCAGTTTGCTCATTTGCTACTGTTATATTAAAAAAAATTATATGCACTTTATGCATTTCTGCTAAGCTAGGGTTAAACTATTCCTGGTGCCATAAAGTCTGCTCTTCAAATTTTCCCTTAGAATGAGACAGATTTTTAATTTTAGCACTAAAATCTGTTTCTTTGAGCTCAGCACTTGTTCAGAACTCGTTGTAAGCACTAAATAAGCTAAAAATTACTACAGCACTCAACTTTTCTCACTTGTCTAGAAGAAAACAATTTTTAGTACTTAATAAATAAGCACCTATCCAGGCACGTCTATGGGGCAGCAGCCAGTGTTTTCTCCTGCCTACCTGATGAATCTGGATAACTTGGAGCAATGCAGCAATTGTCTCATGTACAAAGACAACCCTCTCCTCCTACCACCCAACACTACAACCTGTGAGAGATGCACTTATATAGCCAAAGTGGAAGCAAAGCTCTCTTCACCCAAGAATGGACTAGTCAGTCAAGAGGAGAAGGCAAACACTTGCATCACACCACACTCATCACATAGTCCCTCAAAACCTATACCACCAAAACACACACATAGAAACACAAAACACAAACCTACATTCACAGAGGCTCTCAATAAAAATCTGCTCAAGCAACAGAGACCTCCAAAGCAGAAATGCAAGCAACCTCCACCCCCCAACACAACCTAAATGACACCTAGTCCACAAACTCAGTGTGCAACTCAACTACAGCCCATAAGGCATAACAACGTACCCAACACTCTAGTCATAATTGACTCTATTTTCAGGCACACTGATGTTCCACTCACCAGGCTAAACAAGGAGAAAGTTACTGTCAGCTGCCTGTCAGGTGCCAGGATCCACCACATAACGCACACACTCAGGTCACACCACATAAGTACAAATATGACTCTGTCATTGTCCATGTTAGTGTGAATGACCTGAGATGTACCTCCCTGGACTACATGAAAAGAGACATGGAGGAGTTCTTCAATCTTGTAGCCCAGGCAGGTATAACCCTCGCCCTGAGTAGCATCCTGCCATCTCCCAGAATGATACCACAGTACAAGGACAAAATAATTGACTTCAAAAATTGGCTAAGCTTCTGGTGTCATTCTAAGGGGAACCAGTATCTGTTTGCCTGGGATGACATGATCGACAGACCACAATGCTTTGCCAGAGATGGCCTGCACCTGTTGCCCTTGGGATTCCGGATACTGGCTAAGGCTCTTGCCACCCCTATAGTGCCTTTTTAGGCAAGGTTAAAATGACAAATTCACCACCTTAATAGGTACAAGCAAGCAAAATCTGGGGGTAATGCTACTCAATGCTAGAAGTCTAAACCTCAAAATGCATTAACTCGAGGCACTCCTTAAAATTGAGAACATCAACATCTGTGCAGTGACAAAGACCTGGTTCAAGGCTACAGAGAGCATTCCTGCATTACCAGGCTATAATTCATGCCACACCTTTCAGCCACCTAACCTGGACTGAAACACTAAAGGCAGAGGCGTGCCCATATTCATTAAGGATATCCACACCTCCAGGCTAGTTGCTCAGCATAATGCATCCTAGATTATCTAAGTGCAACTAACTCTGGGCAAGACTGCAATCCAAATTGTAACTTGCTACAGATCCCCAACCATGCCCCAGGATTCCCACTCCTCTTTTTTTGATAGACTGGAAAATATTAGGGTACAACCCAACACCCTAATTATGGGTGATTTTAACTACCCCACCATTAACTGGGAAAACTACTCATGTAGCAACTCTTTTGCTCAATGTTTTCTGGAATCCATAAATTCCAATGCCTTGGACCAACTTATCCACACCCCCACCAGGGGCAGCAATATCCTAGACCTGGTCATTACTAACATGGATGACCAGTGTTCCACACAAGAGGTCAATTCCTCTTTGGTCAGATTCGACCACAAGCTAATCACCCTAGACATCCACATCCTGCCCCCACCCCCCATTAGGGAAACCACCGTAAAAAATTTCTCCAAACGAACTTCGTGCTTCTTAAGACAGAAGTGGCAAACTTCATGACACCCATGCAGACGGACAATAGAGGTACGACTACTGAATCCTAAACAAATGCACTTTATAAGCACTTACACGAGTGCATGGATCGTGCTATCCCTAACAGAACCAAGATGCTATCCTCCAAAAAAGGAAGCCAATCTGGTGGTCCCCTGCCATAAACAAACTCTACAACAGAAGAAAGAAACTGTTGTAAAAAAGAGTAAAATCCCATGACTGGAGGAACTCCCTGGTCAGCCTCAGTAAGAAGCTGATATCCCACATAAAATCCTCCAAAGCTAGTTATGAAAACAAAATTGCTACTGATTCTAAAGACAACCACAAAGCATTCTATAGCTATGTCAAGAATCTCAATGGCAACACTCAGATCTGCTGTAAGTTACAGCCCAATGGCACTAAATATACAGAACCAACTGATAATGCCAGCATCCTGGCAGGTACGTTCAGTAATAACTTGACCCCCCCCTCACCCCCTAAAGGGCCCATCGCTATACCAGAAGAATGCAAAGTTCCTGTAATCATGGCTGCACAGGTAAAAATCACAATCTCCAAAAACAAGAACACAGCATCCATGGGACCTGACAACATCCCAGGCTGCATTCTACATGAACTGCAGAATGAACTGGCACCCCACCTAAGCACCATGTTCAATCATAGCCTCACCTCAGGCTTTGTGCCCACTGAATGGTGCACAGCAACAGTTATCCCACTCCACAAAGGGGAAGCCACCACAGACCCCGGGAAGTACTGCCCCATTAACCTAACGAGCCTGGTCTGCAAGGTCATGGAATGTATCATCATGGATCTTATACACAAAGACAATGGTAATCTCAAAACTCTGGACCCCACCCAGTTTGGGGTTTGTAAAAGGCAGATCATGTCTCCTAAACCTGATAGACTTCTTTGAAGCAGTCACCAAAGCTGTAGACGAAGGTAAGGTGGTTCACCCAGCCTATCTAGATCTTGCCAAGGCTTTTGACACCATCCCCCACTCTGGAATTATAGATAAACTCACTAAACTAGGTATAAATCTCTATGTCACAAGATGAGTTGCCAACTGGCTCACTGACAGAACCCACACTGTGAAAGTAGCAGACTCCAAATCTGACTTCAGACCAGTGACAAGTGGAGTACCACTGGGTTCAATCTTGGGACCACTCCTGTTTGGTATCTACTTTCTGAAGTACAGGCTAACACAGAAGGTCTTTGGCTAATGAAGTTCATAGATGACTGCAAACTAGGAGCCATAATCAAAACTCCTAACAATGTGGACATCCTACAAAAGGGCCTTACGGAGACAGATGCCTGGTATCATAGCCATGGCCTCAAGCTCAATGCCAAAAAGTGCATTGTTATCCCCTTTGGTAAAAACTCTGCACCCATGAGCTACCACATAGGTGGTAGTCTATGTAAGACCAAAAGTGTGATAAGAGACCTTGGGACACAGGTGGACAGTAGTCTCTCCTTTGATAATCACATCACCACAGTAGTCAGGAAATCCTTCTACGTGGCACACCTCATCAAAACAGTTTCTCATCCTGGAAAAAAGAGGCCATTGTTGTCCTCTACTCGTCACTCATTAGACCCATTATAGAGTATAACGCCCCTTTTGGTATGTGCCTTACAAGACATCTACAACAACTGGAAAGGCCACAGAAATACCTCACAAAGAGGATTACCAGTGTCAAACAGATGCCCTATGCAGACCGTCTCAAAATACTCCAACTTTACTCCGTCGCATATCGCCTACACAGAGGCGATCTCTGCCTAACATACAAAGCTATGTCAAACCCAGAGCTGTTGGACATGCTCCATTTAAAGAAATCCCAATCCCTCCATCCTAAACACTCTAGGGACAACCTTGTCAATACAATAAACAGAACATGCTGGAGGGATAGATTCCTGTCCCAGAAACTTCCCATACTCTGGAATAATCTACCTATCTATATCAAACAAAGCTCCTCATTAGCAATTTTCAAGAAAAATCTTGATGATTGGATGGGAAATAGGAAATTCACCCCAGGGATCACCTCTGTGTCTCTGCTTGACAGGAGCACAGGAAAATATTTTTCTTGGGTGGCGAAAGCCAAGGTAACTTTTTGGCTAGGCTTATATAGGCCCTAGGGCCAATAGCCTAGTACCTACCTATGAATCTATGAACAAGGAAGAAGAGGAACCACTAAGTCTAGAGAATGTGTGTTTTGGAGCCACACTGACTACAGAAACCACTGAAACTTTCTCATGTGAAGTTTGGCCAGAGGGAGCATTGGAATGGTGGATGTCATGAAACCCAGAACTCTCAAAAACTCCCTGGTGGAAATGGAATTCAGTTGAAGAAGAATGTGAAAGAAAATAATGAAAGTTAAGACCTTTGGAGTCGGCAGGGAGGCAAGCAGTGTCCCCGTCTGAATCCTGCAACCCTAAAAGCACAATCCTGAGTTGGAATCAGAGAACACTTTTTGAAATCTATAGTGAACTCCAGGCTGTGAAGAAGGGAAATGGCAAACTGAATATTTTGCAAAAGAGTGTCTGGAGAGGATGCCTGAATCAACAGGTCATCTAAGTAAGGAAATATTTTAATCCCTTGAAGCCTGCAAAAGGCAATCACAGGAGCAGAGCATCTGGTGAACACCCATGGGGCAGTAGAAAAGCCAAAGGGCAAAGCAGAAAACTGAAACTACCAGGAAACAACAGAGAAATGCAAAAACTCCCTGAAAAGAGGATGGATCAGAATATGGAGCTAAGCATCCTTGAGATTCAGAGACACCATATAGGCCTGAGGGAGCAAGAGAAGAAGCAGAACCTGAAGGGACATCTGAATGGAATGCACTTTTAGAAAAATGTTTAGATGAGAGAGGTCTAGAATAGGGCTCCATGTGCTTTCTTTTCTGGGCACTAGAAACAGTCTGGACCCTTTTCCCCTGTGGGACACAGGCACCTCTAGAATTGTATCCTGAGTCAAGAGATTTTGAAGAAACTCTTGAAAAAAGGGAAGCTGTTCCCAAGGAGGATGAGGAAGGCCCATAAAAGGAGGACAGGATTAACACACCATGAAGTACCCCTAATGAATGATCAACAGAATCCAAGAATCCTGAGTGATCTGAAGCCAAATAGAAGGAGAAAGAGAAAGGCAAAGAGAAATAAGAATGTGGCTGGGAAAAGATGGATAGTCACATAACACCTGGTTTGTCTGAAAGGGAAGGCTTCAGAGTCCCTGAAAACTGAGTAGCCTTAGCAAGAGGAACCCAGTTGCCACTCTTCCTACCTTTAGTAGAAAGGTGGGATTGCCTATGAATAAACACAGGTTTAGTGGGGTAATTTCTATGAAATTTAGGAACTAGAGAAAAAAACACATGTTTAAGCTCCTGTAGGGCCTTACTCTTACCTGAAGGGACTTAAACAAACCAGCAGCAGCTTCCCCAAACAAAAGTTTAGAATCCAGAGGAGCATCCATCAACTTAGCTTTAATATTATCAGGCAGAGGTTGAAGCCTAAGCTAAGAATACTTCCTTATTACTGAACCAAAAACAGCAGCCCTAGAAGAGGCATCTGCTGCATCATAACTACATTTAATAGCATGACAAACAACTTTAGATTAAGTCCCTAGCAAGGAAAGAACAGAAGTTTTACCCGCAAAGTCTGGAAAATCTGAAATAAGTTGACAGGATTTTGAAGGAAGACCCAACACAAACCTAGACATATGGGACTGATAATTAATAGCCTTAAAAGCTAGGGTAGCAGAAGTGTAAACCTTCTTACTTAGCCTTTCCATAGCTCTGCTGTCCTTGTCAGAAGGCAATAACTTGGGCAAAGGAAGCAACTGAGATGGCTAATCAGAGGCCACAGAAACTACAGAGGGGACTGCAGCAGCACATTTATATAGGAGAGAATAATTCTCAGGTACCCTATAAAACTTGCCAGGCTTCTTGGAAGCAGGGGGCATACAATCAGGTGCATGAGAAGCAGTGGAAAAAGCATCAAGCAAAACAGCCAAAACAAGAGAAATAGCTGCAGGTTTAGGAGATTCCTACTGCAGCAACTCATTGTGCCTCCCCTTATGGATATCAGAGACCTGAGTACAATCTCACTTAAAAATTCCATCATCCTAGAAAATGTGTCCACAAAGGAGATTTCCTCAAATGGAGCATCTGGGCTAACAGATTCCTCCTCCTCTGACCCAAAGTCCAAAGGAGAAGAAATTTGAGTAGTATAAGTCAGAGATTCATTAGCAGAATCTAACTCATCTTTAGAAGAATTCTGTTCTCTAGGCCTTTAAAGGGGCGTAGAAAACTGATTTGAAGCAAGAATTGAAACCCCTTCAGAAGGTTTTAAGGGCACTGAAGCAGTAAATAATCCCTGACTGAAGACCTGCCACTCACTTTGTGGATCCATAGGAGCAGAAGAAACATGTTTAATTATTTGTTTATTTTTTAAAAGAACTTCCCCTCCCAAAAATCTGAGAAGACTCTAACCCGGAACAGCAGATGAGAATCATAGTTGGAACTTCTTCCCCAATTAAAGACTGAGGAATTCCACTAGGCCCCTCAGTAAAAAATCAACCGTGGTTCCCCCTGAACATCTGAGATGGATGCCTGGAAAGCCTCTCCAGACGTGCTGCCAGCTGGACCCTCAATGCTCTCAGACACAGTTGCTGTAGAGTAAGCCAACAACAGAGCTGGGCAAGCCTCCTGGTTTGTAATGACCTCAGGAGAAACACCTGGCAGAGGCTGGAAAGTAGAAGATACTGGTAGTACCTTTTTCACCTTCTTATTCCCTAACAGCTGACCCTTGGGGCAGGAGAATCCTTCCATTGTATCTTTAGCGAGACGCTTAAGACTCTGATCCTCAAGATACAAAGAAACAGAAGAAAGTCTATTGCAAAAGGTTTTTGGAACAAATGCTTGATAAATAGAACAAGACATATGGTCATGAGAGGCTCCTAGTCAAAAAAGACACTTATCATAGCAGTCTTTATGGGTAATCTGTCTCCTACACTGGCATTTACCCTTCCTGGATGACATTAACCTCAATGAGCACAAAAAAATGCAATGGCAAAGAAGTCAGCAAGTAGGCGTAGGTAGTCCCTGGAGAATGAAAATGAATTCAACTGGCAAAAACAGATGCAGGAAAACAGACCAACTGTGAAAAGATACATTCAGAACTGGCTGCAAAGAAGTCCTGTTTATTGTAACATCGATGTTATACCCTATGCTATGCAAGAGCTTTTGGGTAACTTTTGACGTACCTTTTAAATGGGCAACAAGTAGTCTTTGGTAGACTGAACGTACATCCGGGCTTCGACAGCAGGGAATTCCATATGGTAATGAATAATGCAGCACTGAATGTAAGGACATGTACATAGTCACTGATGAGTAAGACTTTTTTACCTATTGGGGAAATGCAGGCTTTGTGGATCTTATGACTGTATGTTTGCAACACCGATGGCTCTTTGTTGAGATGAGAGAAAATGGAGGTGTGGTTTTTGAGGTATATCTTGCTAGCTGACGTTTGTGTGTAATATCCCTAGGAGCTTAAGTAGGTACTTTGTTCCAACTTTCTTTGGCTTCCTAGGACAGTGTCTACCATGTTACAGCCTTTGGTAATAGTAGAGGTTTCCACATGCCATCTACCCGAGCTTGGATTCTAGTGAGGGACTGGAGTGCTTGATTTTGACTAGCCAGTTTCTGCATAGGTGTTGGCTGCAATTTCATAAGTCAGCTTTTGCAGGTCAGGACCTTACATATATTAAATACCAGGAGATTTCTTACGTCTGTGAACCAGTCTTCGTCCTATTAGATATCAAACAAGAGAGCTTAGTCTACAACAGGAATGGTAACCTCTCATCTTAAATATATGATATAAATTCTGGTGGCTTCTTTTTCACTACCCTGTTGAACTGCTATGACTGATTTTTATACTTCCCTGTTTCCGACAGGGAAATCATTGTCTCTTATTAACTTATTAACTGCACTTCTCATGAACACATTGCTAAAATTGCACTTTTCTTCTACACTTGTGTTGTTGGGTTTAAATAGCATTGCATTTTTTCTCCTTGTTGGTATTGTGTTGCTCTTCTCCTTTCATTTGCTGACTGTAGTGGTATTATAACAACACTGCACAACTGCACCTTGTTCTTTGGTACTGCTACTGCTGGTATTATTTAAAATAGCACTGCAGTGTTGACCACTGCTCATACTAAGAATATAAAACAGATTTACTTATTATTTCAGGAACTGACTGCACTTTTTAATAACTGGTATTGAAGTTCTCTTGTTCTAGTTGCTACATTGTTATGGTATTTAAAGCTGCTGCTCTATAGTACCACAGTGGAGCATGAAAGGTTGCCTTTATGATATACCTTTATTGCTTGACTGACAACTATACTGTTACTGCACCTGAACCTGCTCATTTACATTATCTGTTGCTATCAAAGTTACTGCATTAAGAGCCACTGAGTTAGACTACCCAGTGTTCACTGTTTTTACTGGCTTGGTTGAAACTGCATTCGCTTATTGGATAAAGCTACTTATTTCAGTTTGCCACTGCTATGGATTTCCTTATTGACACTACATAGTCTGTCAGTTTTACATTTCATTTTGCATATTGAGACTACTACAGTAGTCACGGCTCATTCTTTTATCCTTTAGCCATATCCTAGTTTATCACCTATTCCTAGTCCGGTCAGTTATCTTCTACTTAACCTATCCTATACCCCTTCATCTGTACTGGGCAGTATGGAATGAGTCAACTGTCCTATGCCCCTTCATTTGTACTGGACAGTATGGAATCTCAGTCAGCTGTTAGTCCTATAGCCTTCTATAGCCAGACTGACACCATTAGGTATTCTGAGGCAATGTAGTTACTGCCTCATTCTTACCAAAAATTCTTTATTCCCACATCACAATGATTTGGTGAGTGGTATACTGTAAGTATTTCCTTAACTTGGAGGCTACCTTCTCATCTCAAAACATATTCGGTAACCACTACACATATATACACACAGAGCACAGAGTGCTTCCATTAAATCAGCTTATGCTGAGGTTGTTAAGAGAACATTGCCTAAGAATCCCGGGCTAATGACTAAGAAACCTCAGACATTAGTATACATATCAACACATCCACCTTCACCCTTCACACCCACACCTAAGATGCATATCTCTAGGACTCACAAGCATGTAGACTCCAAGCTCTTATGACCCACTGACACTGTATCAAACCACGGTAATGTTTTAGTAATAGGTGACTCTGTTGTAAGGCATACAGACACCATACTCGCCAGGCTGAATAAGAATTGGGTGATGGTTAGTTGTCTTTCTGGAGCCAGGATCTGGGATGTAATAAGGGCTCTTAGATCCATCCATCTTGGCAAATATCAGTATCACCTGATAGTGGTCCATGAGGGGGTGGATGACCCTAGACACTCCCAGAAGGACATGCAGAAGGATATGATTGAGCTTGCTATGCATGTGTCCGAGGCAGAAAAGACAATGAGCTTGAGTGGCATTTTTCCATCACCCAGAATGAAGATGAGATTCAAAGACACAACAACTTGCATTAATAATTGGCTGTGTAGGTGGTATCAGCTACGAATGTGATCACTAACAAGTCTTCCTGCTTTGCCAGGAGATAACAGCATCTCTCTTACTAAAATGTTTGTATTCTGGCTAAATCCTTTGCTGTGCTTATAGTGCATCTTTTAGGCAGAGTGGACATACCGACCTAGTGAATTCTAATTTGGAGTACATTAATGTGGCTCTACTCAGTGCCAGGAGTCTTAACAAAAAATGCCTGAACTTGAAGCTCTCCTGCAACTTGAAAACATTGTTATATGTGTAGGTATAGAAACATAAGTAAATCACTTCCTCTGTTCCTGGGTATAATTTGTATCACATCCTCAGACCCACTGGTAATTGCATGTGTGGGGTGGGGGATTATGTTTTTAACAAGAAATATCATCACCTCACAACAGATTCCTTGATACTCCTAGAAGTCCAAATCATCCTAAACAAGATTAATTACCACGTTGTAGTTAGTTATAGAACACTCTCTATATTCCCTTCTGAGCACAATAGCTAACCTATTGCTCTAGCTGAAATTTGTATTAAAATCAAGTACTTCCTGCTGTGGAACTGCAACCATCCATCAATAAATTGGCTGACCTACACTGCCAATGACAGGCATGCTCTGCACTTCCTTGGCATGATAAATGCTGACAATTTTTCAGAAATAGCTAACCATCCTACTAGGGACCCCAATGGGCTAGATCTGGTCTTCACAAATATGGCCGCTTCTTGTACAGCTCCATATATATTATCATGGCTTGTTAAATCAGACCATAATTTAGTGATCTTTTCTTTTAAAGCTGGTGATACTTCCCCTGTAAATAGCTCTGTGGTCGGGGACATCTCAAAAGCAAAATGTATGCACTCCTTCTCTGAAGGATCTATTGTTAAAGCTGCTACATATGCCTCTGACTTTTACATCCACATACGTAAATGCATTTATAAGGCAGTCCATATCTGCAACAAATATAAGAAAAGTTTAAAAACAAGCCACTATGGTGGAATAGCCATATAAATAAATTATATAACAACAGAAAGAAACTGCTTAATGCTTATAAGATGTTTCATTGCAACTACTAGAAGAGCATACTTAAGCAAACCTTGAGCAGCCTATCTGTCCCTGAAGGAGTGACCTCAGCACAAGAATCTAGTAGTAATTGGTCGTTTTGGACCATTTCTAGCTCTTTGAAGTTCCCTGCATATGAATCCGCCTATGAGCGTTTTTTTTTTCACTTATACTACTCAGCAACAGCTCCTCATGGTCCTGCAGAGTGGTGCTAGCAGCAGAGAATCGAAAAAAGCGACTATTTTCAAGATATAACTATATTTTTGCTGTTTCTACCTGTGCGACCTTCCTTTCTTGCTGAAAACGAAGTTAAACTGCTAATTTAACTGTATTTAGCGTTTTATTATTACCTGCACTTAAGTTAAAGTTTGTTTAAATTAACTGTTGAGGTTGCCCACTCAAGTGCGCTAGCCTGTGCATTTAATATACTGTTATTTTCCTGCATTTTCCTGTTGTTTTCTTGAAAAAAAAAACAAAAAAACAAAAAAAATCCTTGTTTCCCACCTTTCCTTGGCTAGAATAGTCCCCTATACAGTCTTTGCTGTATTCTGGACTTTGGGATAGTTCCTGTGTTGCCCATTACCTTACTTGGATAGAAGGAAGTTTCTTTGCTCACCAGTGGGAGTGGGGAGCCTTGAGCAGCCTATCTGTCCCTGAAGGAGTGACTTCAGCACAAGAATCTAGTAGTAATTGGTCGTTTTGGACCATTTCTAGCTCTTTGAAGTTCCCTGCATATAAATCCACCTGTGAGCATTTTTTTTTCGCTTATACTACTCAGCAACAGCTGCTTGTGGTCCTGCATAGTGGTGCTAACAGCAGAGAATCGAAAAAAAGTGACTATTTTCAAGATATAAGTATATTTTTGCTGTTTCTACCTGTGCGACCTTCCTTTCTTGCTGAAAATGAAGTTAAACTGCTAATTTAACTATATTTAGCATTTTTTTATTACCTGCACTTAAGTTAAAGTTTGTTTAAATTAACTGTTGAGGCTGCCCACTCAAGTGCACTAGCCTGTGCATTTAATATACTGTTGTTTTCCTGCATGTTCCTGTTGTTTTCTTGAAAAAAAAAACAAAAAAACAAAAAAAATCCTTGTTTCCCGCCTTTCCTTGACTAGAATAGTCCCCTATACAGACTTTGCTGTATTCTGGACTTTGGGATAGTTCCTTTATTGCCCATTACCTTACTTGGATAGAAGGAAGTTTCTTTGCTCACCAGTGGGAGTGGGGAGCCTTGAGCAGTCTATATGTCCCTGAAGGAGTGACCTCAGCACAAGAATCTAGTAGTAATTGGTCATTTTGGACCATTTCTAGCTCTTTGAAGTTCCCTGCATATAAATCCACTTTTGCGCGGTTTTGCGCGATTGTGCGCATAGTGCAGCATCAGGCAGCGCCGCCTAATCGGGTTTAAACTTTTTCCGGCTCCACTGAGTCTGCTCTTCACTTTTTCCCTTGGATATGCTCTAATTCTCAAAGTAAGCATCCTATTCTCAATCTAAGACCCTGCACTTGCCCAAATAAGCAATCTTGCATTTTAGCACTAATATACTAAAAGCACTACATCATCATATACCATCGAAGACTACCTCGTCCCCTATTGGTCCTTTTAACTGTGTGATAAAAGAGTCCCCTATACTACTCTAGCATGTCCAAAGGTCAGTTAATGGTGTCCTCTCCAGTCCAACTGGTGAATCTGGGAAACTTGAGGCAATGTTACAACTGTCTCATGTACACTGACAACCCTCTCCTCCTCCAAACAGGATCAAACATATGTGAGAGATGCAACCATATAGCCAAACTGGAGGCCAAACTCTCTCACCTCAAAACTGGTGAAACCAGACTGGAGGAGAAGGTAACATCACACAGCACTAATCCAGTCTCACATAGTCCTACCACAACAGCAATCCAACCACACAAGCACACAAAAACATATTCGGAGGCTCTAATCAAAAATCTACCTAAACAGCAGAGACCTCCAAAGCAAACATCCAAGCAAATGCTATTCCACAACAAAACACGAGCAACACATAGCCCGAAAAGTCAGAGTGCCAAACAGTCACACCCCTTAAGGCAGAACAATACACCCGACACACTTGTAATAGGTGATTCTATAGTCAGGCACACTGACATTCCGCTCACCAGGCTGAACAAAGAGAAGGTCACAGTGAGCTGCCTGTCAGGCGCTAGGATCCGCCACATTACGCAAGCACTCAGGTCACTCCAAAGCAAGTACAAGTATGACTCATAGTACACGCTGGTGTGAACGACCTGAGACGTACCTCCCTCGACTACATGAAAAGAGATATAAAGGAGCTCTCTGTTCATGTAGCCCAGGCTGGTATGACCCTGACCTTGAGCAGCATCCAACCCTCACCTAGAATGATGCCACAATATAAAGACAAAATGACCGATTTTAATAATTGGCTAAAATTTTGGTGTCATTCAAAGGGGATCCAGTGTCTATCAGCCTGGGGTGACATGCTTGACAAGCCATGTTGCTTCACAAGGGATGGCTTGCACCTGTCTCCCCTGGGCTTTCGGATACTGGCAAAGGCTTTTTCCATCCCTATAGTGCCTTTTTTAGGCAAGGCTCAAAAGTCAAACCCACCTCCTTAGAAAACACTAAGAACAACAAATTAAGGGTAATGCTGCTAAACGCCAGAAGTCTAAATGTCAAAATGCACGCACTCTAATCTCTCCTCAGTATGGAGAACATTGATATCTGTGCAGTGACAGAAACTTGGTTCAAGGCTCCAGAGAGCACCCCAGCACTACCCAGGTTATACCTCATACCATGCTTTTCGGTCCCAAAACTCGGACCGAATCACAAAAGGAGAGGGAGTATCTATATTTATCAAGGATACCCACACCTCCAGGTTAGTAGCATTGCACGAAGCATCAGAAACCATCCATGTGCAACTAACAGTGGGCAAAACTCCATTTCAGTTTATAGCATGCTACAGACCACCGTCTCAAAATCAGGAATCCCACTCAGCTTTCCTGAAAACACTGGAGAACCTGAAGATTTCTCCAAACACCATTATATTGGGTGACTTCAACTACCCTAACATTGACTGGGAGCATTACTCAAGCCCCAACACCCTTGACCAAAGGTTCCTGGAATTCATAAACTCAAATGCTATGGAACAACTGGTCAAAATTCCCACAAGAGGGGAAAACATACTGGACCTGATCATCACCAACATGGGGACCCTATGCTCCACACCAGAGGTACTCCCCTCATTGGTAAGATCAGACCATAAATTAATTTCACTGGATATCCAAAACCCGACCCCACCCCCAGCCCAGAAAACCACAGTAAAGAACTTCTCAAAAGCGAACTTCCCACTTCTCAAATCCGAAATGGAAACCTTCAACGCCCCAGGATTGGTGGAAACTACGGCCCAAACCACGGAATCCTATATAAACGCATTCTATGGACATCTCCAGGAGTGCATGGACCATGCTATCCCAAACAAAACCAAGACCCAAGTGTCCAAAGGAAGGTGTCCAGTCTGGTGGACCCCAGCCATAAATAAGTTGTACAACAGAAGGAGGAAGCTACTACATGATAGAGCAAAATTCCTAAAAGGGAAGGCATCTCTGATCAGTACTAGCAAAAAATTACGATCCCTCATAAAATCCTCCAAGGCCAGTTTCGAAAGAAAAATTTCACAGGATACAAAAGACAATCACAAGGCCTTCTTTAGCTATGTTAGGAACCTGGGATGCAACTCCCAGGTATGTTCAGAGTTGATTCTAAATGACAAAAAATACACTGAACCCACAGACATTGCCAACATCCTGGCAGACAGGTTCAGTGCAAACTCCCCCCTCCCCAAGGAGCAAATATCTATCCCAGTAGAGTGCAGCCTCCCAAACATCTCAGATGTCCAGGTGAAGGCTGCCCTATCCAAGGCAAAAAACACTGCCTCAATGGGACCAGACAGTGTCCCAGGTTGTGTCCTACATGAACTCCAAGAAGAACTAAACCCACACGTAAAAATGCTGTACAATCTCAGCCTCACTATGGGATATGTACCCAAAGAATGGCGTACAGCAACAGTGGTCCCGCTCCACAAAGGTGGTGCCTCAACAGACCCTGGTAACTATCGCCTCATAAATCTGACTAGCCTTATCTGCAAAGCCATGGAGAGGATCATCATGGAACTCATAAACAAAGACATTGGGGACCTACAGACATTGGATCCTACTCAGTTCAGCTTTGTCAAGGACAGATCCTGCCTCTTGAACCTGGTTGACTTCTTTGAAACAGTCACCAAGGCCATAGATGAAGGGAAGGTAGTCCACACAGCCTATCTGGACCTCACAAAGGCATTTGACACAATACCCCACTCGGGCATCATAGATAAGCTATCCAGCTTAAACATAAACCCCTATGTCACAAGATGGGTGGCTAACTGGCTCAAAGACAGAACCCACAGAGTCAGAATTGCCGGAGTCATGTCTGACTTGAAACCGGTCACAAGTGGAGCCCCACAGGGCTCAGTCCTGGGACCTCTCTTGTTTGGCATTTACTTTTCCGAAGTACAGGCCAGCACGGGAGGACTATGGCTGACTAAGTTCGCGGATGACTGCAAGCTGGGAGCCATTATTGACTCCCCAGCTGACACGAACATCCTTCAAAAAGGTCTCACAGAGATGGATGACTGGTGCCAGAGCCATGGCCTAAAGATGAGTGCCAAGAAGTGTATAGTCATACCATTTGGCAAAAATAAAGTGCCCACAAACCACCATATAGGTGGAAACCCATTAAATACAGAAGAAGTAATCAGGGATCTGGGGACCCAAGTTGATAGCAATCTCTCCTTTGAAAACCACATTGCCAAAGTGGTTAGAAAGACCTTCTACATAGCCCACCTTATCACGAAAGGATTCACATCCAGATCAGGGGAGGTAATAGTGCCCCTCTATTCATCCCTCATCAGGCCCATCATAGAATACAATGCCCCTTTTGGGATGTACCTTACCCACCACCTGCAGCAGCTGGAAAGACCCCAAAAGTACCTCACAAAGAGGATCAAGGGACTCAAACAGATGCCATATGCTGCCAGGTTAAAGAAACTCCAGCTTTACTCAGTTGCATACCGCCTACTTCGAGGTGATCTATGCCTGACATACAAAGCTATGTCCAACCCAGAATTAATGAACATGCTCCACCTCAGAAAATCCAAATCCCTTAGAACCACGTGCTCGAGGGATTTGAACCTCAGCACAGAGCTAAATAGAACATGCTGGAGGGACAGATTCATAACACAGAGGCTCCCTTCACTTTGAAATAGAATACCGATCCATGTTAGGCAGAGCATCTCACTGACTCTCTTCAAGAGGAATCGTGATGAGTGGATGGGAGATCGTAGATTCTCCCCGGGGATTACTTCTGTGTCTCTGCTAGACAGAGGCTCAGTCAACTAACCTTAAAAAGGGCATAGCAAACTCAATTCTAAGGAAGGGTGGCGAAAGCCAAACACACTCGGGCTAGGCTTGTAAATGCCCCAGGGCAGATAGCCTAGTATGAACCTATGAACCTATGAACAAAGAGTTTAAGAGAGCCATTAGGAAAATCAAAGCTGAGTATGAACTTAAAATAGACAATAGACCCAAAAATAACTGCAAATCTTTCTTTAACTCTGTCAGGAAGTTAAGAACTAACACCCAACAGTGTTCAGAGATCATCCATAATAAAACTACAGTGTCTGACTCAAAGAAATAGCTAATATCTTAGCTAGCAATTTTAGTTCACATTTTAATTCACCCACAATTATAGATATCCCACAGGTTCTACAATGCCATACACTCCTTTTAATAACTATGGAACATGTTCTCTCAGTCCTTTCAAAAATTAAGAATACTCCATCCATAGGCACTGAATACATACTGGGACAGCTGACTATCACTGCAAAACATGGCCTTTCTGACCTCCCTACATAACAACTTTAAGATAAGCCTCTCCATTGATTACAT
This sequence comes from Protopterus annectens, assembly GCF_019279795.1. Taxonomy (NCBI): domain Eukaryota; kingdom Metazoa; phylum Chordata; order Ceratodontiformes; family Protopteridae; genus Protopterus; species Protopterus annectens. Next base: position 418,154,848 of record NC_056727.1, on the reverse strand, counting down.
TCTTAATGCCTAGAAAAGCGCCATTGTAATCCCATTACACAAGGGTGGCCCAACCACAGACCCAGGCAAGTATAGACTCAATTGTCTCACTAGCATCATATTTAAAGCTAAGTAGTGCATTATCTTAGGCTTCATTAAGCTGGACTTTGAAAGTCTCTTAACCCGGACCCTCATGACTTTGGCTATATCAAAGGAAGGCCCTGCCTCTTTAACCTTATTCATTTCATTGAAAAAGTAACCAATGCAGTAGACAGTGGTTATGCTGTGCATACAGCATATCTAGATCTGGCCAAGGCCTTTGACACTATTCCCTATGCAGACATTATTGATAGACTTGTAAATCTGAATATAAATCTTTATATTGGGTGATGGATAGCATACTGGTTGCCTGTCAGGTGCCACAACCGAAAGCAAAAAAGTTACCAGTGGTGTATCAGAGGTCTCAGTTTGGGTTCTCTCTTACTTGACATTTATTTCAAAACCTTCAGGCCAGCACTTCTAGCCTGTTGTTAAATAGGTATACAGATGGCTATAAACTGGATGATCTTCAGCTGACACACGGTTGCTCCAACCTGGCTTAGACCATTATGTTAACAACTGTTGCAAAGACAATGGTCTCAAATGAAATATAAAAAAATGTAGCATAGTTCATTTTTTTAAACAAAACAGTTTTGCATACCATATAGGAGATAAACCCCTCCAATCAGACACAGTGGTAAGTGATCTGAGAACTCTGGTTGATAATTTCTTATCATTTAACCATCATGTCTCCACAGTAGTTAAGAAAACCATTTATCTGGCTGATCTAATTTCCAAAGGCATCTCTACTAGGTCCAAAGAAGTCTTAACTCCCATTTACTCATATCTTATCAGACCTATTTCCTGAATATAATGCATCTTTTTGCATGAGTTTGCCTAAACATATCATACAACTTGAGGCCACAGAGATTCCTAGTTATGAGGAGATACTGGCAGTCCCTTGTACTCGGACTCTTACATACTCCTCCTTAGCTATCTTTGTTTAGTCTTTTGTGCCATGAAAGATTTAACCCTATTTGATCTCCTGTCCCTTCACAGAATTAATGATACATCAAGTACTTTGTTAAAGATACTAAACCTTCATCCGCAATAAATAAGTCATATTGGCATGATAGATTCATATCCCAATGTATCCCTCACCTGTGGGACAATCTTCTACTAAATGAAACTAGTAAAATAAGCAGACCCGAACCAAAAAGAATATCAGCTTTAATTTAAACAGCCAAACTGACTAAGCGCTTTCACCCACAATTGGGCTTCTTCAGAGTCAGTGAACAATACATCCATTAACACTTAAATACCAATTGGAAACAATAGATCACTTGAGTACCACAATGTATTTAAAAATTAACCCATAAGCAACCAAAGTCATTCAACTCAGAACCCAAGTGCTCTAACATATGTTCAAATAATAGTAATGAATACATAATTATTCTTGTCATAAAAATAGGTAACCATATAAAATTTATAAAAGTATAATGTGTATTATATGAACTGAGATTTGTATTTTAATACACAGGTTGTAGAAATACTCTCATTAATACCCGGTGAATTAGATGCATCCAGGCGCTGTTGCCACAAACAATCTCTGACTTCCAATAAGGTTTTTAAATCCCCCCCAAAGTCCTTCTTGGGTAACTTATCAATAAAAAAAAAATAAAATGTTTTTGAAATTAGTACAACTTTTACTGTGATTAAATAGGGCATTGGTAGTTTTGTTATTCTTAATGCCACTATTATGTTCCAGTATACGAAGTCTAAGTTTCCTTTTAGTCATCCCAACATAAAACGTGGTACAGGACAGGCATGTGGCCACATAAACCACCATACTAGTATTACAATTATAGTGTTCAGGGCACTTTAATGTTCTCTTGTAACTGTAAATCTGCACATATGGTCCATCATTAATGTATTTGCACGCACTGCATTTACTGCATTTAATCATTCGTGTGGGCCTATTGTCATAGTTCGTAGAACTTTTCTCAAACATTTCTTTTAGATTGGAACCTCTGCTGTTAATAAACCTAGGAACTAAGCCTATTATATCTTTAGTTTCTTGAGGGAAATCACTATCCCATATGGCGTGCATAATGTTCCTTACTTTTGCCCCTGTCGGGTTGAACTCTATAACCATCCCAGAGGAATAATTTTGACTGGGGTTGTCATTACCTAAGGTATTAACTTTATTATGTGTTCTATTATTGACCATAAGGATGGACATAAAATCATACATTCTTCTCCTCTCAATCTCTTTGCTGTATTTATAAAGTAATTCCATCTGATATCCTCTATTCCTAAACATATCTATCAAATGTGTCATTTCTATCTTAAAATGGGCTTCCTGACTTATCAGTCTGGATATCTGTATCATCTGCCCCTTAACCACATTTTTCTTTTGGTGGTCAGGATGGCAACTATCATAGTGCAAAAAGGAATTACTGTATGTTTTTTTGCGAAAAATGTTGGAGTGAATTTGATCATCCTCTCTGTATAAATGAATATCCAAAAACTCAATTTTGTCTTTATCAATATGACTTGTAAGCTTAAGGAACTCAGTTGTTTGGTTCAAATAACTAATAAATGCTTCTACATCACTTTTTGAGCCCTTCCATAAAATAAGAATATCGTCCAAATATCGTGAATATAGCAACATTTTGGACTTGTATTCTGATTTGAACACAAAATTCTGTTCCCAATCTGCTAATACCAAGTTGGCATAGATGGGAGCACACCTGGCTCCCATCGCAACCCCAGTTGTATGTTTGTAATATTCGCCATCAGACAGTATGAAGTTATTGAGTAATACCATCCCCAGCAATTCTATCAAGAGGCTTCTCTTAACTTGATGTAAATCACTATAATTCATCAAACTGCTACTGAACATGTCAATCCCGGTCTGGTGGAGGATCACAGAAAATAAATTGATGACATCAACTGCCACAAACCAAAATTCCTCACTGGCATCAATATTGGTATTCCTTATACAATCCAGACAATGCCAAAAATCCTTCAAAATATATGGTAATTTATCCAATATTTTCTTACATATAATGTCAATATAGGCCACAAGGGGTTCTGTCTTTGAGCCCCTAGCTGCAACGATCGGCCTAAATGGTGGATGATTTTCATTCTTATGGATTTTGGGAATACCAAAAATTGAAGGAATAATGGGATGTTCCACAGAAAGATATTTGAATTCATTGTGTGAGATAATCCCCTCACACATATATTCATATAATCGACAATCAATTTTAGTATAAGCTCTTTGTACATCAAATTTAGATACCATTTCATAGGTTTCTAAATCATTTAATAATAACCGCATTCTACATTCATAATCAATATTTGTCATAATAATGACCCCTCCACCTTTGTCGGGTTTCATAATCCTAAATTAGTCACTGTGAGACAATTCTTTTAAACAAAACTGTTCTGCTGTAGTTAAATTACTATTGGATAGTATTTCTCATTCTAAACATCTCCGTATTTGTGCTCCACAAAGATGCTCAAAAACCATAACAGCAGGGTTATGGGGGGAATGAATATACTACTTCTTTTAAGACTTATACATTTTTTATCATAGTCTGGGGAAATACTTTTACCAAAAACAGCCTTAAGTTAAGAAGCTTAGTATACAATCTTAGGTTGATCAATAGTCTCCCTGTCTCGTATCTAAAAGTGGGGCAAATGAAAACCTCTTCTAAAAAAAGCTAACATGGTGTTCAGTAATCATACAATCTGAATAATTGTAAATTTTAAAATCATGATCACCCTGTAACTTAAAATTAGTTGTAATATTAATACAATCAACGTCATTATTTTCATCAAAAATAAACTCATCACTGTTGCAGGAAAACATCTCTAATGTGGAGACATTGTTTTGCATTTCATTGCTAAACAATAAAGCTGAATCTAATTGCTGTAATTCACCTGATTGTTGTACCAGTGATTGTATCGCATTTGGTGTTGACCCCCCCCCATCTCCCCCTTTGTTGATAATTCTGCCGCCTCGGAGCTCTTGCATCCGCATAGCTCTGAAAATGTGCCTGATTCCATAATTGGTCTGAACGCCTCAATGGTTGTGCACTGTCTAAAAAAGCATCATTGTTTTCACACATATCTGTTTGCACAGCCCCCAGTTCGTCATCAGAATCCCTACTAATCTCATTGTTTGCATTATTCCTACCTATATCTACTTCCCTTCTTTGAGAAGGACATGCCCTTTTTTCTTTATATTCTAAAGTGCCTCTAATAATTTTCTTTTGCTTTCTTTCCAACTCATTCTTAACAAATTTGTCCAGATCCATCAAAATGTTATCAAATCATGCCTTGTTGATTTCAAATAACAAATCATTGAAAATACTGTGTCTTAAAGTCAACAATTCACTTTTTAGTTTAGTTAGTTTAGCAGTGTTATCACTAATAATAATCCACATTAAATCTATACCAGTGTGGTCATATAACACCAGCAATTCCTGAAATGCTTCTGAGTTTTCCTGAATACCCATAGGTAGTTTAAAAACTCAAGTCCCCTTGGCACCTGGTTTAACTCAATAGAGCATTCCAGAAATGCATTAGCCATCTGAAGTGCTTTAAATTTCTTAATTAACTTCCCAAATAATTGTAGTTGAGTATTAAAACTACCAAAGCCCATACCCTGCTCAAAGGCAACCCCATTGGCCAGTACAGGTGGAGCTAGTAATGTCTCCAGATCAGGTAGTACAACTGGCAACACAGGTTCCTTGCTCCCCCGTCTATCAGGCCTACCCGCATCTCTGTTCATAACTCTACCCCTTGTTTTCATATTAGAAACCCTGAGGGGGCTGGTGGTGTGTGTAATGTAAGCAACTCTGATTGTGAACTAGAAATGGTAACATTGCTTTTGGAAAGAAGAAGAAAATCAGTAATAGCAACATATTCAGTAACATCAACAACTATACAGTTCAGCAGCAAACAATTCAGCACACAAGAGATATGATTACTTTCATGTAACTAAGGAAAAGATAATTATGCTTAGAAAAACTGATACAGTAATAATAGTAGAACAACTGCAAAAGCAACAAAAATTCAGCAACAAAGTGCTTGTGACAGTCGCATGGAGGGACAAAGCCCGATGACCACACAGGTCACCGAATGCTTGATGGTACAGACTGATAAGTTGTGAGTCCCATTCCTATGGGGGTGTGGTGCCTGCCCAGGGGTCCATACTGTCAGGTTGATTTCACCTAGTTAAGACTGGAGAAACAACTATGTGCTTCCTCCAATGGGTGAACAAGTAGGTCCTGCTGACATCAGCCCCTTGTGGAGGAGGGGAGAGGAGAGGTTCACTGCTGATGCTCATTGTATGATGTTGCTGGGATGGCATACTGTGTACGGCATAGCAAGAATAAAAGGCACCACTGATTGATGCCTAAATGTTGCACCCTACCAGCTGATTTACTCATCCTTGTTGAATGGTGTATATATCAGCTGAAGTACAAGGAGGGAGCTGATAATCAGTAAGTAGTGACAGCCAAATGAAGAAATATCAGGAAGATAAATACAGCCAAACAAAAACCTTCAGACAGAAAGAACAGGACTGCACTTAGCTTACTCTGGAGAGAGGTAGAGTAGAAAATGCAGTTTAACCAGATGGAGAAGCGATATTACTAATAAAGAATGTAGAAATATCTTAATAAGGCAGATATGAAAATTATTTAATGTTTATTATTAGCCCCTTGTTATTATACATTATGTAGCTAAAGTTTTAAATGTTAAAGAGGTTGCTTGGAAGTCTTTCTCTTCTTTTTATCTCACCAATTGCTGTGGTAAACAGCACAGTGTCTCACTACCAATAAAACAGAGCCATGCTAATCGTCTTCCTATATTGTATTCCACCTGGCACAGGACATGGACAACTAATGACCCACAACAGAAATGTCCAGGATAAGATAGCTAATTCTGATGCCCTCACTTGCAGCAAAGAGCAACACCAACCCAACTTAGGTACAAGTTAGCAGGTTCTGATTGTCACTCCTGGCCCCTCTCAGGCCACAGATGTTAAAAGATGCTTTGTGTAGTTCTCTCTTTTCACCTTGTCTCTTCTGGTGTTATACCAGGCAGCACTGGGACCAACAGCCTACAGAATAGAAAAATGAAACATATCTATTTTTATAACAAAGCAAATTTGCTCAAAACAGGAATCAGACAACTAAATAACTCAACCAGGAATGGCCCATAGCAGAAATGACAAGACAAAATGCTTAATGATCCTTCTATCAGCAGGAGCTAAATCAACACAGCCCCATATCATATTCAAGTACCCAGGTTCTGGTTGTTACTTCAGGCATCTTTTAAGGGCTAGATGTTAAAAGGTATTGCTTGTATTTCTGTAGGTATTCTAGTGTACACCTACTGTGTGGGAAGATACAAAAGGGAGGATAACTGAATCTTACCATTTTAAGGAAAGGCTTTACAATAGCGATTTTCTAATGCTCACCAGTATGAGCAAGTGAGAAGACTGTGAAAAGCTTTTACTGTAAAGTTTAAATAAGAAATGGCAAATCAATATTCAATGGCTTGAAGAACACAATAAGAACATAGTTGATTGAGTGTGAAAAATTCTAAAATATTCAAGGATCAGCAGTGACAGAGCAATGACAACTGTTATGGATTAAACTCTGTTCTGTTCTTTTTATTTTAAATAAAATTGCTACTTTTACATCCTTCTACAAGTCAGATAGACTGATCCCTTGACAGTCAGCAAATGCAATACAACTATTTGCTAACTACATTTCAAGAAAAAAACTTTAAAATAAAATAATACAATTAAACCAAAAGAAATAAAAATGAAGTGAAACAATAAATTAATGGCCAGATCCAATAAATCATACACAGTCCATTTACACATGGTAGCACACTGTTTTTGATTCAGTAAGTGGTTCTACATGGTGTCTAGATTCATGCAAATAAGGTAAATACTGTGGCATGATAATTACAGCATAAGCAGCAGCTGAATTGTGTGCTAATCAACCAAGTAAGATGGAGGAGCTATTCAACAAACTAAAAAGCAACCATGTATGTAGACTCAATGCTGTTTTTTCCTGCAAATTTTAAAACCTATTGGAATGCAGCCACTGAAAGGAGTCTACACAGAAAGAATGTTAGGGTCTGCTGTTACTTTAATTCATGTGTATGTGCAACAGACTGAAGTCTATGCTGCTACTGCTGCTAATAGTCCAAGGCCAAGAAGCAGAAGAGTTTTCAGACCCCTTTAAACATATCCCAATCTACATGATGTAGAAATTGTAGAGTGCTACAGAGTGGATAGGGACACAGTGCAGGAACTCTGGAACCTTTGTCGCCCTCAACTCAGAGCCAGGGCAAACTGAGGGGAACCCATGCCAGTGGAGAGAAAGGCATGTGTAGCGCCTAAAATCTTAGATACAGGAACTTTTCAGAGACCAACAGGGGACATGCTGGGGGTGTTACAGTCATCAGCATCCAGTATCCTCCATCAGTTCCTGAATACTATGCTACAGCATGCCAGTGACAACATATATTTCCCCTGTACTCCTGAGGACAAAACAACAAATACGTAGGAGTTCTACCCTGTACCACACTACGCTGAAGTACTGGGTACCACAGACTGCATAGATATAGAAATTAAGGCACCACCTTGGGAAAAGAGAAGGCTCTACATAAATAGAAAGGGCTTCCACTATATTAACTGCCAGGTTGTGTGTAATGCCAAGGAAATCATCTTGAACTTGTGTGCTGGCAACCCTGGCAGTTACCACCACTCACATATCTGCCAGACCTCCCAACTGTACCAGATTTGCACTAGGGGGAATATGCCATAGGGTCATTTAATGGAGGCTGCAGGTTATGCACTAGAACCATGGCTCATGACACCCATCAGAAATACACACATACCCACTGAAGAACAGCATAATAAGGCACATGCTCAAACCAGAAATATCATAGAACATGTATTTGAGCTGCTGAAGTCTCACTTCCAGTAACTAGATACATCTGGGGAGTTCTGCAGTACAACCACATGTATGTACTGAAATTTTCACAGTATGTACCATGCTATACAACATCATCCCAAGTAAACAGCTTCAGCAGGATCAACAAGGTGGATGGGTGCACATCCTACCACCAATGGCAAGGTCACCACAGCCACATGCAGGTGAGGAGTCATAGGGTAAGCCAGCAGCTGCTGTGGGTGTAGGTAGATGTAGGTATGCTCAGTATGTCTTCACATTGGCTAGGATGCAGCTGCTGTGGGTGTAGGTAACCATAGGCATGCTCAGTATTTCTTCACATTGGCTAAGATATAATGCATAGCACACTCACTCGCCACTTAAGGGACTAAAACCTTCTTCCTAAGCACATTGATGCCAGGCAATGTTCACAACCTTTACCTGCCCATGTAATGGCTGTGTACTTTTAACATCAGACAGAGTCAGCCCTGAACTAAAACTGTTGCAGCTGCTGGATTTACAAGGTAAGTGTTGAAACTGGAATGTATTGTTTAATAATACGAATGGATGGAATATCCTTGCATGTTGTTACCTGGTAATGTAAGCAAGAAAAAGGGTGATTTGTACAGACATGACTTTAACATGTGACAGCAGAAACTTATGTGACTTATATGTATCCATTATGAAGTAGTAGACAGCAGGCATCAAAGACTCACACAGTCATAACACTCAAAAGTACTGATGGTCACCGAATGTCCTCAGTGTAGCACCATACTTTTCATTGTAAAATCATTAAAGAGAGAAGTTAGAAAATAATGAGAAACATTTCAGTTTCAGACTTCTCAACCCTCACAAGATCATTAACAATACTGATGCAAAAAATGTTTGATTGTATCAACTGTCTAATTTTCTAAGACCAATATATGTCAAAGGTACAATTACCAAATCAACAAAATAAATGCAGATAAACTAAGCACCAAGTCAGATTTGCACCCTGAGCATCAGACACAAATGTTACGTATCCCTGAATCCAAAAGATAGAAAACAGGGCTATGGCACAGTTATTATCACTTGCATAGGGTGTTGTGTGGGGGGCTAGGAAGGCTAGGCTGACACAAAAGTTTGGTGTGTGTGTGTGTGTGTGTGTGTGTGTGTGCGTGTGTGTGTGTGTGTGTGTGTGTGTGTGTGTGGGTGTGTGTGTGTGTGTGTGTGTGTGTGTGTGTTTGTGTGTGTGAGTAAGAAAGAGAGGCAGGTGGATATTTGGATAAAGTAACAAATGGCCAGTGAGACAAAAGGAGCTTTAAGCTTCATGGCTGAACCATCTAACTGTAAGTGTGTGTGTCTGTATGAGTCCTCCAGGTGAAACTGATGTGTGAGTGCCTGCATGAACTTAGCCAATCTCTGTGCTAGCTGAACTTCTTGGTGTGTCAGAGAGGTATGATCCGTGCATGGTAGAGGTGGCAGTTCATTGTTGTCATACCCACACACAAGAACTGGCTCTGCTAGGAGTTGCACAGACATGTCCTTGCTCAAGGTCAGATGCACTGGTGCTACCTGAATGTTCATAGGTTCATAGGTTGGTACTAGGCTATCAGCCCTAGGGCCTATACAAGCCTAGCCATATTAATTCCCTGGCTATTTTTTCCCAGAATATTTACTTCCCTGGTCCCCTGTCTAGCAGGGCACCTGACATGATCCACGGGGTGAATTTCCTATCTCCATTCCAATCATCAAGGTTCCTTTTGAAGAGGGCCAAAGAGGCGCTCAGCTTGACATGTATGGGCAGTCTATTCCAGAGTATGGGGAGTCTCTGGGTCAGGAAGCTATCCCTCCAGCATGTTTTATTCATTGCGATGACCAGATTTAGATCCCCAGACCATGTAGCTCTGAGGGATTGTGATTTCCTTAAGTGTAGCATGTCCAAAAGCACTGGGTTTGACATGGCCTTGTATGTTAAGCAGAGATCACCTCTGAGTAGGCGATATGCGACAGAGTATAGCTGGAGTTTTTTTAGACAGTCAGCAGTGGGCATCTGCTTTAGGGCTGTTATTCTTTTAGTGAGGTATTTCTGTGGCCTTTCCAGTTGTTACAGATATCTTGTAAGGCACATACCAAATGGGGCAGTGTACTGTATAATGGGTCTAATGAGGGATGAGTACAGTGGGACAATGACCTTTTTTCTGGATGAAAAGCCCTTAGTGATGAGGTGTGCCACATAGAAGGATTTCCTGACTATTGTGGCTATATGATTATCGAAAGTGAGACCACTGTCCACCTGTGTCCCTAAGTCCCTTATCACACTTTCGGTGTTTAGTGTACTGACACTTATGTGGTAATTCATGGGTACATGGTTTTTCCCAAAGGGGATAACTATACATTTCTTGGCATTGAGCTAGAGCCCATGGATCTGGCATCAAGCATCTGTTTCTGTAAGGCCTTTTTGTAGAATATCCACATAATTTGGGGATTCAATAATGGCTCCCAGTTTGCAGTCATTTGCAAACTTTGTTAGCCAGAGTCCCTTAGTGCTGGCCTATACTTCAGAGAAGTAGATGCCAAACAAGTGTGGTCCCAGGACTGAACCCTGAGGTACTCTGCTTATCACTTGTCTGGAACTGGATTTTGAGTCGGCTACTTTTACAGTGTGGGTTCTGTCAGTAAGCCAGTTGGCAACTCATCGAGTGACATAGGGATTAATGCCCAGCTTAGTAAGTTTACCTATGATTCCAGAGTAGAGGATGGTCTCGAAGGCCTTGGTGAGGTCCAGATAGGCTGTGTGGACTGCCTTACCCTTGTCCATGCCTCTGGAGACTGACTTGAAGAAGTCAATCAGGTTGAAGAGACAAGATCGGCCCTTTACAAAACCAAACTGGGTAGGGTCCAGTGTTTGAAGTTTGCCAATGTCTTTGTTTATAAGTCCCATGATAATGCGTTCTACGGCTTTGCAGATCAGGCTCATCAGACTGATGGGATGATAGTTCCCAGGATCCAAGATGGATCCCCCCTTGTGGGGTGGGATAACTCTAGCTGTGCACCACTCATTGGGCACTAAGCCTGAGGTGAGACTATGATTAAACATGACACTTAGGTGAGGTGACATTTCATTTTGTACTCATGTAGTACACAGGATGTCATCTGGTCCCTAGGATGCTGTATTCTTATCTTTGGAGAGTGTGTTTTTACCTGTGTGGCCATGAGTACCAGAATTTGGCAATCTTTTTGTATTGAGATGGGCCCTTTAGGGGGTGAGTGGGAGGGAGGGTGAAGTTGGCACTGAATTGATCTGCCACAATATTGGCAATATCCTTGGGATCAGTATATTTAATGCCATTGTGTTGTAGCTCAGAGCAGATCTGAGCATTGCCATATAGATTCTTGACATAACTATAGAATGCCTTCTGGTTGTTCTTGGAATCTTTGGCAATTTTACTTTCGTAACTAGCTGTGGAGGATTTTTTGAGGGATTTCAGCTTCTTACTGAAGCTGGTAAGGGAGTTTTTTGCATCCTGGCATTTTCCTCTTTTCTGCAACAGTTTCTTCCTTCTGTTGTATAGTTTGTTTATGGCAGGGGACCACCAGATTGGGTTCCTTTTTTTGGAGGAGACCATCTTGGTTCTGTCTGGTGGTTGAAATCCCCGCATGAGGATGCCCAGGACCATGATCCCTTGGCCTGTTATGTCTGGATGTGGACACCTCAATCACTGGGGGAGAAGTGGAAGTAGTGTTACTATGGGAACGTGATTGGGCATGGCCACATCGGCTAATAGCAGATGATGTGTCTGACCTACTCCCATGAAGGTACCATCCCCCTCCCAGCAGATGTTCCATCACAGACACCACTCATCCCAATGTGTCATTCATCCGATCCATTGAGTTGGCAACATGGTGGAGGCAATCACGAATGTCAGCTTGTGCCACATCTACAACCCTAAGTATTTGTCTGGAGGACATAGAGGAAAGTGCCTATGCCTTCATGATGGCCCTAAACATACATCGAGTGACATGGGAAGACACAAATGGTTCAGGTGGAAGATGCACAGCAGGTGTCATCCAAACATCCCTAACAACCCTCCTGCATGAAATCTCACCCACACTGGCTATGGCCAGAATCAACAAGCACTGAAGCTGCAGTAACCACATTTCCCTGACTGAGTGTCTCACCTGTCACCTGTCCAACATCTGAGGACTCACTGGAATGGGTTGGTGTAGGGCTTCTGGCTGTGATTGATGGAATTACAGGGAATAGCTGAATGTAAACCTCAGTGTCAGATTCAACCTCTGCACCCCCCACTGTGGCTTGGTTTGGCCACTGTCATCATCGGAGCCCACCTCTGACATCAGGTAGTAAGAGTCCTACACTTTTACTGTCAAGATTACCTGTGATAAGCAACAGAGGAAAAAAAAATAGCTACACTACTATAGTGAAATATATGCTAAAAAAGTAACATTGGTGCCACTACTAAAAAAAGTACAACAATACATACAACTGTCATGACACCCACACCACACATATGGATAAAAGTTTTACATTTCTTTCAATTACTCGTCACCACTGAAAAATAAGCTATTTGGCTTAGCATGTGCATTTGATGCTATGATTCCCATGGATGACAATCCTGGAAGAAGTTAAGCAAAAGTTAAGGACAACACCCTCACAATTAACAGTACCACAGGGGGTTAAAACATGTTGCCCTATATATGTCCAGTAACTATACTTTCAACAAGAACTTGGATGACAAGTCCAACCTAAGCCAGTGTGTAATCAATCACAGTGTGTTGTAAACTGTAGCAATCTAAAATCCCCCCACAAACTAATTTATTGTTAAACAGAACTAACATATTGCTGTAAATATTTTACTATATAAGAGTATGCACAATTGAGATACATAAGCCTACCTGCTGTCCCTGAAACAGCAGCACCAATGTCAAAGACATGCAGTTCAGCACTTTCCTGGGAGCTGTTTGGATGCCTGACAGTGGACAGGAACTCTTTATTTGCTGTTAGTGGTGGCTGTGTAGCAGGCCCCTCTGATAACTGTCTGATCACAGGCCACTGCAGCTGTTTTCCTTTATGCAGATGAAATCATGTTGACCCAATGGGGTACCTGATCATGTGCCCTGCTGTGGCTGATTATTGCATTCACATCAGCAATGATCTGTTGCCAAATTTGCATTCTGCCTGACAAATCTCCATGACCCCGCTCAAGCAGAAAGGCATCATGTCACCTAAACACTTCCACAGTGACCTGATTCTCAGGGTCACTGAAGGAGGGGTTTGAGGATTGAAACACCTAGGTGCCATAATCTTAGGTGACCTAAAACACAACAGAAGGCTAATACACATAAGTAGCAAATAATTAAAAATCCTGTTTCCAGATAAAAAAGAAAAGGTAGTATTTCACTACTACTCTCTGGAGAAACATAAAACAGTCAAGATATTGAAATATGCTAAGCAATACTTGTGTGGTTATAACACATTACACACAAAACAAGGCTAGATTCAAAACAAAGAGAGTAACAATAGCAACATATCCTTGTCTGTGTCAAAACAGTAATGCAACTTTGATCCCCCACCCCCAAAATAACAGGCAAATGACACATTTTGCTAACAAACCATCCATGAAATGCTAATGGTGCTATCAAATGACATGTCCCTGAAATATGTCTACAGATTTAACACAGAACATTCCATTTTAATCTACTGCCAATCATGTTTAGCTGTGCCCATGCCATCAATACACTTTTAAGTAATATATACAGATAATAGTAGCATTTGATAATGAATGTATACATATATATATATATATATATATATATATATATATATATATATATATATATGTATATACACACACACACACACACACACACATATATATAAAACTGATTGACATTTAGTATATGCAATATATAGCTGAAAAATGCAAGCATACCTTCTAAAGGTCAATAGTCTTCTGTGCAGCTATATCCCAAAGTAATAGCATCTTCTTTGTTCTCCACATAAACAAGTCTCCTCACCTTCAGGTTCACTAGCTACATGGTTGCTTTTTTTGGTGTAGATTTAAGGACTGTGATCATGGTGAAGATGCAAATGAGGTATGTAATCATTAGAATTTCTGAATTCAAAATACTTGCCTCTGTGTTGCAGATGCAAACATAGTGTAGGCACTACCTCAGTGTTTGCTACTAATAGATTACAACTGTTCATGATTACTGGTAGGGAGAAGAAAAACTCAGCAGCAATGCAGACTGCCCTACCTCCAGTGGCTGTGTCAGGGTAGACTTACAAAGTAATTTCATCAAGGTTGTAAATGTAAAAAGCAGCGCACAATTCATAGGTTCTGTTCATTAACACCCAACCTCCCCTTCTTTGTTGACAATTGTATATTATTGCCATTTAATATCCTGACACATTTAAGGACAATGGTATTAAATGCCTTACAGACTGCATGTCTCAGATTTCTGGTCAGATAAGACAAGAATGAGCAACAAACACAGAGAGATAAGACAGAGCTGCAAGCAATAGTGATCAATGGTTGTATGATCACTTGGTGCACTACATCTGAAATGAATACATGTACAAATAACTGTCATGTGGCTTGTTAGTACTGTGGTTGATATTGCAGTTGGTTGTATGCAGAATGATTTCAATTCCCTGCTGAAAAGCTCTTTGTGTGGCAAAGAGTGATAAGAAACCAGTAATGTATTGTGAAGGCAATTGGGAGTGAGATTTCAAATCAAGACCTATACAAAAACATTTCTTGTTTGCTAACAAACATTTTGTAGTGTTTATTTCATAGATTGCTTTTCTTCATATCAGCTACTTTTCCTTTTTATTAATTAATTTATTTATTTAGACTGTTGTCTGCAATGTGCGCAGCTTAGAGCAAACAAAGAAAACAGAGGAAATTAATGCAGAATGTTTAGAAGTGAGAAAACCCAGACTAGTGTCCCACTCATGAACCAGACATAACACCTGTAGACAGGGTGCCTATAAATGAGTAAAGGTCCAAAAGGATACATCATTGCAATTTTTGATTTCCATCACATAATGTACTAAGCTGTGTTGTGTGGCAGTTAGCAAGGTCCCCCAATACCTACAACCATCAAACGCCTGTAGACAGGACACAGACAGTCAATAATTGAAAATGGATGCATTCAGTTAATTCTGCTGGGCACCACACATGCTAAGTTGTGCTGCGTGGCGGTTAGCACACAGAACTTTAAAATAAATAGTAAACTATGGGATTGTCATGTAACTACTCCTGTGGCAGCAGGTATAAGTGTAGGGCTGAAATACAAATGGTCCTGGGTTCTAGTACAGGGTCCACAACCTATTTTTACTGTTGTGACAGGGCAGTTTATAGCAATGAACTGAAAAATATACAAGTGTTATTTCAAGATTTGTGTCTCGGCAGGTATAAGTGTAGGACTGCCATACGCATGATCCTGGGTGCTAACACAGGACATTCCAGACATTATTACTGTGATTCCATTTCCCATTATATTCACTCTCACTTATAACACTTTAGATAGTGGAGCTAACATGAATTACATGTATAACAAATAAGGCACCCTTACTGTGTTTTCAGATGTATGACTGAGCGTATACTGTCTATTATATTTCTGTATGTATAATTCTGCTATCTGGATTTGGATGGCTTTCACAATTAAATAAGACAAATACACAACTTGATCTATATACAAGAACCTTGTCAGGTCACACACATACAGGTTTAACACCTCAAACTGTCAGCTGTATTTAAGAATGATTTTGTGGCTATGTCTGAGCAAAACTTCTTCTGTGGCAAAGATGTAAAATCACTGCTGTGGAAGAAAATGTTGTACCTTATACCTAGATTTGAATCCCATAATTTAAAAATCAAGTGTGCCAGTTCATAAAGCCAAAAATAAATGTGTCAGGTCATGACATTTATGCTCCTAGTGCATGTCTACAAACTTAACTCACCTAACAGTTACCTTCCAATTTTCAATATATATTTTCAAGCTGCAACAGCAAGCACCCCTCAAACTAAAGTCAACTGTAATATTAACCTTCTAGTTTAAAATATTTATTTCCTCTTTACCTGGCACTGCTGTTCTCCACTTAACATCACATAAATGTGGTTGGCATCATTGCTTAGATTTGTGCACTACCAGTAAACTTGATAACAGGAATCGGAGGGAAACCATTTATTGCCATTGCTGTAGTTTGGGTGTTAAGACATGTATGGAATAAGAGGTGAAGTTGCCTAGTTTAGGGCACAGAGGTGGGTGTTCAGGAGTAAAGAATATGAACTGGCCTCCTGGTAAAGCACCACAGCCAGAGGCTTCTACAGTGAGACTATTTTGGCTCCCAGTACAAGTCTGAGGCTTGGAGGAGTTAGGCTCAGGCTGTATTCCGTGTGACTGCATCCCACATACTGGATAACAGTGTAGGCATCATTTTAATGAGCTACAGAGGTACAAGAGGGATACATGAATCCAGTGGTTGACTGAGCTTCATTCTGGTAACATCTTACAGCTGTGTAAGTGTGCTAATAGAAGAATATTTGTAATAGATGGAAAGCTAAATATAAGTAAGACTGGTATGCATAATGCTCTTCAATTCTTTTCTGTTTACTTCATAGCTAATACTGAAATAGAGTTTACTCGACAGGCACATGCTGATCGAATGGAGAGTCTAAGGGAAGCAAGTGGTATGTATGCAGCACAAGAGAAGTATTATTGTAGCTTTAAAAGTTAAACTTTAGGAGTCAAGTATAAGACTGTAGTCAGAGGTTGTGGGCTCAAATACCATGAGTAACAACTATACAATACTGCATTTCTTTAATAATTTTACATAAAATTAAACTCTATACAAGTGTTATAAATGCACTGCAGTTAACTGTAATCGGTATAATTGGACCAAGCATATTTAATGCACTTTTCAAGGATTACTTTCAGTAATTTGTAGTTACAGTGTGCAGTTGTTAGGACATATACTTAAGTGTAATACTTCAGATAAAATAGTTATTTAATTGTGTTAATTCATTGTATTGGTTGACTGAACTTCATTCTGGTAACATCTTACAGCCGTGTAAGTGTGCTAATAGAAGAATATTTGTAATAGATGGAAAGCTAACTATAAGTAAGACTGGTATGCATGATGCTCTTCAATTCTTTTCTGTTCATTTCATAGCTAATACTGAAATAGAGTTTACTTGACAGGCACATGCTGATTGAATGGAGAGTCTAAGGGAAGCAAGTGGTATGTATGCAGCACAAGAGAAGTATTATTGTAGATTTAAAAGTTAAACTTTAGGAGTCAAGTATAAGACTGTAGTCAGAGGTTGTGGGCTCAAATGCCATGAGTAACAACTATACAATACTGCATTTCTTTAATAATTTTACATAAAATTAAACTCTATACAAGTGTTATAAATGCACTGCTGTTAACTGTAATCGGTATAATTGGACCAAGCATATTTAATGCACTTTTCAAGGATTACTTTCAGCAATTTGTAGTTATAGTGTGCAGGTGTTAGGACATATACTTAAGTGTAATACTTCAGATAAAATAGTTGTTTAATTGTTTTAATTCATTGTATGGCACATATGATGGTACTAATTTTATCTTTTTTCTTCTCTCCCCAATCTTTATTTCTTTTTTATTTTTTATTATTTGACATCAAAATGTCTCAATGTCATCCATCTGCAACAAATCAATAAATGCTTCACAGCACACCAATGTAGGGCAGCCCCAGTGGATCAGCCTGCCCATGCTCCTCTGATGCCCAGCACATCTGAGACCCAACCTGGCAGTACTGCTTCTGCTGATCCTGCACTTCCTGTGCCCTCAGGTAGTACTTTCCAGGCAGCTGGGACTGTGGTACCCTACAATAGTAGTGGAGGAGGTGGGGATTTCATCACCAGCCAGGAGATGCCAGGCTTGGTGTGTAGGGTTATGCACTGCACCATTCTTGTACACTTATACCAGATGGAGAAGCTGCTTTCCCCCATGGTATGTAGGAGAAGACATCAACACTCCAGCCACCAGTGAAGCAATGGGACAGTGACTACCTTCCAGTGGTTGAGTGCAAGAATCTCACTGTCTCCATGCTTGATAGACATGAGCCTAGGTTGTCCCTTCCCTCACCCCATTCATGCTGTCTCCCAAACTTTTTGTCCCTCACTGTCTCTGTGTTTTGTTTTGTTCATCTTGTTTGTTTACATCTGCTTCCTCACCTACCTAACTTATTTTACTGACCCAGAAATACCAACATCCCCCTTTTACTGAATAAAAAAAAAATAGAAACCTCTCTCACAAAAAAAAATATTGTCCCATACATAGCCCTCCATTTCATACATGTATCTCATTGAGACACTTGATTTGGTCCATTTGGCTATACAGCATGATTACATTGTTGTCACCCCTCTTTCTGGAGGTAAATGTCTAAATTCAACTAATATTCTGAACATATTTTCAGTTTACAGTGTTGAGGAAATGGCTAGTCATGGCTCTTTCCTACCTCTCTCTTGTGCATTCCTATATTGCTTTCCCTTTGTACTTCCCTCTGCTTGCTCACCATTTCTTCACTTTCCTATGTACCCCATTTCAACAAACATAATCTGGTGAAAATAGAATCACACATAGCACACATTAGTGCCAGAAAAAGCAATGGATCCCATCTCTTTTTGTCCTCTATGTTTGCGAGAGTTTGGCATTGCACACCAATGCCAAGCAGTGGTGAGTGGCTCTACAATACTGTGGTTACCTTTGTGCAATGATGCTTAACACCACTGCACTAGGGAAACACACAGTAACACATGCAGAATGTACTACAATGAATAATGTTATTGCATTATCATTGTTTATTTCAAAGTATCGTATGCACCTGAATTCAAACCCAGTGTCATCTGAGCTCAAAAAGAAATGTATTGGCAAATCAATTCCTGCTGCCACAGAGTCAACTAAGCAGCAGGTGTGTTTCATACACTCAATACTAACTGTCAGAAATTTAGCAATGAGGAAAATGTGTATTTCGTATGTGCAAACACTTTGCCAAACATCGTGCAAACCCACTGCTTGCTGCTGCTCTCTGCAAAGTCACTATTAGCATGTATTAGTGCTGTTTACTATCCATTTACTCTTCCCACCATGAAACTACATATGGAAATATAACAAACTGGAGGCCCTATCTAACAATATGTCACATACTTACAATGCAGCCATGTGTTGCATCCTCACATGCAGTACAACCCTGGTTTCTCAGTACTCTTCACATGCATAAATTAATAACAAACGTGTGCTATGCAATGCACATCAATCTAGTAACATGCAGAATTAGAACTATCTTCACAGATGAACATGCCTACACATCCATCAACATACCCTGGGAGCTATTGACTAGACTTTTCTGCAAGGCTATCAAAAGAATCATCATGGACCTTATCCTGAAAGAAATAGTGACCTTCAAATTCTTGACCCACCCCAGTTTGACATCACGGGTAGATCTTGCCTATAAAACCTAGTGGACTTCTTTGAGAAAGTCACCAAAGCTCTGGATAAGGGAAAATTGTGCATACCACCTATCTTGATTTAGCCAAGACCTTTGACATAATCCTCCATTCAGGTGTCATAGAGAAACTCTCCCATCTGGGGATTAAGCCATACATAACTAGATGGGTAGCCAACTGGCTCAATGACAGAATGCACACTGTCAAAGTTAGGGTGTCCACCTCTACCAGTAGACTAGTTGCCAGTGGAGTACCATAAGGACCTGTGCTGGGCCCTCTACTGTTTGGAAGCTAACTCATGGAAGTCCAGGTGACAGTATATGGCCTGTGGCTTACCAGGTTTGAAGGTGACTGTAAACTGGGCACAATCATATAGAGTCCCCCAACGATGTTAACGTATTACAGAAAGGGCTGACACAGACAAATGATCGGTGCCAAATTCATGGACTGGAACTTAACACACACACAAAAATGCCTCATTGTCCTCTTTGGCAAAGAAGTAGCCCTTGTTAATTAAGATATAGATAGCACCCCTCTAAGCTCAAACTTAGTGGTGTGAGACTTGCGAACAAAGGTTGATAGCAATCTAAACTTCAATTAGCATGTGTCCATAGGGGTAAGAAAAGCATTTTACCTTACTCACCTCATAAATTAGGGCATTGCATCCAAAACCAGGTAGGCCTTAGCTACACTGTACTCAACCCTTATCAGACTACTAATTAAGTACAATGCTCATTTCTGTATGTATCTCATCAGACACCTGCAGGAACTGTCGAGACCACAGAGGCTTCTGGCCAAGAAATCCAGGGCCTGCAAAACATGACATACATGGAAAGACTGAAAGCTTTGTCACTGTACCCAGTATCAAACAGACTTCTGAGAGGCGACCTGTGCCTGGCCTACGGGACAGTCTCAGATGCTGCCATAATGGAAAAGCTGCACATACACAAATCAAATAGGAGAATATTAACTCACTCCAGGGATCTTGCCCTAGTCTGTGGTATAAACAGGACATCTTGGAGACAAAGATATATCTCCCCATGATTGCCACTCCTCTGGAATAGGCTCCCACTTCATGTGAAGCAGAGCTCCTTAATGACTTTATTCAAGTGCAACCTTGACAACTGCATAGGTGACCATAAATTCACCCTAGGGGTAGCACCTATGTTCCTCATGGACAGGGGTAGTCAATGATGATCACAAAATCCCTCTGCTAACAGTGACCATCTAACTATGGTTAATAAGGATACTCTGGATTTTACATGACTAGGCTTGTAAAGGCCCTAGGGCCATTAAACTAGTAACCTGTTATGAACCTAAGAACTATGCAGGCCTCCCAACATCTTCTTTCCAACATCCACTGCTGACATCATCTACTATAAGTTGTCCAACAGCCTTGTAAAAGTCAGACTTGTGCTGTGGCACTTCCATAAAGTGCTGAGTTCTGTAGTCTCTGTTCTTAGATAGGTGGGGGAGTTCTGTTCTCACTGCAGTCAACTGAGGTGTGTGTATGTATTTGTGTACTTGCTTGTCATTACAGAGAGCCTTTTACACCAGTGTGTGGGACACTACTATTACCATATTCCCCCAGACACTGTTGATGCCATTAGCTATAAAGTGTTGTCTGAGGCATTTCAAGTCAGACTTGAGATGTGGGGCGTGTTCCTTCAAGTTGTTGCACCAGATGCATGTTTGATACCCATTCTGGTGCACACAGTACATACATAGCTGTATGACAACATTGATGACATGCGCAACATTCTTGACAGTGCAGATCATGATATATATATATATATATATATATATATATATATATATATATATATATATATATATATATATGTATTCATATATATATGTAGATAAATATACATATGTATATATATATATATATATATATATATATATATATATATATATATATATATATAGATAGATATAGAGATATAGATACACACACACACACACACACACACACACACACACACACACACACACACACACACACACACACACACACACACACACACACACACATATACACACACATATATATATATATATATATGCCATGCACACCAGTCATCTAGCCTGTATTGATCATAATGTCACATACAGGTATATCAGGGCCCCTCCTAACACATCCAGCAGATGTTAAAGTGTCAGGAAGGTGTATGCAATTGCCCTCATAGATTGCTGACAAGTCATAATAGTTGTACATGTGTGTTACCACAGAACTATCTCTGCTCACTCAGAATCACATATACTATGTCAGAGACATGGGATTACTGCTAGTATTATTCTGGTAATGTCCATAATTGTACATGCTTCTTTTACTGTTGTCCATGTGCCTTTACCTGCATCCCAATTGTCGGAGACCACTGTTGAGATTACACTCATACTCAGGCAAATCAGTTTGCACTGATTCATAATATGCATCCTACCCTAATTGTATATAACATCCCTGATAGATGTCCTCTGATTTGTTCATATAAGGATGCTTACCTTACAACGACATCTTCCCTATTGTTATGTCACCTTGTGTGATAGTAATATAATACTCATTTTCACTCTGCAGTCCATACTGCACCATATTGATATGTGATCGGTGCTGCTGCTACAACATTTTTCCATTGAAATGCTCTCATCTGCTGTACATTAGGTTGTTTTACCTGTCCTGTTTCCCTGTTTTCATTCCTACAATTCATCTGTGTGTCCCTATTCAATACACATACTTCGCCTGAGTGTTTATTTTATATAGCAAATAAAGAATAAACTTCTCTGTGTAGAGGATCTAAGATTCCATAAGGTTTTTTATTTTAATCTTTATTTTACATAGCACTACATGTACCTTTTCTGATCATTTACACACCTTCTGTACAGAATGCCTAGAATGGGATTTCACAATACTCTGCACTGTATACACTATCCTGCAATGTGTTTGAAACATATACATAACTATACGTTAACCCCTGGTAATCATTGTGGCATTCTGCACAATCATAATAACCCACTGTGCTCTGAGGTAGCCAAGTTTGCTATCTGTGTTGCTTTACATGGTTTCCTGGCATGCAACACTGTTGCCAGCAAATAAACTGTGTTTGTTTACATTTAAATGTGCTGCGTGGCATGAATATGCAGTTAATGCTGCTGCTCACCATGCATCACTGGGCGCACACATAAACTCCGTGTAGGTGTGTGTGTGTGTGTGTGTGTGTGTGTGTGTGTGTGTGTGTGTGTGTGTGTGTGTGTGTGTGTGTGATAATTGCTTTCAAATAAACTTGTTGCGTTCTCTGTGTTCTATGCCCCAACCTCTAATGCTATTGAACAGAAAGTCTCATGATGCTACCTGTTTTTTGCACTGTATGTTCATCACTTGCACCCAGTTTTCTGAGCTGAATACTTCACAGTATCTCAAGGTCAATACACTGTAGGGTGATGTTTTTGCTTTTGCCTTTTTTTGAAACTTCTGCTCATATTCTCAAACCACTTTGTACATGGCAAACTACAACATCAAGCTAGGAGTAAACTTTCACATAACTGCACCCTTCACAGACCCGTGATATCCTTATGTCTGTCTGTGTGATGGGATCTCAGTGTACTAGTATCAATAACAGATCTTTTACAAAGAAAGGTTTAGCATCATCAGTAACACAGACTGAAAATTCATTATAAGTAAGATCTTGTCCATCTTAATGTCTCTATGAGTAGGAATAAAAAAGATGAATCTGGCAATGTTTGCATTTTGCTGCTAATATCTCATACAATATGTACCAAGCAAGGACTAGCATGCAGAATGCAGTTTCGAAAGAGCATAACTGTAATATACAGAGTATTCTAAATATTTAAGTAAAGGTAATAAAGTCAAGAGATTCTGACTGCATGCATAAGTATATGTCCGTTAGATGGAGATTTAATAAACAGACCATTTACATAAAATCCACCTTCCACGTGGTTTGGCCATGAGAGATTCTGATTGCATGCATAAACATATGTTGGTTAGCTGGAAATTTAATAAACAGACCATTTATATAAAATCACCTTCCAAGTGGTTTGGCTATGTGTATTCAGTATAAAACATGAAAATGTTTTAGAAGTGTTCTTGCAAATAGTTAACTGGCTTGATATTTCTTTAAACATGGAACATGATCATGCGATCATAGGATCATAGGAAGTTACTAGGCTATTGGCCCTGAGGCTCTTACAAGCCCTGCCAAGAATTTACCCCATGTTCCAACAAGTTAGCATCCTATGCCACTGTCCAGCATGGATATAGGTGGTATCCCAGGGGTGTATATTCTGTTCCTCATCCAGTTATCCAGGGTGTGCTTAAAAAGGTTTAATGAGGTACTCTGCTTTATGTGGAGATGGAGTCTATTCCACAAAAGGGGGAGTCTCTGAGACTCAAATCTCTCCCACTAAGAAGTCCTATTGATGTCACAGAACAGGTTGAGGCCTTGTGTGCAGGTTACTCGAATGGAGCTTGACTTGCAGATATACAGCAGTCCCGTCAGAGTGGGGTCTGAGATTGCTTTGTATGCCAGACAGAGGTCACCTCTGAGGAGTCTGTAGCAGAGTGAGTAGAGGGATAGAGCTTTTAGTCTACCTGTGTAGGGTAGATGTTTGAGGTCCTGGATTCTCCAGGTGAGGAATCTCTGTGGTCTCTCCAGCTTTTGCATGTGCTTTGTGAGGTACATCTCAAAAGGGGAATTGTACTGAATAATGAGTCTTATAAGGGAAGAATACAGGGATGTTATGACCACCTTGTCCCTGGATGAGATACCCTTACTAATGAGGTGGGCCATGTAGAAAGCTTTCTGTACAATAGAAGCAATATGGTGGTCAAAAGTCAGTTTGCTATTAACCTGGGTTCCCAAGTCCTTCACGACTGATTACGTGCTTAGTGCCTTATTATCAATGTAATAATTTTTGGGGACATCATTCTCCCTAAAAAGGATGATGATGCATTTTATGGCATTCAGTTTGAGGCCATGTTTCAGGCACCAGTCATTTGTTTGGGTGATACCCTCTTGGGAGATGTCCACATCACTAGGGGAATTGATGACAGCACCAGTCATCTGCAAACTTAGTCAGCTATAGCCTACTAGATTTGGCCTGCACCTCTGAGAAGTATATCTCAAACAGCAGAGGCCCCAAGACCAATCCCTGGGTTACACCACTTGCTATGGGTCTGGTCTACTACTTGAGGTGGTTTCCCCTATTTTGACTAGGTGGGTTCTATCAATGAGCCAGTTTGCTACCCATCTGGTAACATATGGCTTGATGCCTAGTTGAGGGAGTGTATCTATTATACCTGAGTGGGGAATAGTATCAAAGCCCTTGGCCTGGTCAAGGTTTGTGGTGTGCACTGTCTTCCCCTCATCTATGGCCTTGGTGACTGTCTCAAAGAAGTTGACCAAATTTAAGAGGCATGACCTCCCCTTGGCAAAAGCAAACTGTGTGGGATCAAGTGTCTGGAGGTTGCCAATGTCCATGTTAATGGCTTCCATGATAAACTGCTCCATGGCCTTGCAGATCAGGCTAGTTAGGGTGATGGGTCTATTATTTCCTGAATCAGTGGAGAATCCACCTTTGTGCAAAGGGAAGACAGTAGCTGTCATCCACTTGGCTGGTATAAAGCCAGTACTCAAGCTTTGGTTGAATAGGGTGCCTAAGGGTGCTGCAAGTTCCTGCCTGAGTTCATGTTGGATGCAGCCTGGGATGTTATTGGGTCCGATGGAGGCTGTATTTTTGACTTTAAAAAGGCAGTAATGACTTGCTCCCTAGAGATAAAGAGATGGGGGCAGGTACTGGAAATGTCCTGTTTTACTGATTGGGGGGGCAGAGGAGTGAAGTTTTCACTGAACCTGTCTGCCAGCAGGTTGGCTATATCTACAGGGTTTATGTATATGGTGTTCTTGACCACAAGTTCTGAGCAGATCTGGGTGCTTCCCTTAAGATTGCAGACATATGTGAAGAAAGCCTTATGATTGCCTTCAGTGGATGTCGCCAGTTTGGACTTGAAGTTTGCTTTGGAGAATTTCACTACTGCTCTTATTTGCTTGTTCAGGCTAAGTAGAGATTGCTTCCAACTAGACACCTGCTTCTTCTTGGTCCTGGACAGGAGTTTTTCCCTTTTATTTTAGAGTTTATTTATTGTAGATGTCCACCAGACAGCAGGTTTACTCTTCCTTGAGGAGGATGATTTCATCCTGTCTGGTATTCCTGATTCCCTGTAGCTGTATAAATGCTCATATAGTACTTTGCTCTAAGTTTTGACATATGTGTCAGTTTCTGTGGAGGGGTAGAGGGCTGTGAAGCTGTTTATACTTTCCCTCAGGAGGTCGTAATCAGCTTTGGAGAAGTTTTTTTGTTTGACCCTAGCTGGGGGGGGCAAGGGAGATGGTGACTTCGAAAGTGACTGCTTTGTTGTTGGATCTTAACAGGAATGATGACACTGTAGGGATGCTTCAGTGGTTACTCATGTTGGTTAATACCAAGTCCAAGATATTTTCACCTGTTGTCGGGCTGTCAACCAACTGATCCAAGGCATTTGCATTGACGAAATCAAGGAATCTCTGGACATTTGAGTTTTGACATGAGTATTTCTTCCAATCTGTAGTTGGATTGTTAAAGTCACCCAGGATCAGCATAAAAGGGTTTGATCTTGATTGATTCGAAGAAGTCCAGATAGGTGGAGTGGGCGTCTTGAGTCAGAGTTGGAAGCCTGTATCTAGCTATGATTTGAATAGCCTAGAGGTGTGTACATCTTTTATATATATTGCAACTCCACCTCCTTTTGTTTTGCTTCCCACGGCTTGGAGTCTGAATGAATGACAGGATGAGTAACCTGGTAAGGCTTGGGTGCTATCCATAGCTTTGAACCAGGTTTCTGTGACTGCACAAATGTCAGCTTCTTCCAGGGTTAAGAATGCTTGCAATGAGTGCAGTTTCATGTTTAGACTCCTAGTGTTTAGCAGCTTGACCTTTAATTTAACTTTAGATTAAATTTTCATGTCAGTAGTTTTGACCTCATGGCATTGCCTAAAAAAGGCACTATGGGGTGGCAAGAGCCTTTGCCAGGAGCCTGAAGCCCAAGGGAGACAGATGCAGGCCATCTCTGGCAAAGCATCGTGGCTTGTCAGTCATGTCATCACAGGCTGTCAGGTACTGGATCCCCTTTGAATGACACCAGAAACTAAGCCATTTATTAAAGTCAATCATTTTCTGTTTCTATTGAGGCATCATTCTGGGTGACCATAGAATGCTGCTTAAGGCTAGGGACATACCTGCCTGGGAAACATACTCAGCGAACTTGATCATGTCTCACTTCATATAGTCCAGGGAGATACATCTCAAGTCATTCACTCCAACATGGGCTATGACAGAGTCATAACAATACCTGTTGAGAGACGTGAGTGCATTGGTGATATGGTGGATTCTAGCACCCGACAGACAACTAACTGTGACTTTCTCCTTATCCAGGCTGGTGAGGGGCACATCTGTGTGTCTCACAATGGAGTTTCCTATGACTAATATGTTTATGTTTAGGCCTTTGTTTATGCCTCGGAGGTCTCTTTTGTTTGGGTATGCTTTTGTTGAGGGCCTCCACATATGTGGGTGTGTGTTGTCTAGGTGTGGGTGGTGTTTGCGGTGTGCTGTTCATGTTGCCAACCTTCTCAGCACCAGATATACTGGTTTGTGGGGGAGAGAGCAATGACATTAGGTGCTTGATGTCTTTGCATCTCTCACAAATTGTGTTCCTAGGCTGCAGTAGTAGAGGGTTGTCTGTGTACATGAGGCATTTGCTACACTGTCTCAGGATGTCTTATAGACCAGACTGGCAGGAGAAAATGTAGGAAATTGTCCATCCATATTTGTCAGAAACTGAAAAAGTTAAGAGGGTAAAGAGAGGAAAGTCTATGAGTAGTACTGCTAGATGATAACACAAGTACTACAAAGGGAAAACTTGTAGCTGGAATACCTCAAAAAGGTTTGAAAACCATGCAGCTGAAGCTCTGGATGCTGCAGACCTGTATCTAGACTATGCTACTCAATTTTAAGGTTAAGAACTCAGTAAGAAAAAACTCACAATGAAGCACAGATTAATCACTTATAGTCAAAAGAATATAACTCGCAGTATGAAAAAAATACAGTTAAACAGCAATGAAATGCAGTAAAATGTAGTTAAACAGTAAGGAACTGCAGTAGATAGCAATGAAACATAGTTAATCATAGCAAAGTGATATCTACTACAGAAAATGGGAAATTCTTACAGTAATGAGCTTAGCAGCATTTATGAAGCTCTGGTATCAGCAGTCCAAGGCTGGTTCAAAGTTTGTGTTTTAGACTGATAACATGATTCAAATGCATATTTTAATAATGATATCCTTTGTGCTGTGCCAATATCTTTTTGCAATATCTTGCAAGGTCGACAGTACCATATTTTCCACATCTCCTATATAGACTGTCATTGCCCATGCAGATCATTAATACTAGCACTCTGCTTTATTAGTCTGCATCTTCTGTGAAACTTTTCTTGTTTTATACAGCAGTAATTTTGACACTGTTAGGTTACTTTACATTTTATTCTATCTTTACGCTCTCCACATTGTCTTGTAGTTAGAATCAAATAGCAAATAACATTTCTAATGTGTCTAGTACCTTCCATTATAGTAGGTGGGTATCCTTACTCATAGGTTCATAGGTTCATAGGTAGGTACTAGGCTATCGGCCCAAGGGCCTACATAAGCCTAGCCAACATGGTTCCCTGGCTTACGCCACCCAAAAAAGATATTTTCCTGAGCCACTGTCGAGCAGAGACACAGAAGTGATCCCGGGGTGTATTTCCTATTTCCCATCCACTCATCAAGATTTTTCTTGAAGAGTGCTAATGAAGAACTTTGCTTGACATAGATGGGTAGCCTGTTCCAGAGTATGGGAAGTCTCTGGGACAGGAATCTATCCCTCCAGCATGTTCTGTTTATTGTGGTGACAAGGTTTAGGTCCCTAGAGCGTGTAGCTCAAAGGGATTGGGATTTCTTAGGCATAGCATGTCCAACAGCTCTGGGTTTGGCATAGCTTTATATGTTAGGCGGGATCACTTTGGAGTAGGCGATATGCTATGGAGTAAAGCTGGAGTTTTTTGAGGCGGTCAATGTAGGGCATTTGTTTGAGGCCAGTAATCCTCTTTGTGAGGTACTTCTGTGGCCTTTCCAGCTGCTACAGATTTCTTGTGAGGTACATTCTAAAAGGGGCATTGTACTCTATAATGAGTCTAATGAGTGTCGAGTAGAGGGGAACAATGACCTCTTTTTTCCTGGATGAGAACCAATTTATGATGACGTGTGCCACATAGAAGTATTTCCTGACTACTGTGGCGATGCAACTATCAAAGGAGAGACTACTGTCCACCTGGGTCCCAAGGTCTCTTATCACACATTCGGCGTTAAGTAGATTGCTGCTTATGTGGTAGTTCATGGGTACAGAGTTTTTACCAAAGGGGATGACACTGCACTGTTTGGCATTGAGCTTGAGGCCATCGCTAAGACACCAGACATCTGTCTCAGCGAGGCCCTTCTGTAGGATGTCCACATCATTTGGGGACTTGACTATGGCTCCTAGTTTGCAGTCATCTGTGAACTTCATTAGCCAGAGGCCTTCTATGTTAGCCTGTACTTCAGAGAAGTAGATACTAAACAGGAGAGATTCCAGGACGGAACCCTGTGGTACTCCACTTGTCACTGTTTTTAGGTCAAATTTGGATTCTGCAACTTTTACAGTGTGGGTTCTGTCAGTGAGCCAGCTGGCAACCCATCTTGTGGCGTAGGGATTTATACCTAGTTTAGTGAGTTTAGCTATAATTCCAGAATGGGGGATGGTGTCAAAAGCCTTGATGAGGTCAAATAGGCTGTGTGAACCACCTTACCCTCATCTACAGCTTTGGTGACTGCCTCAAAGAAGTCAATCAGGTTCAGGAGGCATGATCCACCTTTCACAAACCCGAACTGGGTGGGATCCAGAGTTTGACGGTTACCAATGTCTTTGTTTGTGAGTTCCATGATGATACATTCCATGGCCTTGCAGACCAGGCTTGTCAGGCTAATAGGTTGATAGTTCCCGGGATCAGTGGTAGCTCCACCTTTGTGGAGTGAGATAACTGTTGCTGCACTCCATTCAGTGGGCACAAAGCTTGATGCGAGGCTATTATTGAACATGGTGCTTAAGTGGGAGAACTCTGTTCTCACTCTGAAATAAGAATCATTAAGAAGTGTATTTAATAAAATTTATTTAATTAACTTTTCATGGAGTGGATTGTAAGGTTTTCCCTGCTAAAGCTACATCTACAGCTATTGCAACAATACCTTCTATGCCAGCCTAATTGTTAAGATTTTAAATTACACATGTTTTGAATGCCAAAGCATCCCTGGATAGTGCTGCATTGTCTATTTAAATAAAGCACAGAAAATAAATCCTAATCACCTGGCAGAGAGCATAGGTGTATACTCCTTTGTTATGCTCTCTCTGTCTCTGTCTCTCTCTCTCTCTCTCTCTCTCTCTGTCTTTCTGTGAATTTCTCTTTTGCTTACTCCAAGTACTATTGAGAGACTGGAGTATCAATGCAATGCAGATCTACTAGATTTGTACTCCAGTGTTTGGAAGTAATTGTTTGTCAACTTTGGAGATCAGCATCACAAAATCCAGATAGATAAGTACTTTTTCTAAAATTAGGCTAAGGGGGGGGGGGGTGGGAGGCATAAAATCAAAAAAAAAAGGGGGTCAACATTTAGCACCATTAAAAATAAACAGAACAAACGAGAGTTGCGAGTGCTCCCTTTGATATTTTACACATGCATTTAATTTATTTTGTGAGAGGATATTATTTCCCTCTTTTTTAAATTAAAGTAGACATGCATGCTTAGATAAGAATATAGATGCATTTGTACACAAGCTAAACACACTGGATGTATTTTTCCAACTTTATCAGTCTAATTAATTAATACGGTCCTTGCACACGTGCACACACACACACACGCACACACACACACACACACACACACACACACACACACACACACACACACACACACACACACAATAAATTGTCGCTATGAGCTTTATTGTGGTTATACACATTACCATTTCCTTTATTACTGGCCATTTTCAAAATTCATTTTTGATAAATGGTTTATATAGTCTTATAAATATATATTCAAACTTTTTAATTTTCTGATTTTTTTTTTTGTGAAATTATAAAAAAAAAATCCCTGTCACTTTTACTTGGAGACTGAAATGTTGACTGAAAATGAATAATTCCAAGCACTCTTATGCTGACAGTACTGTAAGAAAGGATTTACAACTAGTAACATGAACCCTTGAGGAACTATCCTTAAAAATGGATGGATTCCAAACCAGCTTAAAAACCTAAAGGAAAATTCTCTTAAGCAAACTGCGATCTTTAATGAAATGTTACAGCAGCAACAAACAAAATCCTTGAACCAAAGAATACCTTGAATGATACTGTTGGCAGACTGAAAGAAGAAGACACTCAAACTGACTTTTTATTAGAACAAAACACTCAGATCTTTAAAACAGATGATCTGGAAAATAGAGAAAAGAGACATAACATAAGATTGTTTTGTCTTCCTGAGAAAACTGAAGGTGAGAAACTAGTTTCTATTCTGAATTCCTGGATTCCTGAAAAACATTAAAACTTTAGGAAGATTTTTCATATAGCATTCAAAGAGCCCATAGAGCTATAGGCAAACCTATTCCCTCTTCTTTATCTCTTCCTCTGAGATCTATTGTTGTTAATTTGCAGATAAAGATCTAATACTTAAATCTGTGTGGAAGGAAGTTCTCTTGAAGTATATAACAAAATGTTATTACATTTGACAATGATTCTTCAACAAAAACAATAGAACTGAAAAGGAATTGCTGTATCCTTGTGTAAGGTCTAAGACAAAATGGTCTAAAACATAGATACTCCTTCCAGAAAAATTAAAATACAATTACCTAAAGGAACAAGAACTTAAATCTAGAAAAACAACAAACTTCTACCTACATCCAAGGATACGGATGGATATAGACTGGTCCCCTACGCTGAAGAGAACTTCAGAAAAAAACTTGCGGACAGTTATATAGAAAAAGAAAAACCAATGAGTCCTTATTTCAACCTCATCTAGTAAAGCCTTAAAACACTCAACTATAAAATAATTTCTTACATAAATAAATCATACTGATACATTTAATAACTTTTTTTGTTGTTGTCTCAGACTATACGGAATATCAGTACTAAGAAATATACTGATGGTAATGTATTCATCTTTCACCTTCTTTAGCTATGTTAGAAACCTGGGTGGAAACTCCCAGATATGCTCAGAGTTAGTCCAAAATGACACAAAATACACTGAACCCACTGACATTGCCAGCATTCTGGCAGACAGGTTCAGTGCAAATTTCTCCTCCCCCTCCCCCCCAAAAGGAGAAATAACTATCCCAGCAGAGTGTAGCCTCCCTAACATCTCAGATGCCCAGGTGAGAGCCTCCCTCTCTAAAGCTAAAAACACAGCATCAATGGGACCGGATGGTGTCCCGGGCTGTGTGCTACATGAACTCCAAGAGGAACTAAACCCACACATAAGGCTGCTGTTTAATCTTAGCCTTACCACAGGATTCGTACCCAAAGAGTGGCGTACGGCAACAGTGGTCCCACTTCACAAAGGCGGTGCTTCTACGGACCCTGGAAATTACCGCCCCATAAGCCTGACGAGCCTGGTCTGCAAAGCTATGGAGAGGATCATTATGGAACTCATAAACAAAGACATTGGGGACCTACAGACATTGGATCCTACCCAATTTGGCTTTGTCAAGGGCAGATCCTGCCTTCTGAACTTGGTCGACTTTTTGAAACAGTCACTAAGGCCATTGATGAGGGTAAGGCAGTTCACACAGCCTACCTTGACCTTGCAAAGCCTTTGACACAATACCCCACTCGGGCATCATAGACAAACTCACCAGCTTAAATGTAAACCCATATGTCACAAGATGGGTTGCAAACTGGCTCAAGGACAGAACCCACAGGGTCAGAGTTGCTGGAGCTATGTCAGACTCTAAGCCAGTCACAAGCGGTGTCCCACAGGGCTCAGTCCTGGGACCCCTCTTGTTCGGCATTTATTTTTCCGAGGTACAGGCAAACATAGGAGGATTGTGGCTGACAAAGTTCGCAGATGACTGCAAACTGGGCGCCATAATTGATACTCCAGCGGACACAAACATCCTTCAGAGAGGCCTCATAGAAACGGATAATTGGTGCCAGAGCCATGGCCTTAAGCTAAACGCCAAAAAATGTATAGCCATACCCTTTGGGAAAAACAAGGTACCGACAAATTACCACATAGGCGGTAATCCATTAAGTACGGAAGAGGTAATCAGGGACCTAGGGACCCAGGTTGGCAGTAACCTCTTATTTGACACTCACATAGCCAAAGTGGTTAGGAAGACCTTCTATATTGCCCACCTTATCATGAAGGGTTTCACATCTAGATCAAGAGAGGTCATTGTGCCCCTGTACTCTTCTCTTATCAGGCCAATGATTGAGTACAATGCCCCATTTGGGATGTATCTCACCCAACACCTGCAGCCGTTGGAAAGACCCCAAAAGTTCCTCACCAAGAGGATAAAGGGTCTTAAACATATGTCATATGCTGCCCGACTGAAAAATCTCCAGCTCTATTCAGTCGCATACCACCTACTCAGAGGTGATCTGTGCCTGATGTACAAGGCCATGTCCAATCCTGAATTAATGGACATGCTCCACCTCAGAAAATCCAAATCCATCAGATCCACGAGAACAAGTGACTTAAACCTCAACACAGAAATAAATAGAACGTGCTGGAGGGACAGATTCATAACCCAGAGGCTCCCTACACTCTGGAACAGAATCCCAGTCCATGTTAGGCAGAGCCCCTCACTGACTCTATTCAAGAGAAATCTCGACGAGTGGATGGGAGATCGTAGGTTTACCCCGGGGGTCATCTCTTTGTCACTACTAGACAGAGGCATAGTAAACTAAACCCTAAAAGGGTGTAGTATTCTCATCCTAAGGGGTGGTGTAGGCCACATACACTCTGGCTAGGCTTATAAATGCCCTAGGGCAGATAGCCTAGTACGAACCTATGAACCTATGAACCTATGAACATCTTAATTTTTTTCTCACTGATTTCAAAGAGGAAAAGATGAAACATTCTTAAGTTAGTCAAATTTATGTTTTCATGAAGATAAATGTATGCACTTAAATATATATATTATTTAACAATAACATAATTCAGATAGTTTTGTGTTTAAAGTTCAATTTCTTATGGATGTACTCTTGCCATAGGACATGATTTTGTGAGGGGTTCTTTTGCTTTTCTTTTTTCTTGTGGTCTAAAATGCTGGGTGAGCTTCCATCTGTTATTTTTTTTTTTTTTGGCAGCAAACATACTTGTCTTATATCTACAATCTATCTCCTCAATAACTAAGTCCTTACCTCATGTGGTGTATTGCAAGGTTGTTTTTGTAGCTGTTTTTCTCTCTTCTCTTCTTGGTGTTTTTGGAGTTCATTATAGAGATTTCCACATTTGGATCCCTATACAAGAAGCCACTCATTAACCACTCCCTAAATACATCCTAAATTAACTATTTACAGACCATTGGCTTTTATTATGTTATTTTGAGACATGAGCTTGTGACGGGTTCATGTGTACCTGTAGAAGTTTGTTCGGTTTACTTAAAAATGTATTTTTCTTTTATTCTTTAAATATCCTGATGTCCTTTTGCTGTATGTTGGTGTGTCTGGGACGTAGTTTAGTTACCTTGCGTGTGTGTGTGTGTGTGTGTGTGTGTGTGTGTGTGTGTGTGTGTGTGTGTGTGTTTGTGTGTGTGGGCAGATGCGTTCATGATGATGTGTTTTCTTTTTCAGTTGCTTTGTGTTGGCATTGGGTGGACAGGTTTATGCTGACATGGATGGCTGGTGAAGTTTGGTGAGTTCTGAAGGTGATGCTCACATTACTTAATGCATGTTCTGAGGCTGTTGCCAACATGCCCATGCATGTACTCAAGTGCACAGGTCTAAATTTACACTTAATTACTGGACATACAATTTTGGTTTCATGTTTTGGTCTGTTCCTCATGAAATTTGTGATTCTTATATTTTGGTCTGTTCCTCACGAAATTTATGATTCTGTGGATTTTTCTGGCAAGTTATTGTCGACTGAACTAACTGGATGATAAAAATCATTTGGGTTTCAGACTTTGCATCCTTCAGAAGATGTGTAACAGCACAGAACCTTTTATTATAGCAACTTTCTAGGTTTGAATGGAAATGAGCATTCTGTCATAAATTTTACATATGTTTTCATAAATTCTCAATGTTTTAAGCCTTGGAGGGCTTTGTTCTTAAACAGCCACAGTTGTTTTCATGGCTCCCCCCATTGAGCATTTATATGTGCTTATTAACTTTCTTGGTTTGTAGGAGCAATATTTGAAGTTTGTCCTTAATTTTGGAACTGTGTTCCCCTGTTGTTTTTGGCTTGGTTTGGATTTTTGTGCTAAGGGTTGGCAGCTATGCCACTAGATTGTTTATTATTATTACATTTTTGAAGACAGCAGCTAATATATGGCTTTAAAGTGTTATTTATTTTTTTAATTCATGATTCTGAAGACTACTATTTACTTTAGCAAATATATTAGGTCTGATGAATAAAACAGTAAAAAGGTAGTAGAGTAAAGGAAAATACTTCATTATCTTTATTTGTTGACCATATGCTAGAAATGAAAAATACAAAAAGCACCGCTCAAGTCCAAACGTTGTATTTCCAAAAAACAAAAGTACCAGGTAAAAACAGCTGGAAAATGACCACCACGAATCAGGAATCAATCAAAAAAGAACTTTATTTGAAATAACATAAGCGCTTTCGCTTAAATAAAATAATGATAATAGTATGTTAAAAATGTAGAATAACTAAGCTATTATTTTACATTTTTAACATACTATTATCATTATTTTATCTCACATGTTAATGATTTTTATGAGAAGCATTCCGTACATCACAGGTCAAATGTTGTATTATAATGTCTATTCAGATGTACATAATATATACAATGAATGCTTAAAAGAAAGGCTGAATTACTGAGCGACTGGTGACTTTCGCTTTGTTTTTAGATAGATTTTAATTGATCAATCATTTAATTACGTATTCAATTAGTTTTAATGAGATGCTATATAAAGAAGGGTTTTGAACCTGTAATTTATCAAATCTGAAGAAGCGTATGTGATACGCGAAAGCGCTTATGTTATTTCAAATAAAGTTCTTTTTTGATATGCCAGAAATAATTGCACTTGAAAGGAAATTCTATTTCTATTTCAGGCTTTAATAATGAATACTGTTCCAACATAAGATCAGAAAATGTTATACACTAACGCAATATCATAATGAAAGAATTGACTTATTGTCTTTGTAGTTATATGTATTTGTGGCATTATGTGTTTTGCTGTTCAAAGGTGATTTTATGTCATATAGTTGGGAAAGACGCTTTATGTACTTTGATGATATAACATCTGTAAGGCAAATATTTTTTTATGCTTACTCCTTTTTTCTTCCCAGTCTCATTACATGTTAAGCACTTCAAGCAAAATAAAATATTAATTATTATGTTAATGAGATAAATTCACATGAAAAGGGAAGAGTGTCATTTATTATATTTGTGTATTGAAATGTATAGGTTCATAGGTTCATAGGTTGGTACTAGGCTATTGGCCCTAGGGCTTATACAAGCCTAGCCATAACAATTCTCTGGCAATTTCTTCCCACATTATTTACTTTTCTGGACCCCTGTCTAGCAAGGCAACTGACATGATCCCTGGGGTGAATTTCCTTTCTCCCATCCAATCATCAAGGTTCCTTTTGAAGATGGCCTAAGAGGCACACTGCTTGACATATATGGGCAGTCTATTCCAGAGTCTGAGGAGTCTCTGGGTCAGGAACCTATACCTCCAGCATGTTTTGTTTATTGTGATGACAAGGTTTAGATCCCTGGAGCTTGTGGCTTTGAGAGATTGGGATTCTTTAAGTGTAGCATGTCCAACAGCTCTGGGTTTGATATGGCCTTGTATGTTAAGCAGAGATTGCCTCGGAGTAGACGATATGTGACAGAGTATAGCTGGAGTTTTTTAAGACAATCAGCATAGGGCATCTGCTTTAGGCCTGTGATTCTTTTAGTAAGGTATTTTTGTGGCCTTTCCAGTTGTTGCAGATGTCTTGAGAGGTACATACCAAATGGGGTGTTGTATTCTATAATGGGTCTAATGAGGGATGAGTACAGTGGGACAATGGCCTCCTTTTTTCTGGATGAAAAGCCCTTAGTGATGAGGTGTGCCACATAGAAGGATTTTCTGACTGTTGTGGTGATGTGGTTATTGACGGTGAGACCACTGTTCACCTGTGTCCCTAAGTCTCTTATCACACTTTTGGTGTTTAGTGTACTGCCACCTATTTAGTAATTCATGGGTACATGTTTTTTCCCAAAGGGGATAACTATATATTTCTTGGCATTGAGCTTGAGCCCATGGCTCTGGCACCAAGCATCTGTTTCTGTAAGGCCCTTTTGTAGAGTATAGACAAGATTTGGGGATTCAATAATGGTTCCCAGTTTGCAGTCATCTGTGAACTTTGTTAGCCAGAGTCCATTAGTGTTGGCCTGTACTTCAGAGAAGTAGATGCCAAACAAGATCGGTCCCAGGACTGAAACCTGAGGTACTCCACTTGTCACTTGTCTAGAGCTGGGTTTGGAGTCAGCTACTTTTACAGTGTGGGTTCCATCAGTAAGCCAGTTGGCAACCCATTGAGTGACGTAGGGATTAATGCCCATCTTAGTAAGTTTATCTATGATTCCAGAGTCGGGGATGGTGTCGAAGGCCTTGGCGAGGTCCAGATAGGCTGTGTTAAAGCAATAAACATTTTTTTTCTTTTCTTTCTTTGAGATCAACAGTACATGATTATATGTTGAAATTTAAATAAATATACAACTTTATATGTGTTTATTTATATGCCGATCTATGTTAAATATATTTCTCTGTAGAAATATGTGGGGATCTGTTTGTATACACATACGTACCTGGAACAACAAACAGAAATGTTAAAACTTGATTTAAAAAGAAATGAGACAGAAATGGGAAGGAGAAGTAGGTAATGTGAATAAGAAGGAAGAGTGGGATAGATAATTATCTCTTCTAATCTGTAATAATGTATGGCATATTATATGCATTTATTGCACTTTTTCATATTTAATTCTCTCTTCTTTAGATTTAATTCAATGCTAAATCTACTTTTTTCAATTGTGCAATGTCTCTATCACTTATATAATACTAAAGAGTTCATAATAATTTTTTTTTGAGACTTTAAACCTTGGAGTGGCAGAATAGCATTAGAGAGTCAAATAGGTTTCTTTAATCATTTGTTGGACTAGGAATTTAGAAAAATTGGAAGTACTTATTCAAAATCTTAGAACTGCTTGATTTTCCCAAAAACTTCATTTCACTTTTAAAAACATTTATAAAAATAATGTTGCATATGTTAAAATAGGTCCCTTTACTTCTGAATATCTCTCATTGACAAAATACACAATAAAATCACCCCCTTTCTCCAATTCTATTCTCTTTAGCAACTGAATTTCTTGCCAACTTAATCCAAAATAATCCAAATATTAGAAATAGAAGTATCCAATAATTACTTATTTAAAGTCATGCTATTTGCAAATTATATTTTATTAACACTTTTTCAAAAATTCAAGACCGACCATACTTGAACTAGAATCTGCAACAGAAATGTTTCAGTCTATTTCTGGTCTTTATTTTAACCATTTTAAATCTAATTTTATAATAATAAATAAAAAGAAAAAACTCACATATTTATAAGAAATCACAATACACAGGTCTCCTAACAAGACTATGAAGATGTCAAATTTCTACTGTCCCTAGATGAAATAAAGACCACTAACTAAGATAATATTATAAATACAATAAACAATATTATCTCTAAGTGGAATAAACATATCATTTCATTTGAATAACGACTTCAATTAATAACAATTATTATTTTCCCTAAAATACCATATATAACCTAAGTCTTCTCTCTTTTTCCAGCTAAGCAAAATATCAGGAAATAAATAGGCAACTCTTAAAATTCCTTTGGTTTTCCAATAAACCCAGAATAGCATTCTCTTATATAAGATCATGGATGCATGAGAGAATTAATTTTCCTGACATCAAAACCTATATAAAAGCTTTGATTTTTTCATATAATATTAAATAGGATTGATCCTAGTTATAACTCCAGTTGAAAAACTTTACATTTAATGCTTCTTGATAATCTTTGTATTTCAATTCAATATAAGATTCCATTCCCCTACAGTATCAAACTATTTGAATTTTATATTATATTAAAGTCATTTAGAAATTTGATTTTCTGTAATATAGATGTTAAAATCTGGTTTGCATCCATAATCCCCTTTAGTATTACAAAAAAAAAATTCTTCAATAAAATTCACAATCAGGCACTTACAATTTTGGAGACCAAGAACTCTGTTTGCTGGTATCATGGTTTTAAAGAATTAAAAGAATTAAAAAAGAATAAAGACATTCAACATTTCAAAATTTGATTTAAATACACAGGATTTATTACTACAACATGGGAAAACTCATGCTTAGGAAAGATGTATATCTGTCCCTAATTTGCATTTTAAAAAATAACCCAAATTAACTTATGAAATCATATACAACAAATCAAAAAATGATAAGTTAATAGCAAAACTTTATAAAGTATTTATTGAATTAATATCAATTTAAACCAAAAATGCTGGAATCATTTTATTTTATGTCAAGCCTCCTATTTTAACTCTTGTAACAAATCTCAAATGTTATCTGTAAGACATTCATCTTGGTCTCAATATTAACATATTTATATGTGGAAATTTGTGCATAGAGCCTTTTAATCCTAATAGAATAGCTAAAATAAATGTAAAAGATAACACACTGTGTAAGAGATGTCTACAACAATGTAAAGCCAATTGGACTCATGCATTGTTTGATTTACCTCCTTGAAATTGTTTTGGGTTAAGATAGAATACTTTTTAAAAGTTTTATTTTCTGATAACTTTTCATTATCTAAATGTTTATTTTTATATAATGTAAATGAAATAAATGATTTGAAGAATGTTATTTTTTCTCTCTAATGGACTATTCCTGCAGTAGCAAGGAAATGTATTACCAAAAAGTGGAGAATATCTTTACCATCATCTTTTGAGGACTTTGTTCCCTTCTTAAATTAAACAGCACTTACAGACACTAAAGTCAAAGAACAAAGAATTCATCCTAACTTTAATAACAATCACTTGACAAAAGTGATATCGCTTATTGATTTTTATCAATTAAATTATGATATTAGTACTTAAAAAAAGTTTTTTTAATGAAAATAGAAAATGGGAATTTCATAATGAACAAATTAAGCTATAATCTTGCTGTTCTGACATATATCTTGTAGATAGTTTCTTTTTATTTCTTATTTGTAATTGAATTATTTATTATTTACAGTACATTTCTATTGCATTTGTTTGTATATTGCTCCATACTTGGAAAATTTTAATAAAGTTTCTGGAAAAATTTTATTTTACCTTGTTTAACATCATTTTTAATAAAGTTTTAATTAACTCTCTTGAGCCAAGTGTGTAGAAGTTACCTAATATTATCCCTGTCCATAAAGGAGAAGCCACTGACATTTAAAAATGTGTGCCTGTAAGTTTAGCACCTAAAACAGGCAAGACATTTTAAAGGTGTATCCTCACTTTACTGGAATCTGATGGCAACATTGATCAACTTTATGACCTGAACCAGCATGGATTTGTCAAAAACAGATATAAATTTATTAACTTGGTTGAATTATATGACCTTGTTAACATCGTTGAATCAGGGACAATGTGTATATGCTATTTATTTAGCGCTTTCTAAAGCCTTCAGCAGTAACTCCTTCCAGTTAGTTACAGATAATCCTACCTGGTAAAAAGAAAGACTATGAAAATTTCAGCAATAATTTTAAGAAATTTCTCAACCTGCAATTTGGCAGTTTTACAAAACCTTATTTTGTTTATATTCATCCCATTCTGGAATTTAATGCTACTAATATATTGAACTCTATGAAAAGACTTCCTAGCCATGCTATGCTCTTCTCCTTGAATGTTTCACAAAGGTTATTGTCAAAGTTGCTTTTACTGATGAAGTATGAATGAGGTTGAAATAAACTATTGGATGTTGTATACGCTAAGGAATGCCAAAAAATAAAACTGTAGTTTGGAGTCTAACGTAATAGGCACTGATAAAATTTTATAAAAATCTGGGTGTGTAAAATTACAGCCTGAGTATATTGAACTTAGTGCAACCTGAAATTATACTAGAATTAAATAGGAAGTATGCTAGAAATTAAATGGTCATAGGCTCATACATAAGTACTAGCTTCCATTTCAGGCCATTTTAAACCTAGATGGATTTCCTTATTTTGCTCAAAATAACCTATACCGTTTGATATAGATTAGCCTTTCCCATCCAATGGTTGAAAATATTATATTACTCCAATTAGATAAATGGGATCATACCATAAATAATGTGAGGGGACACATGGATAGAATAAAGGACTTACAAGCTGTCTCTGTCCATTAATAGTACAGGGGCAGTCTTGGGGTAAATTGTTTGTTTCCCATCCTTAGATCTAAATTATGCTTGAAAATAGACAGAGTTGAACTTTGCTTTATGTGACACTGGTATCTTCTGTGAGATATACCTATCCCTGTAAACCATTTTGTTGATGTTGCAGAAGAGGTTTAGATCCCTAGACTGAGTATT
Source organism: Protopterus annectens (assembly GCF_019279795.1). NCBI lineage: Eukaryota > Metazoa > Chordata > Ceratodontiformes > Protopteridae > Protopterus > Protopterus annectens. The sequence goes on along the minus strand of NC_056727.1, from coordinate 418,113,412 downwards.
TCTGATGGCATTTGACTTGCTGATGTGTGATAAATCCATCAGCAATGGGTGGGAAGATGTGTTGTATGTCAGACACAAATCACTTTTCAGCAGTCTGTAGGATACTGACTATAGTGACAGAGCTTTGAGTCAGTCCACATATGACATGTTGTTTAACCCTTGTATCCTTTGGGTACGGTATCTATGTGGGTGTTCCAGTTGTTGCATGTGTCTGGACAGATATATTCCAAAAGGGGCATTATATTCAATAACTGATCTAATGAAGACTGAATAAAGCGGGACAATAATGCCCCTACCTCTAGACACAATCCCTTTGATTGTAAGCAGTGCAATATGGAAGGACTTTCTTACAACAATAGACACACAATGGTCAAAATTTAGGTCACTGTGCACATACATTCCCAAATCCAAACAACTGTTTCAATTCTTAGGGGCTTAGTGTCAATGTGGTAGTTCCCTGGGATAAATTATTTCTCAAAGGATACAATAATGCATGTTTTGGCATTTTGTTTCAATCCATGATTTTGGCACCAGCTATTTGAGACAAAACTTCCTACAGGATGAATAAGTGATTTGGGGATTCAATGACTGCTCCTAGCTTGCAGTTGTCTACAAACTTAGTCAGTCAAAACTCTTTAGTATTAGCTTTTACTTCATAAAAGTGTGTGCATTGTCTATCATCATTTGCCATCAAGAATCCTAAGAATTATAGATGACACTTCTAAAAGTTAAACTCTAAAGTCAAAAAAAGATTCACTGTAGTGGGAAATACTTTACTGTAGGATAGGAAGAATGAAACAAGTTAATTATGTTGTAAATCTTCTGGACTGAGTGCCTGGTGAAATGTGTTGAGAAGGTATAAATGTCTTATACTGAAAAATGAAAGTGAAATAGTGAAAGGAGTGGTAAAACAATATCAGGTCATTCTGAAATACAACACTCTGAGTTCGCAAATACAGAAGTGGTGTCAACCAATTGCGTTTTCTAACCAAAAATATTGTGGTACAGCAAAATGAGAGTGTTTTGCATCCAAGTTTCCCCAATATTCAAAAAAATGGAATGTTTACAGTTATATGTTACAATTCTTGGAATGATAATTCAAACTTTAAGGGTTCTATGAAAACTGAAATAAATAAAGCTGGAATAAAAATTGTAAAGAGCAGTGTTTTGAATATAAAGCTAGCGAATATTATTGAAAAGCAAGAATGAGAATGTAATAGAAGCGTTTTTAGAGAAACTGATTTTACAGCAAGTTATCAAAGAGCAATAATAAGTAATAAACAATGTATTGCAAGAAAGTGTCAAGATTTTGCTTAAAATTTATAATTCCCCCTCTAAACATGTTAAGAAGTCTAAACAAAAAACAGTGTTCTAATTTTGAAATTAAAAACTAATATTGATGTTAGGATGTTGGAAAAAAACTGGTTTGAAAAGTATGACCTCTTTAATTTAAGAGGTCAAGGATGAGGTGTTTTTATAGCAATAACCCATGACTAGATGTGGGTAATGCTGGATTTAGCCATGGTTGGTGTGGTTTAGTCATGAGTGTGAAGTGCTGTGTAAAGCAAGCAACAGAGAAAGGAAGATCTCCATTGCTTTTTTTGTTTTGTTTTGTTTTTAATTAAAACAATGAAATCCAGAGATTTCAAATGGATGGGAGAGATGGGAGAGAGGAAATATAAGGATACTCAGGTACATTTTTCTAGTTTTGCACAGCATACCTGATTACCCTTGTGATTGTCTCTGTCCCATCTCTCTTCTTCATTTTAAGTCTCCGGTTTAAATAAGTTTATGTTTTTTTTTAATGAAAGAAAAGTAAAATTTTAATAGCATATATTAATGGAAGAAAGTCTGGGCAACTGGACTTTTTTTTCTATTGGTATATGCTCAATTTACAATATTCACGCTGGTTGGGCTGACTCTTAATGGCCAGTCATTGTATAATGCTAAATAACAGGTAGAGTATAAAGCTTGAATAAATATTTTTTGGACACAATAAATTAGGTGACCATAAAATTATCTGGCAGAATAAGAAATTAAAGCATAATGTGGAAAGTGTAGCAGATTTATAAAAAGCATTTGAGAAGTTACAGAAAAAAAAAAGTTAAGTCAAAAGGAATCCATCTTAGCAGAGGTGTAGAAGGTGGGAATAGAGGAAAATGAGTAAATGCTTGAATTTAAAACACATACTACAATTAAAGTACTGATTCAAGATGGGGAGGCATGTTTTTAGAGTAACACTAAGAAAATTCATGATAACCAAAGTACCAGAATCTGTAAAGTGAAAATGAGTTGATAAAGGCACAATTCCAAGAAAGTGTGGATAAAACTATAGTGTAATTCTATACTATAATATAATATAATATAATATAATATAATATAATATAATACAATAAATAAGTAAATAAATAAATATAATAATAATACTATAGTGTAAGTAAATCAAAATAAAGGCAGTCAGACAAGCACATCCATGTGAACGATAAAAATGTAAAATGAATGAGCACCTTGTAAATCTGCTTAAGGATGAGAAAATAAAATTATTTTGTGACTGGAATGAGCAGCATGATGCTGTTTTTTAGTTAAAAATGTGTGCTAAATATTTAGAGGATGAATATAAAACTGAGTGTAAGGTTTCATAGGTTCATAGGTTGGTACTAGGCTATTGGCCCTATGGCCTATACAAGCCTAGCCATAACAATTCCCTGGCTATTTCTTCCCACTCTATTTACCTCCCTGGACCCCTGTCTAGCAGGGTGACTGTGATGATCCCTGGGGTGAATTTTCTATCTCCCATCCAGTCATCAAGGTTCCTTTTGAAGAGGGCCAAAGAGGTGCTCTGCTTGACATGTATGGGCAGTCTATTCCAGAGTCTGAACCTATCCCTTCAGCATGTTTTGTTCATTGTGATGACAAGGTTTAGATCCCTGGAGTGTGTGGCTCTGAGGGATTGGGATTTCTTTAAGTGGAGCATATCCAACAGCTCAGGGTTTGACATGGCCTTGCATGTTAAGCAGAGATCGCCTCTGAGTAGACGATATGCAACACAGTATAGGTGGAGTATTTTTAGATGGACAGCATAGGGCATCTGCTTTAGGCCTGTGATTCTTTTAGTGAGGTATTTCTGTGGCCTTTCCAGTTGTTGCTTATGTCTTGAGAGGTACATACCAAACGGGGCATTGTATTCTATAATGGGTCTAACGAGGGATGAGTACAGTGGGACAATGACCTCCTTTTTTCTGGATGAAAAGCCCTTAGTGATGAGGTGTGCCACATAGAAGAATTTCCTGACTGTTGTGGTGATGTGATTATCGAAGGTGAGACCACTGTCCAACTGTGTCCCTAAGTATCTTATCTGACTTTTGGTGTTTAATGTACTGCCACCTATTTGGTAATTCATGGGTACATGTTTTTTACCAAAGGGGTATAACTATACATTTCTTGGCATTGAGCTTCAGCCCATGGATCTGGCACCAAGCATCTGTTTCTGTAAGGCCCTCTTGTAGAATATCCACATCATTTGGGGATTCAATGGGTCCCAGTTTGCAGTCATATGCGAACTTTGTTAGCCAGAGTCCCTTAGTGTTGACCTGTACTTCAGAGAAGTAGATACCAAACAAGAGCGGTCCCAGAACTGAACCCTGAGGTACTCCACTTGTCACTTGTCTGGAGCTGGATTTGGAGTTGGCTACTTTTACAGTTTGGGTTCTGTCAGTAAGCCAGTTGGCAACCCAGTGAGTGACATAGGGATTAATGCCCAGCTTAGTAAGTTTATCTATAATTCCAGAATGGGGGATAGTGTTGAAGGCCTTGGCAAGGTCCAAATAGACTGTGTGGACAACCTTACCCTTGTCCACAACTCTGGAGACTGATTTGAGGAAGTCAATCAGGTTCAGGAGACAAGATTGGCCCTTCATGAACCCAAACTGCATGGGGTCCAGTGTTTGAAGTTTGCCAATGTCTTTGTTTATAAGTTCCATGATAATACGTTCCATGACCTTGCAGATCAGGCTTGTCAGACTGATAGGGTGGTAGTTCCTGGGATCCAAGGTGGATCCCCCCTTGTGGAGTGGGATAACTTTAGCTGTGCACCACTCAGTGGGCACAAAGCTTGAGGTGAGGCTTTGATTAAACATGACACTTAGCTGAGGTGCCAGTTCATTTTGTAGTTCATGTAGTACACAGCCTGGGATGTCGTCTGGTCCCATGGATGCTGTATTCTTAACTTTGGAGAGTGCATTTTTTACCTGTGTGGTCATTATTACGGGAATTTGGCAATTTTTTCGGTATTGAGATAGGCCCTTTAGGGGGGTGAGAGGGGGGTGATGTTTGAACTGAATTGATCTGTCAGGATATTGGCAATATCCTTGGGATCAGTATATTTAATGTCATTCTATTGTAGCTCAGAACAGATCTGAGCATTGCCATTTAGATTCTTGACATAGCTATAGAATGCCTTGCGGTTGCCTTTGGAATCTTTGGCAATTTTATATTCGTAACTAGCTTTAGAGGATTTTATGAGGGATCTCAGCTTCTTACTGAGGCTGGTAAGGGAGTTTTTTACATCCTGGGATTTTCCTCATTTATGCAACAGTTTCTTCCTTTTGTTGTAAAGTTTGTTTATACCAAGGGACCACCAGATTGGCTTCCTTTTTTGGAGGAGAAGGTCTTGGTTCTATTGGGAATGGCATGATTCATGCATGAGTGGATGTGCTCGTACAGTGCCTTAGTGTAGAATTCAGCAGTCAAACCTTTAGCTCCCACCTGCATGGGTGTCATGAAGTTTGTCACTTCTGACTTGAATAGCTTGAAGTTGGCTTTGGAGACATTTTTATGGAAGTTTTCTTACTGGGGGGTGGGGTTGGGATGTGGATGTCAGGGGTGATTAGCTTATTGTCAGAACTAACCAATGAGGGGGTGACCATAGGTGTGGAGCATCGATTTCCCATGTTGCTAATGACCAGGTCTAGTTTATTGGAGCCCCTGGTGGGACTAAGAATTAGTTGATCTAGGGCATTAGAATTTATGAATTCCAAGAACCATTGGGCAAAGGTGCTGGTACACAAGTATTTTTCCTATTTAATGGCAGGATAGTTGAAATCACCCAGTATTAGGATGTTTGGTTGTATCTTAATGTTTTCCAGTATGTTTAGAAAAGTGTAGTGAGAATCGTGGTGCATGGTGGGGATCTGTAGCAAGATACAATTTGGATTACAGTCTTACCTAGCATTAGTTGCACCTGGAGAATTTCAGAAACATTGTGTTGGGCAACGAGCCTGGTGTAGTGAATATCCTTGGAGAGTATGGACACTCCTCCACCTTTAGTGTTTCGGTCCTGGTTTGGTGGCCGAAAAGTGTGGTAAGAGTTGCAGCCTGGTATTGCAGGGGTGCTCTCTGGAGCCTTGAACCAGGTCTCAGTTACTGCACATATATCAATGTTCTCCATTTTTAGGAGTGCCTCAAGAGAGTGCATTTTGAGGTTTAGACTTCTATCATTGAGTAGTATTACCTTCAGATTTTGCACGCTTGTACCTGTTACGGTGGTAATTGTCCTTTGAACTTTGCCTAAAAAAGGCACTATAGGTTCATAGGTTCATAGGTAAGTGCTAGGCTATTGGCCCTAGGGCCTATATAAGCCTAGCCAAAAAGGTACCCTGGCTTTTGCCACCCAAGAAAATTATTTTTCTGTGACCCTGTCAAGCAGAGCCACAGAAGTGATCCCTGGGGTTAATTTCCTATTTCCCATCCAATCATCAAGATTCCTCTTGAAGAGTGCTAATGAGGAGCTCTGTTTGACATAGATAGGTAGTCTGTTCCAGAGTATGTAAAGTCTCTGGGACAGGAATCTATCCCTTCAGCATGTTCTGTTTATTGTGATGACAAGGTTTAGGTCCCTAGAGCATGTAGCTTGGAGGGATTGGGATTTCTTTAAGTGGAGCATGTCCAACAGCTCTGGGTTTGACATAGCTTTGTATGTTAGGCACAGATCACCTCTGAGTAGGTGATATGCGACAAAGTAAAGCTGGAGTTTTTTGAGACGGTCTGCATAGGGCATCTGTTTGAGGCCAGTAATCCTCTTTCTGATGTATTTCTGTGGCCTTTCCAGTTGTTGTAGATGTCTTGTGTGGTACATACCAAAAGGGATGTTGTACTCTATAATGGGTCTAATGAGTGATGAGTAGAGGGGAACAATGACCTCTTTTTCTGGATGAGAAACCTTTTGTGATGAGGTGAGCCACATAGAAGGATTTCCTGACCACTGTGGCGATGTGATCATGAAAGGAGAGACTACTGTCCACCTGTGTCCCAAGGTCTCTTATCTCATTTTTGGCTTTAAGTAGACTACCAGCTATGTGGTAGTTCATGGGTACAGAGTTTTTAACAAAGGGAATGACAGTACACTTTTTGGCATTGAGCTTCAAGCCATGGCATTGACACCAGGCATCTGTCTCAGTGAGGCCCTTTTGTAGTATGTCCACATTGTTAGGAGTTTCGATTATGGCTCCTAGTTTGCAGTCATCTGCAAATTTTGTTAGCCAAAGACCTTCTGTGTTAGCCTGTACTTCAGAGAAGTAGATATCAAACAGGAGAGGACCCAGGACTGAACGCTGTGGTACTCCACTTGCCACTGATCTGAAGTTGGATTTGGAGTCTGCTACTTTCACAGTGTGGGTTCTGTCCATGAGCCATTTGGCAACCCATCTTGTGACATAGGGATTTATACCTAGTTTATTGAGCTTATCTCTAATTTCAGAGTGGAAGATGCTGTTAAAAGCCTTGGCGAGATCTAGATAAGCTGTGTGAACCACCTTACCCTCATCTATGGCTTTGGTGACTGCTTCAAAGACGTCAATCAGGTTTAGGAGACATGATCTGCCTTTTATAAATCTGAACTGGGTAGGCCCAGAGTTTGGAGATTACCAGTGTCTTTGTTTATGAGTTCCATGATGATACGTTCCATGACCTTGCAGACCAGGCAAGTCAAGCTAATGGGGCGGTAGTTCCTGGGGTCCATCATGGCTCCCCCTTTGTGGAGTGGGATAACTGTTGCGGTGTGCCATTCAGTGGGCACAAAGCCTGAGGTGAGGCTATGATTGAACATGATACTTAGGTAGGGTGCCAGTTCATTCTGTAGTTCATGTAAAACACAGGCTGGGATATTGTCAGGTCCCATGGATGCTGTGTTCTTGGCTTTGGAGAGTGTGTTTTTTACCTGTGCAGGTGTGATTACAGGAACTTTGCATTCTTCCGGTATAGAGATGGGCCCTCTATGGGGTGAGAGGGGTGTAAAGTTAGCATTGAACCTATCTGCCAGGATGTTGGCAATATCAGTTGGTTCTGTATATTTAGTGCCATTGTGCTGTAACTCAGAGCAGATCTGAGTGTTGCCATTGAGATTCTTGACATAGCTATAGAATGCTTTGTGGTTGTCTTTAGTGTCAGTGGCAATTTTATTTTCGTAACTAGCTTTGGAGGATTTTATGAGGGATCTCAGCTTCTTACTGAGGTTGACCAGGGAGTTCCTCCAGTCATGGGATTTTACTCTTTTTTGCAACAGTTTCTTTCTTCTGTTGTAGAGTTTGTTTATGGCAGGGGACCACCAGATTGGCTTCCTTTTTTTGGAGGATAGCATCTTGGTTCTATTAGGGATAACATGATCCATGCACTCGTGTAAGTGCGTATAAAGTGCATTTGTGTAGGATTCAGCAGTCGTACATCTATTGTCCATCTGCATGGATGTCATGAAGTTTGCCACTTCTGACTTAAGAAGTGTGAAGTTGGCTTTGGAGAAGTTTTTTATGGTGGTTTTCCTAATTGGTGGTGGGGACGGGATGTGGATGTCTAGGGTGATTAGCTTGTGGTCAGACCTGACCAATGAGGAATTGACCTCTAGTCTGGAACACCGGTTGCCCATGTTGGTAATGACCAGGTCTAGGTCATTCTAGGGGTGGGAAGAGCCTTAGCCAGTAACCTGAATCCCAGAGGTGACAGGTGCAGACCATCTCTGGCAAAGCATCGTGGTTTGTCGATCATGTTGTCCCAGGCAGACAGATACTGGATCCACTATGAATGACACCAGAAGCTTAGCCAATTGTTGAAATCAATCATTTTGTCCTTATACTGTGGTATCATTCTGGGCAAAGGCGGAATTCTGCTCAGGGTAGCATCATACCTGCCTGAGCCACATGATCTGAGAGCTCTTCCATGTCTCTTTTCATGTAGTCCAGGGAGGTACATCTCAAGTCATTCACTCCAACATGGACAATAACAGAGTCATATTTGTACTTATTGTGGAGTGACTTGAGTACATGCGTTATGTGGTGGATCCTGGCACCCGACAGGCAGCTGACTGTAATTTTCTCCTTGCTTAGCCTGGCGAATGGGACATCAGTGTGCCTGACTACAGAGTCACCTATGACTAAAGTGTTGGATACGTTATCTTGCCTTAGGGGCTGTTGTTGTGTGGCACACTGGTGTTGTGAGCTATGTGACACTTTGGCTGTGATTGGTGTTTGTTTGCGTTTTAGCTTCAGAGGTCCTTGTTGCTTGGGGTGGTTACTGTTAAGGGCCTCCACATATGTGGGTTTAGTGTTGCTATGTGTGGGTGTTGGTGGTGTGGGTTTAGAAGGGTATGTGTTGCTTGAGCTGTAGTGTGGGTATTAAACTTCTACTCTTGACTGTCTAGCACAATCTTGGATGGAGAGAGCTTTGCTTCCAGTCTGGCTATGTAAGTGCATCTCTCCCAGGTTGTAGTGTTGGGTGGTAGGAGGAGAGGGTTATATGTGTACATGAGTCAATTGCTGTATTGTCCCAGTATGCCCAGATTCACAAGGTGGACAGGAGAAATCACCAGAAGCTGACCCTTGGACATGCCTGGTTTGGTGCTTTTTTTTGTAAAATACAAGAGCTGTTTTCCCTTACCTTTGCAAGGTATTTTGCAATTATAGGCTATTTAGTGCCTGTGATTAATTTCTCCTTATTAACAAGGAGAGTTGAGTGCTGGCATCAGTTTAAGACTTCCTAGTGCTTTCCAGTAGGTTTTAAAGCAAATGCTAGTCACAGGCATGCTTAAAGGTAAGATGAAAAAAATGGTTTATCATAAAAACACTGCAGTGTGCACTAGAGGAGTTAGTTGTGAAAGTAGGTAACTTAAGTTTTACCTGTCTAAAAAGTTAAGTTTTAGTGGAGAGTCACTATTTTTAAAACAGCAAGATAGATTGAAAGGGGGTGGTCACTTTTGTATTCTGAGACTATGGAATACAGTAGGATGGACAATACATTTAAATAGTTGAAGGGAAGTGATTTCACAAAATGATAATTTTGTGCTTACTCACACAAGTCAATAAAAACAGAGAGGAAATGAGATATATGGTCAAATTAACATAAGGGGAAGACAACTAGAAAGACAGCAATGTTTAAGAACACTACAGTAACCGGGTGGGAGAGTGGGGAAAAATTGTGCCTGACTTACAAGAGACAGAGCTGTGGTCTCTTTTCAAGTTTTAATATGCAGTTAAAAGCAGAATACAAGTAAAACACAAGGTAAACAAAACAAATCAAAGTATTCAAAATAGAAAAAAGGCAATAAAGTAATACTACAAATAAAAAGCAAACTAACTTTCCCTTACAGCAAAGTGTAGCCAAGTCTGAGTGAGCCTTTCTAGTAAAGCTCTGAAATGTTTAATTTTACCCCTTAAATATAAGGTTTAGTTCCTAGCTCCACCCCTTCAGTTCACAGATGATTAACCTTAACTGAGCTGTTCTATTGACCTGTACTAATTTCTGCCTGACTCACAAGAGACAGAGCTGTGGTCTCTTTTCAAGTTTTAATATGCAGTTAAAAGCAGAATACAAGTAAAGCACAAGGTAAATAAAACAAATCACAGTATTCAAAATAGAAACAGGCAATAAAGTAATACAACAAATAAAAAGCAAAGTGTAGCAGAGTCTGGGTGAGCCTTTCTAGTAAATAACCTAATTTGTGAAAAATCTATTGAGATGTAAAAGCCAGTTCACTGCAATGAAACAGTAAGCTAGATCAATGTGAACAAACACTTGTTTTTGTGTTGCGTTAATCTAAGAAAGCTGAAAAAATAAATGGATCAAGATCAGAGACAATACCTACAATAAATTCATCCCCTCTTATGAAGTAAATTAAGATGCATAAGGGAAATAAATATCAGGACTAGTACTGCTTTGCTTAAAAATATGATGTACTAAAAAGTAATCCTGTAAGGTGGAGGGAAGAAAATAGGCCAATACAGTAAAACAAAAATTAGGTTATTCTTTTCTAATTGTTCATAAACGTGTGAACCTAAAATGCTAGAACTGCTTCCAGTCTTGTCATTTGGGTAGAGATTGGTCTAGCTGGTACACTTATATATAAAGTGATGTCAGCAAACTACTTTAGTCAATCAATGATTGTACGCAAGTAATAAGAATAACATGTGCCATGCCTTTCATCATCCTGCGAATGATGTTGCAAATACTGAGTAACACTAGCTAGTCACTTTGCTGCGATTCATAATAATGGTGTAGAATCTATGTGGATAAGGAATGTAAGGAAAACACGTCAGTGTAGGGAAATTGTAAGCACAGCATGATGAACAGTGTAGATAGGTTGGAGGTTACCAAATAGTAGCAGAGCTTATAAGGTAATTGTGACTTAAAGTAAGTAAGTGTGATTCAATCCTTAACTGTAGGAAGGAAAGAACTGATGGGAATGTCTACTTATCCTGGGTACAGGATGGGCCATGGAATTCTTTCAGTGAAGAGAGAGGATAATGGCTAGAAACCTCTGGGACTGGCATAGGATTATTACCTAGAATTGTCTTTGGGTGGGCTAGATCAGCCTAAGAACGGATTTGGATGATGCTTTCACTTAGCTAAAGTCCCCTGCATCTGAATTCACAGAAGGTAATTGATATGGTGAGAGATAATAAGGTAGTCAAAATGGTTAAACAAAGGATCCAGCTGCCTAGAAGAAGTCCCTAAGTAAGTTTCAGGACAGATTCCATAGGGAAGCCTTCAGATAAAATTCCTCAGATTCTAGAAAATATCAGGTTTTAAAACATTCTGCAGTGAAAGTAATCTAAGTCATACTCTAAATAATTGTTAAGAATAAGAAGAGGTTGTCACTACTGTGGAAACAGCCTAAGGTGACCTTAATTCAGTAGGATCTGAGTCCAGAATCATAGTGTCTATGCAGAAAGGGCAACTGGGGAGATTTCTTGGAAGAGGTACATATGAGAGAGCTTGTCCCTGAAGTTTGAAGAAGAATAATAATTGAACTTGCTGATACTCTATCCTGTCTGATAAAAAAGAAAAATCTGTAGAAGAATAGGGCATGTAGTTGTGATAATTAATGTTGGAATAATAAATTCTTAAATTGCATTATTATGGAGCTATAAGCGCTTAAATAAGATTTTTTGTTGTTTAAAAATCTGAAATGTGCAAACTTGCATCAAATCCAAAGCTGATTTGTTTATACTTCAAGCATGATGTACAATAGAAAAGTGCAGTAAAGCTAAAACACCTGCCGCTTCAGATAATGACCAAAATATATCCTAACATGTGATTAATTGTTACTGAACTCATAGAGATAGAAATGTATTATATAGATCAATAATCCAGAGTTCCTGCAGATAATTATTCTGGACAACCTGGGGTAAGCAAAATGTCATCTGCATAGCTTAAATGTTCCATGGGAACTATCAACCACTGGCAGGGGTAATTCAGTTACTGCCCTTACTCCTTTTTATCTGAGGGTCTAACGTGAATTTAAACAGGAATGGGGAAATGGGCACCTCATACTTGTCCAGAACGAAACTGAAAAGTTAAAGAAAATAATCCATTAGCCTTACTGTGTCTGCTGATATATAATATAGTCCTTTTACCTAATTTATAAACCCAATGGAAAGCTCCATTATTTCAAGGGCCAAGTGTAGTAGAAAGGAAAAAAATATTTTTCTCATTAAGATTTCTTGTTTTTGCATCATATATTTACAATTTACAATATTCATGTGATACATACAAACTTTGATTCTGCTAAATTACAGACTGTAGTCAAGCCTGGTCTAGACTTTGAATCTTTAAATACATGCATTTTTCACAAGTAAATTGTTTTTCTGAATTCTTTCAGCAGACAGCAAGAAATTTGTTCAAGCATTTTAACCTCTATGTCAATAGAAATGCTATAGATAGGGTAAGGAGAAGTCCTTCACTGATTTTGAAATCATTGTAATAAAAGCTTCAGGCAATGATGAATTCCCTGGGTTCAGCAGAGAAGAACAATTATAAAGCTAATACATGTGAAACATGATTTTCATCAATCTATTTATATAAATCAGCACTTAGGCCATCACATCCATGAATTTTCCATCATTCATGCATTTAATGAAGGAAACTGCTTCTTTAACAAGAAATGTGTCTTTATCTTAAACCTCATGCATAAAGTCTGATTCAGTAACACACTTCATGGACAGATATGTTAGAAGGACTGTACAATGTTTTTATAACATTAAAATTCTACAAACACAGACTGGCTTCTGGAGCAGTTATTTCATATGTTCTATATTTTAGTCTAGTAGCTTAGCCAAAATCTTACTGTACATTTTCAAAGCCCCTGCAAAAGTTTTATATATATAGCATAATTAAATTCAAGATATTATATCTGAAGTTCTTACTTTATATATATTTTATATTATTACCTTGAATTGAGGTCTATTATATTTATTCTTATTGTTTAATTTACGTATGTGTCATTAATGGGTTGATATATATATATATATATATATATATATATATATATATATATATATATATATATATATGACAATTAATGTCAGTACACCTCCCAACACAGGATCATAGCTAGGCTTGTAAGATAACCCCTTCTACTCAGTATCGAAATCTGTCAGTTTCCTGTATTTTTACATCATTCTGCATATAATTATCTATCTTTTGCTCGGAGGACGTGCAGCCTGCAAACAATTGTTTTCAGTGCAGGTAGTATATAGAATGTCACCTTTAGGTGCCACTAGGTAAGCTTTAAAACCTCCTGTACCACTGAGCTTGCAACCGTGCTACTAATGAGAAAGGGCACTTCATGTGTTAATGTAGCTCAGGTTTCTTAAAGTGAATGCATCTTAATATGTATGAATTTCATACCTATGACCAGCTTGTCTTGGCTTTAATATATGGCTTTCTTAGCCATGAGCAACTTTTTAAAACTTTCTCTGCTCCACTGTCCTGCTGAGTTACTCACATGATATTGGACAAAGCTCTGATACTGCTGTTTAAACCTTTCCTTCATTATCGCTGATTGTTTTTCTTGCACCAGTACTTCCATCTGTGAAGGATTCCAACACACTCCATTCACCCTCATTATGCTCAGGCTCGCTATGATCCCCTAACCTATCCCTGGTTACCACCCACCCACTCCTTATCTAAATATATACTTTACATAGTCCCTCCCCCTTCATCATTGCTATCCCCTCCTCTTTCTATTATCCTCACCAATTTCTGACACTGCCTCATTATCTAAATCCATTCATCCAAGTGCTTTACAATCTGATGTCACCTTACCTCCACACGTATTTCTTTCTACTGCTCTTTATTTTCTTTACTGATCTGCATTGTTCTAACATTGCAATCTATACTTTTTGTTCTACTTTTTCCACATGTACAATATTGCCTTTTTCCTCTAGAACAAGTCCTTCAGTATTACCCATCCTTTCATGATACTGACCCAAATTGTAATACCTGAACACCTCTTTTTATACACACCGCCCATTTAATTATCAAGCAAATTCTACTCTTCTCTTCTGTTGCCCTTTACCTTCCACCCTTCTCCTTTAACATCTTTTCCTTTTCATTCAGCTATAATATCCCCTTAACTACTCCATAGTCCTCTGTATCTACCATGTTATACTTGTGTATCTTCACATCTATGCTATTCATTTTATGTCACTTTACATACTACCATGGTTCTCATATCTCACTTTGCTCACACTCACACACTACCAGCCACCCTACCTACACTAAGACTAAACCCCACCTTCATACCTATTTCCTCAAATTTGTTTAATGTCCAACCTATTCACCTTTTCAAATATAAAACATCTAAAAATTCAGTTCATGTTGATATAACCCAGAATAAATCCATATACATTATAAAAAAATTAGTAATCACAGTCCACTCATAGCTGAATTCACTCTTTGTGGTGGGTGACATTCATGCAAACCATAGCTCCTCAGCTTCATCAATTCCACCCCTCCTCTGCCCCTAACTCCTATACAACACCCATAAAACTTCTTACTTATTAATTTTCACAGTATTCTGAACAAAGTGACAGAACTACATGCATGCATGGTTTCTTCAATACTCACTGGATATTGCTTTCATTACTGAAACATTGCTAAAACTCTGTATAAAACATTATGAAATTGTATCTCCTGGCAATAATATAATTCAGTTTGACAGACTGCACAAAATAGGGGGAGGTATTACAATTGTATATAATAACTGTTTAACTTTTTCACCCTGATGATTAACATGCCAACCTTTCAAAATGCAGAACTTCTTCTCGCTCTTCCCAATGTTAAATAACATGAGGAGCTATGTATAATTGTCCTGTATGTACGACCAGTAATAATATTAGCTTATTAGAAGCAATTCTTTGCTGGGTAACTACAGACATTACTACTGAAACCAGTATATTAAGAGATGTTGACACTGACTGTTTATCTGTGACATCTAACACCCCAGCTACAAGTATTAACTTGAGTGGGTTCAGACAGCTAATCTCTTCTCCTACTCTATTCAGAAAATTGAATCATGAGCATTCTTTCTTGAACTGGATACTTGTCTCTGACCCCAGCAAGTATGCTAACTCTGGGGTACTACCTGATTCCCTTAGTGATCATTATCCCATACTCACCAAAAGATGAATACATGGTTGTCAAAACTTTTTCAGATGATATTGGGATGTCATTTGGTCTTGATAAATGTGCAAAAGCAATCTTAAAAAAAGGAAAATTGCTGTACCAGGAAAACATCAGTTTGGGAAAAGAATGTGATTATAAAAGTACTTGAGCAAGAGGGGGTGTATAAATACTTGGGAATCGATGAAGGATCAGCAAAAAAACATGAACAAATGCAAATAAGGCTTAGTAAGGAGTACTTTAGAAGACTTAAATTAATCCTGAAAACAGCATTGACACCTAGGAACAAGATCCAAGCTATGAATCAGTTTGCTCTTCCTGTCCTAACTTATAGTTATGGAGTGATTGACTGGCTCCAAAAAGTGCTGGATTGATTGGATATCAAAACAAGAAGGATGCTTCATGCTCACCAAATGATTTATAAAAATCAGTGTATACCAAGATTGATTTGCGGTGATGCAGCAGTAGCATTGTTGCCTCACAGCAAGAGGTTCTCCCGTTCGATTCTCAGCTGGAATACCTTCTGTGTGGAGTCTGCATGTCCTCCCCGTGGTAGAGTGGTGTTCAAAAGACATGCGTAGAATGGGCATGCCTTCAATGAAGGTTGGGCATCGAGCTGGTACCTCGGCACTCGTAAAAAAAAAATCTACTACTAATCATTAGCGGACCAGAGTTCCACTGTAGCGACCCCTAACCGGGAAAAGCTGAAAGAAGAAGAAGAAGTGTATACCAAGATTATATATCCCCCGTTATGAAGGAGGGATGGGCCTCCTTGAAATTGATTGCATGTATAGATCTGCAATCGTGGGACTCCACACATATCTATTGACCTCACAAGATCCAAATGTGGTGAAAGTTTTGAAACATGAGTAGAATAAATCTAAGATGACATCTCTGCTTAATTTAGCAGAAGCATATTGACGTCAAGCAGGAATGGAAATCAAACCAGAAGTGGATAAAAACCAGGCAGCAACTGAATGTGCTAAAAAAGAAAAGAAAGAATATAAGGTGATGGATCAGATGAGAAGGCAAGAAATGTGGAAAAAACATAGATATAGTTGCAAGTATAAAAAACTTCTGGAAGAGCCTCATGTTGATCAAGAATGAATGCAGGAATGGTTAAGGAGAGGTGAATTTACATCAAGAAATGAAAGGTTAATATTGGCAGCCCAAGATAGTCGGCTGCATACATGCTGGTTTACTAAGTCCATTGAACATGTGGGAGAAACAGACATATGTAGGTTTTGTGGAACTGAGTTGGAAACAGTTACACATCTTATTGCTGGTTGTGATGCTCTAATGGCAGATGGACTGTATACTGAAAGGCATAATAATGTAGCGAGATTGTTACACTGGATATTGTGCAAACATTATGGTATCGAAGTGGCTGAAAAACATTGGAAACATGAGCCACAGAGAATCATAGAAAATTATGAAGTTTATATCACATGGGATCACCCAATACCAACAGTACAAAAGATAGATGCTAGAAAACTGGACATAGTGATCCAAGAAAAGAAGACAAAAGTAGCATTGATCATTGAAATTGCCACACCTAGTGACTATAGTGTCTTGCATACAGAGGACACAAAGTCATAAAATACCTTGATCTGCAGGCAGAAATGAGAGCCATGTGGAAGAAAGATACCCAGACAATTCCAATAGTAGTAGGAGCAACTGGTCTTATAAAAAATAATTTACAATCATATTTAGATATGTTACGAATTCATGTAACACAATATGAATTGCAGAAGGAGTCATTGCTGGGCACATTGTGGGTACTGCGAAGAGCACTTTTGGCTAACATTAAAGAGTGAAATAATACTAATTTTATGAACTTTAATTGTACTCTGACTTAGGAATGGAGTCCATTCCCGTCATGGTATTAGAAACCCAGAAAACTTGGAGAAATCAAAAAATAGAGAAATCACCCACCAGCTAAAAAAAATCAATATAAAACTACTGGAAAGCTTTCTAATGTTCATCCTGACTCTCTGAGTAATTTACTAAAATCCTTTAACTGGGCTTTACGAAAAACCCTATCACTAGATGAAGCCATCAATAAATTCAACAATATATTCAAGAATCCTTTAAATACCCTTTCCCTACCTGAAATAAAAGCGTAAAACTTAATCAAACTCCCTGGCTGAGTCATACGACTGGAATTCTCATGCAAAAACATGACAAGGCATGGAAACAATAGCAAAAAGACAAATCCCCCCAAGCCTTACATACTTACAAAGAGTTATTTAACCTCACAATGAAGGACATTCAAATAGACAAAAAAATATATTATAGAGGCTGACAAGATAATCACAAAATCCAAAGGAATTCTGGAACTCTATTAAGAAAACTCTTCAGCTTGGCTCTTCTTCCTCACTAAAACCCTATCCTATTTTATCCATCTCAAAACAGTGAACACATTCAACATTTTCTTCATAAACATCCTAGTGTCTCTTATCTGCAGATCTCCCCAACCATTTAATCAACCTTAAACTTTTAATAGCCCTGACACAATTGCTTTTAATATCCAATCTTTTTCTATATCATATGTTAGACAGCTACTAAAGAAACTAAAATCCTGCTCCCTTTCTTCTGATGATCTCCCTGCTGAGTACCTTAAGCTTGCAGAAGACTCTTTTGCATATCCAATCTCAATTCTTATCAACAGATCTATTAAAGACTTCCATGTCACTGCCCTGTGAAAAAAATCTTTATTATTTCTGTCCATAAAGGAGGCAACTCTTCTTGAAATCTTTAGACTTTAGGCCAGTTGCCATCTTGTCCTCCCCCCTTCTAAGATCCTTGAAAAAGTAATCCAAAAACTCTAAGGAAAGGGTGCCAGAAAACCAAGAACCAGTAAAACCACAACAGGCACCCAAAGAGGCAGAAGGTAATAATAAAACACAAGCCTGTAGGTGTAAGCAGCAGCAGGTTTAATCACATAAACGCCACACAATACAAAGCGTTTTCATCCACCAGACTTCTTCAGATGTAAAATGAATAAATGAAGGCTGCGCCTGCTTATATACCCCTCCCAATTTAATTAATAGTTAAAACAATTGTTTAATTGACACCAATTAAATCCTGTAACTAAAATATTCGTGACAACCTACCAACTTGCCACAAATACAGATGAAAGTAGATAAAAACATGCACATTTTTTAAAAGAACTTTAAAATAAATATATAAATACTAAAACCATCACAATGTGTTGGACAGATAAATAAACTTGAATCAAAAACCAACAAAAGGAACTTGCAAAACAATATATGTACTTATTTTATAGTTTTGCAGCTCTCATTTTTAAAATAGGGGCAATGGATATGTATTCATTCAGCCCTGGGAATCTATTGGCTTCCAATAACAACTGCCAAAATATTTCTCTCACCTCTATCCTATTTTCTCACAGGGCCCCCCCTCACATCACATTGCACCTTCTCTACAACAAAGAAGCTCCATTTTGTTTGGGGACATGTCAGTGTATGTTTAAACAAGGCATTTTTAATATATTTGACTCTAATAGCATATAAATGCTCATAAATCCTCCTTTTGAGTTTACGAGTAGTTTTTCCAATGTAAAATGCACCACAGGTTTTACATAGGGCTAAATAAATCAAGCCTTCACTATTACAGTTGGAAAAACAACTACTCTGAATCTGATGGTCTCTTGACAGGATGTATACAGAATCCTGTCTAAGTATATATGGGCATTGGGCACATGCCCCACAATTGTAGGTTCCCAATTTCTTACATGAAACAATAGAACCATTATGCTCCAGCAAATCCTTGAGGTTCCTGCCTTTTTTATATGTAAATCCTAGGGTGTTGGTAAACAAAACGTCCAACTCTGAATAACACCTAAACCTGCTCCAGTGTTGAGGAATAATGTTTTTAACCCTAGAGGTATTCTGATTATAAAACATCACATAGTTACCCCCAAGGTTTCTTGATTTCATCCCTGGTAACGTCACCCCTGGTTGTTGTGTGGTACCCTGCACATTTATTGGTACTATCACACTTGTATCTCCTGTTCCCAAAATAGGGGCAAACCTAGCCTTTCTCCCATTCTTTACTTCCACCAAAACCTCATCAATTAAATAGTTAGGATACCTCCTAGATATAAACATTTCTTTGACTCTCTGACTTTCGTCTTCGAAGTCCAAGTCCAAAGAGGTCATCCTACAACTACGGACAAATTGTCCCTTGATAATACTTCTCTTCTGTTTAAACGGATGGGAACTGGTGAAATATAGGTATGAGTTAGAAAAGGTTTCCTTTCTATATACATTAGATGTAAACTGCTGCCCTAGGACGTCTTTTTTAATAGTGACGTCCAGAAAGTTCATATAGTCATGTGTAATATGAGAAGTACATTTCAAAAAATTAGTGGTATGGTTTAGATAGTCTATGAATTCTGTTAACTTTTCCATACTACCTTTCCAAAAAATGCAAATATCATTCAGGTAACGTTTGTAATATACCCAATATTGTGCATATTCAGACTGGAACACAAACTTCTCTTCCCAAACCATGAGCACAATGTTGGCATAAGTAGGGGCACAACTTGCCCCCATGGCCACTCCCTGGATCTGTTTAAACAACTCACCCTCAAAAAATATAAAGTTGTGTTTCAATACCAAATCCATCAACTCTGTATAAACCAGAAAAGTATTGTGGTCAAGTTTTCCATGTTGGTGAATGGCATCCTGGAACCATTCTGACCCTGTAGAATGTGGAATCACATTAAATAAATCCTGAATATCAAGGGTTACAAATATTAAGGCATCTGAATACATGTTGCTATTAATGCTTCTCAAAAATTCCCAAGAGTCCTTAAGTATACCATTGTCCCTAACCCAAATATCTTTTAATTTAATATCCAAATATTTGGCCAACGGATGGGTTTTAGAGCCATTGGCTGCCACAATGGGTCTCAGGGGTGGATCCTCCACACTTTTATGTACCTTGGGTATTCCGAAAATAGCAGGGATACGGGGTCTGTCCACACTGAAATACTTAAAAGTGTCCTGGTTTATAAAATTGTCATTCAGCATGTCCTGTAAAACCAAATGAATCTTACGGTATGCTAAGTTAATCTCATTCTTGGATACCCTAACATACCTGTTGGTATCATTAAGCATATCCATCATCTTACTGGAATACAAAATACTGTCCATGAAGACCACCCCTCCACCTTTGTCGGGTTGCATCACCCTCAGGTATCTATTTTCTTGAATGGATTTGAGAAGTACCTTTTCTTCTCTAGTCATGTTAAATTTACCATGCCATCCACCCCTGTAAAACATTCCTGATTTCTTCTTCGACCTCCCTTTCAAAATTGTTTAGCTGGGGGTGTATAGGGGGATTATAGGTACTAGGTCTTCTAATACCACTATTAGTACCACCATCCTGTTGCCCCTGAAACATAATATCTAAATTATTTTTCCGTAGAAAAATCCTCAAGTCTATTAAGCTGTCCACTAAATTACCCCCTGTAGAGGGGATGAATACTCATAAAGTCTAAAGGAGGATTTATGAGCATTTATATGCTATTAGAGTCGAAGATATTAAAAATGTCTTGTTTAAACATACACTGACATGTCCCCAAGCAAAATGGGGCTTCTTTGTTGTAGAGAAGGTGCAATGTGATGTGAGGGGGGGCCCATGGGAAAATAGGATAGAGGTGAGAGAAATATTTTGGCAGTTGTTATTGGAAACCAATAGATTCCCAGGGCTGAATGAATACATATCCATTGCCCCTATTTTAAAAATGAGAGCTGCAAAACTATAAAATAAGTACATATATTGTTTTGCAAGTTCCTTTTGTTGGTTTTTGATTCAAGTTTATTTATCTGTCCAACACATTATGATGGTTTTAGTATTTATATATTTATTTTAAAGTTCTTTTAAAAAATGTGCATGTTTTTATCTACTTTCATCTGTATTTGTGGCAAGTTGGTAGGCTGTCACGAATATTTTAGTTACAGGATTTAATTGGTGTCAATTAAACAATTGTTTTAATTATCAATTAAATTGGGAGGGGTATATAAGCAGGCACAGCCTTCATTCATTCATTTTACATCTGAAGAAGTCTGGTGGACGAAACGCTTTGTATTGTGTGGCATTTACGTGATTAAACCTGCTGCTGCTTACACCTACAGGCTCGTGTTTCATTATTACCTTCTGCCTCTTTGGGTGCCTGTTGTGGTTTTACTGATCCTTGAAAAAGTGTATTCATAAGCAACTCCTTCAGTAACTCCTACAGAATTATCTCCCAACCCCAACATGACATGGTTTCCAACCAGGCCATAGCACCACTACAGCTCTCAACTTTTCTGACACCATTAATAAAGCTACAGACCAAGGAAAGTTTACCTATTCTGTTTTTTCAGCTCACTCAAAAGCCTTTGGCACTATCTCACATGAGAAACGTTTGGCTCAAATGTCCTGTCTAGGCCTTTTCAAACCAAGTCTTTTGTGGTTCTCTAACTACATATCTGCAATAGATCACTCTGCTAAATGGCACTCTTCTCTCTCTCTCTTTCTTCTCTCTCTCCTTTACTACTAGTTAAAACAAGTGTTCCTCAAGGATCTATTCTCAGTTCGCTGCTCTTTAGCATTTTCATCAATAATCTATTCATCTCCTTTCAACACTCTTGCCTTATTCATAATGCAGATAACTCAAATGATTGTTGATTTTTGTTTAGTGTGATTTTGAATTAATTAAGTTTCTTTTTCTAAAAGTTGTTTGGTGTCTGACAAATATGGACATGCCTCTACAGCTGCTTTTGGCTCTGAAAGCATAGTAGGTGCTAACTACTAATATGGGGGAATGTTTTATGTATCCGTGATTGTACATATATGGATACCTTCCAAATGCAGGTACACCTCAAGTTTGGGCAGGTCATTGTTTATTTTTCTGACATTGATTAGAGCCACCTCATTTGGTCATGTTTTAATACTGAACATTACATAAAAAAGGAATTAAGCTGACAGCAAAGGCCTATGTGTGTATTCCTCCAAACAAGACATGCAGAGTATCCCTTGGAAAGCAAGTGGACTGTAAAGCATATCTTTCCATGCTGAATTATATTTGATCTCTATGAATGACACTGATTATTTAGCCCCTTGTTGACGCTAGTCATCTTTACTTTGTACTTAGGTATCATTCGTTGGTATAGAAGATTCTGCTTAGCATCAGAATCTTGCCTGCATTTGTGACATGCATAGAGAGTTCAGACATATCTCTACATATCGCTCTAAGGGTTTATTTCCCCATGTCATTCATCTCTGCATGCACACTACCATTTGGTAATTATATTTATCTAATGTGTGAGTTCTAAACGCCCTTGAGATGTCTGCAATCCTAGTACCCAAAAGGGAAGTCACTGTCACCCTGTCTTTGTTCATCCTATGACTGAAGAAACTGTGTGTCTTACTTTGGAGTCATCAAGCTCTAAAATATTTTTTGTTTTTGGAGTGGTCTGACATACTGGAATTGTGGCTGTTTGCCCCATGGTAACTAATTGGTAAAGGTTAGATATTACGTAATGCAAATATTTGATACTGAGTTTTTGGTGAGTATTAGCCCTTACAGGTATAGGAAGCTTATGTAAAGATTTATTTACAGTTTCAGCATATGACATTACATAATGTGTCACAACTGGGTGCACAGCATGTTATGTGTTAGCCAAGTACCCACAGTCTGTTTTTTTTTTTTTTTTAAGATTGGGGCTCCATATCACTTAAGTTTTTGCACCTTTCACAAAGTTATTTGTGTTTAGTAAGTTTTCATTTTCTGTGAACATATGTCAGATGCTGTACTGCTTCAAAATACCTAATGCTTTAAGGCTAGCTACAGAGGGGTAACAAGTAGGCTGACCTTCCATTTTGTTCAGTGAGAAGTTAAACATGATTAGATTAACAGAGTGTTGCAGAGCTTAAATAAAATAGAGGTTTATTATCTAGCAATATATATATATTGGTGAAGGGGTCATAGTGTACTTGCATATAAATGTCTCTTTAGCTAACTGATAAGCACAGCTAAACAACCTTGGTTAACAATAATGTGCTTTTCTTCAGTGGCTGTGGCCTAAGTTACACAATGCAGCCCACTAAATCTGTTGCGACCTACTACAAGATGTGAACTACTTGGCTCTGCAAGTTATGCAGCAATGTGCATCTTGCTGCGTCAGTATGTAGCAAGAGCCTCTTTACTGATAGGAGTTGGGTTAGTTGGTTATTTCAGGAAAAATTATAACTGAATGTGCTTGTTTCAACCCTGCTGCATTAAGTGCAGCTCCTTGTAATATAAAATAAACAGGGAAATGTAGGAACCAATAAAAACAGCTAAAGCACTAATCAATAATGTTTATCTTCCTCAGAACTGCAGCAGTTACTCTTCTCCATCTAGAATAAGCACTACAGCTCTATATCACATATACACATGGCCAACTCTGGCTGTTTACTGTAACTCTGCAAAGTGACTAACAGAACAGTAAATAAATCCAGCAACACTGTTTGATTTGCTTAACAGCACAAAACCTTGGAATACATTCAAAACTGATTTAAATATCAAAGTACTGCTCAGAACCCCATAGAAATGCAGTGGAAATTCAGAGAAAACAGGGAAAATGTAGAAAAGTACAGAAAAACAACATACACAACTCAAAATCGTTTAATTATTTAGGAAATGAAAAATTGCAAAATAGAATCAAAAAGGTTTTTTTTTTTTTTTAATTTTGTGCACAGGGGAACAGCATCCATGAACAATATCAAGTTATTCAGAATGATCCTCTCACTAGCATGAATCCATAAAAAATAGCTTTTTTCAGGATAATATGTTAAATGATTAGTCTCCTTCAACTACATACTTGTGTTTGGCAGTCTGAATGCAAAACTGATATTTTATAATGACTAGACCCAGTGTAAATGTATTCCGAGAATGCTAAAATCATTAGTTTTGAGCACAGTATCCATTTATTATTGTAAATCACATGACACTAATAATACAGATACAATACTTTTGAAACCAATGCATTTAAATTTTAGATAGTATATATTTACTACAGTTATCTTTTAAAGAGTGAGGTGCTTGGCGTCTGTGTGAATGTAATATATCAATGATACTGTGGCTGTATCATTAAATTGAAGTCATCAGTAGCTTCTCAGTGTTTCTTTTGACTTCACCATCAATGCAGCTTCAGAAACGTTGATGCTGAGTGCACATCATGTTGAACATCTATTCATTCATTTATCTTGACAATGTGAGTACTAATTGCAACAGATTACAGAAGATGGTCACTATTACAATTATAATTGAGTCAAAATTCACTTGATTATAAGTAGCTCCAGACATGTTAAGAAAAAAAGTTTGTGTGCCAACATTCTAAAGCTGCAAAAAAATATCTATTTTGGTCATTAAGAAGTTCATTGCTGACTATACTTTAGCTAAGCACTAGGACTGAAGGAACCACCCCAAGCACTTCATTTTTATCCCAGTGATTTTGTATTGAAGCTTATAGCAGCAATGTAAACATATAGCAACAGAACATCTCAGCCTGATAAAAATAACCCTTAGTATGTTATTTGCATCATCACTGCAGTCTGTTGCAGTTTAAATTTGGTATGTGTGTGCATGTAAGCTTTTATTTATTAGTATGGACAATGTATTACCTTTCTTACCTTTTTGCCACAAGCTGTGACTCTTACTACTTTATTCATAGACAGAGTCACCATCCTTTCTTCAGATGGTTACCTAAAGAAGAATACACTGCTTTGCTATGGTACACTATAAGAATCTTAAAACTTCTACAGAATTGTCCTTTCAAGTTGTCTTCTTTCCAAGAATCCAGCCTTATGTTTGATCACAACATTCAGTCAGTGCTCACATAATGGAAAATGTTCATTTTTCTCAAACAGGTAGAAAGCTATTTATGTATTTGTTTGTTTGTAAACTTCACTTTCTTTAGTTGTCTTGAAAGCAGCAAACAACTGCATAAACAATCTTTTCAAGTTGTCCAGATGTACTACATAGGCAATTTTATTGTTGCAAGAAAGAGAGATCATAGAAACTTGACAGCAATGATTGCCATCTGCATATTTTACTGCCTTTCCAATAAATAAATATAACACAGCACAGACACACAAATGATTCACTAAGTCCACTTTGACTATCCTGGTGCAGTAACATAAATTATAACACTGTAAAATATTACTTGGAGTGGATTGACTTTCTAACTGTAACTTAGTCACTAAGTCTTTAAACAATGTAAAAAAATATATATATACATACACACACACACACACATATATATATACATATATATATATATATATATATATATATATATAATATGTATATGTATACACACACACACACACACACACATATATATATATATATATATATATATATATATATATATATATATATATATGGGTCTATATCAGATGAACGAAAAATCAGTTCATCGAACACGTAAAGATGAAAGCTTCACGGACATCAAAAATGGTATTGTGGGGTCTCAGTACAGTGAAGAGTTGGGTATTTGCCCTTTACTCACTGTAGTGTGATCTCAGAGTTAGAATATATATTTAGCGGGGTGTGTGGGGGGCTACCAATTTCAATTTCCGTGATGTTTCGATTATTCTGTATTCGATGAACGGATTTTTCATTCATCTGATATAGACCCATATATATATATATATATATATATATATATATATATATATATAGATATATATATATATATATATATATATATATATATATAGATATAGATATATATAGATATATAGATATATAAAATGTATGTATATATATATATATATATATATATATATATATATATATACATATGTGTGTGTGTGTGTGTGTGTGTGTGTGTGTGTGTGTGTGTGTGTGCGTGCGTGTGTGTCTATGTTTTTAGACCCACAGCTTCCCTTGAAGCTACTCTATAGTCCCTCCCCTATTACACCTAGCGTCTGATAAGTGTTTTCAAAAACAACAGGCGCTATTTTTGAATCCGCATTGCAGCTGTCGATATCCCTAGGGATTTTGCGACCCAAATGTAAATGAGTTTTTATACTGTAATTATTTGAGGGTTCTTAGAGTTTTAACTTCTGGACTTGTTCTCTTATGCTTTAGTTATACTTCCTACCATACAGTTCATTTGTTGTTGATGAGGACAAAACTCTATTTGTTGCTATTTTAGAGATAATCTTTGTAGAGACTTGATCGTAGTTGTATTTGACTATGTAAGTTACTGTGGGAGAATTAGCCTATGGTTAGATTTGTCTAGATTCCTTGCATACATATTTTACGTTTTAGACCTGTTTCAAAGCTTACTTCTCCTGCCTATAACTCTCTAATTTTGCTGTCTTCTACTCTTTAGTTTTTAACTATACACCAGATTGCAAATTGAACTCCCTTCCCCACACTGAGTTCTCAGCTTGTTGGAGGAGGGGAAGAAAGAGACTGTGCATGAAAAATATAAAAGAAAATACAGCTAGTGTAGGTTAATCTAATTTAAAATCCTTATCTAGCAAAGTCCCTTTCTCCATTGTTTTAGTCATTGTACTTTTTGAACATAGAACAATGAGTACATCGCCAGGGACAACAGCTGTTTGATATCCCCTTACCATATGTAGTCCCAACCCTCCACAGCCCTACTCTTATTTATATAAGTCTACTAATAAATCTAGTTATTTTCTGGCTATATGCTAATTAATTCCATTTATCCACAGGCTTTCTAATTTGCTACAGCCTAATTCCATGATAGAATATTTACATTAATAAGCACAAAATTTAAGCAAGTAAAGTAGCTGTATGGGTCCTTTTGTTTTTTGATCATACCTCTGTCTCATTTTTTTACAGATAGTTTTTCTTTTCTGCTTTTCTTTCCCAGAGTTTCTGCCCCACTCCATTCTTCCTCACTATGCACAGACTCACTCCGCTCCCCTACCATGCTCCCATTTCCCACCGACCCCTACTACTCCTAGCTTAATAGTCCTTAGCCACTCCCACTTTACACATTCACCTATCATTTCGCACATAATACTCCCTCCTGTCCTCTACATATTTTTCCAACACCATAACCTTGCCTCCCTTAACCCTTCCCTTGTTTTAAACATTTTAGCTTCTAGTTCCTATAACTCACTTCTATTAAACAGCTATATTGTCATTATTCATGTCACTTCTTTGCAGTATTTCTACCATTCCTTATATCTACATTCTACCTATTATTCCTCACTCTCCCCCTTTCACAATGATACCTGAAAGACTAACCTCTACCTCTCCACTCCTATGCATATTCTTATCTCTCTATGCTCTGGCTAAACTTACAATTCTTGACACTACTTCTGTTCCCCCTAAACCTACAAGTATCACATGCTCTCCACCTCCTCATTCAAACCATTACTCTGATATCTCCTCCAGCCTCTTCCCTTTACACCAGCTGCTCTACTCTAAGCTAAAAATTTTATCTACACCCTGCCATGCCTTTTACCAACAAACCCACTTCAATATACTCAGAAGCAAATATTTACTTGCAGCTATCTATTCACATCTACTCTCCACAATTCCTCTTAGTGGGGATATCCAACCTAATTCAGGGCCCACCTTAGATATCAATTCATCTCATCCTAACATCCACAAGTCACTAAAACTAGTAACAATTTCTAAAGCATTTGAAACACAATCTCATATTTTCACACCTCTACAGCCCACCTGTATATAATTTCCACCACAGAATCCTGGTTAAAGCCAGCAATAAAAGACTCTGAATTCCTCCTTCCAGGATTTGCACCATTAAGCTAGACAGACTTCACAAAAAAGGAGGTAGCATTGTCCTCCTTTACCCTAGTTCTTAACAGTTTACCCCCTTTTCTGATGCTATTCCACAATTATACAATGCAGAAACTCTAATCTCATTTCTAAAGATAAATGATTCCAAAAAAACTATGTATCGTTGCTCTTTGCATTCCAACTGGTAATAGTAAACTCATACATAAAAACATATTGGCCTGGATCTCTGACACAGTCAAAAATGAAACTATCATACTTTGTAATGTGAATGTTAACTGGTCCATTATCTGTTCTAAACTCCCCTCTAGTAACATCGATCTTTTCCATTTCTCCCAAGTAATGACATCTCCTACTAGATATAACAAAGATCATATGGAATGTTCTATATTAGATTGAATACTGGTCAGTGACCCAAATAAAATCTCTTCAGTAGGTATCCTCCCAAATACTTTTAGTGATCATCTGCTTGCCTTTGTTCTCAGACCATTCTTTGACCCTCACACTTTCACAAACCTACTGAAAAATATGAATTGGAATATCCTAAAAAAATCTTCTCCTAGACAAGGCAATAAACTACTTTAATAGTCAATTTCTACAAACACTAAATAAACTTGCTACTCCTCATATAAAAAGGAGAAAAGCCAGTTACGACCCTTGGCTAACAAAAAACTACAATGCAATTATAGCATACAAGAGATAAATACTGGAAACAATGGCAAAAAGACAAAGACCGTATTACACAACAACCCTTTAGGCAACTCCACAACCAAGCTAAAAAGGAAATAACCAAAGATAAAAAAGAATACTGCCTAAAATTTCAGTAGAGCCACAAGAAAAAAAAAACAAACATTTGGTCAACCATAACCTCACTTCTAAACCCAGGTTCTAAAGCCCAGCCTACCCATTTCCAAACAAAACTCATCCTGACATTGCAAATCTTTTCATCACCCATTTCATAAATACTACATCCATCGTCACTTCCAATTTCAAGAAATCAAAATGACGCTAACACTTCCACTATCATTTCTTCATCAAAATCCTCTTGAGTCCTCAGAAATCTCCATATCTATTTTTAGCTCCTTCTCCCTAAAATCCATTCCCACTGCCACAATAAAATGGCTACTTCTCAAACTTAATCCAGACTCTAATGCAGCTGATCTACCCACAGAATTCCTAAGAATAGCTGCAGATGCAATTGCATATCCCATTAGCATACTTATAAATAGATCTATCCTTGAATCTTATGTCTCTAATACCTGGAAAATGTCATATATTTACCCCTCCACAAAGGTAGTAACCCATCAGACCTATCCAATTATCTACCAGTTGCTGTTCTCTCCCCTATCTCTAAGATTCTCAAAAAATGTAAATGGACTCAACTCCTTAATTATCTCATCGATAGTCATATTCTGACTCCTACACAGCACTGTTTTAGGCCAGGTCACAAAGCTAGGGACTCTGATCAATATGTCTCATCTAATTTCCTAGATCTTTCTAAAGCCTTCAATACCATTTCTCACCCCCTTCTTCAGATAGACTCTCCCAAATTGGTCTTTCGCCCCACCCACTCAACTGGTCTCTCGTTATCTATCCAACAGGCAACAAGCAGTCAGATGGAACACCTTTGTCTCCTCATCTCACCAACCCCACTGGTGTTTATCAAGGGCCCATCTTAAATCCTCTATTACTTATTCTATTAATAATCTACACTTATCTCTTACCCAAGGCTCTATTATTGAATATGCAGATGACTCCACAATCATTTGCTCCACTGATTCCTTACCCAAGCTGCAACAAATTACTTAAATAGTATTTTCCTCAGTTGAAAATTGGCTTATAAAAATAATTTGCTTCTCAAGCCGAACAAAACCAAGCATATAGTTTTCCTTCCAAAGGAAAACTCTCTCTTAAACAAAGACCAAATTTCTATTCTCTCTCAGAACAAAACTCCTGTTGAAATAGTTGCCCATACTAAATTACTGGAGGTTAATATAGATGAACACTTAAAATTTGATCTACATGTTCGACATACCATTAAAAACTCACTAAAAACTCAAATTGCTATATAGATACAACTTCCTTAAGCTTACCACAAAAACGAACCTAGCTATTACTTATCTTCTTCCCTCTCTTACCTATGGTGCTCCATTATTCACTAACTTATTCTCCACCCTGAAGTCAAAATTAGAAACATGCTACAACGAAACAGTTATATTTGCCATTAATGCTTCTTACTCTTCTCATCACTGCATAGCTTTACACTCTCTAAACTGGCTTGAACTACCACATTATCTCTCCTATTTTCAATTAATCTCAGCCCATAGAGTAGTGCATAAACCTACCGTATGTCCAACTCTCAGTTCCTTATTCAGCAACTATCTTCCCAACAGGTCCCTTAGATCTAAGAATAAACATCTGTTGCAAATACATAAACCAAAACATCCTGCTGGCCAAGGTTTATACTCCTACTCTGTAGCTAGACTCTGGACTCTCTACCTCTCACTGTTAGATCCAACCCACAAATTGCTGCTTTTAAAACTTCATTACATAACTATTTCTGTTCCATTTGGAATGATAACTGCTCTATACCCCCTGCATCTAAACTCTAACCATATTCCTTTCTCTCTACTCTTACTTTTAACCCACCTTAAATTAGCCTCTAACTATCATATAATCTAGTTGCTCATATTCATATAACAAACTTTATCTTCACCTCTACAGTTCTATTTCTTTTTCCCTTCAAATCTCCATTTCCTGCAATTTTCCCTGTTTTCTTATTATCTTTTCTATACCTATATATGTCTACTTCAGCCTCTCAAAATGCTCCTGCATATCCCCCTTTTCCTTTAATTCTGCCTCTTTACCTTCACCACTTTCTCCCAAAAGATATCTTTCCCTTTATTCTTGACTTCTGTGTATGCACCTCCTGAATGTTATGCATGATTTTCATGTTCATAATTTTGCTATATCTCTGAAGTCAATAAGCCTGTTATAATTATACTTTCATTTCTGTTTATTTCACACTCTCTTCACATGTAAACATTTATGTATGAATTCACTACTGTTTGTAATTTGAAAGTATTTGAGGTTAACTTGTCTGTATACATTATAATTGCTCTTTATTATTACTTGTTTTGTAGCTTTTCTTCTCGTGCCTCAACTGAAAATGGGCTCCAAAGGCCCAGTGGACTATCCTGGTAAACAAATGCCAATAAATAAATAGATAAAAATAAATGTATAATCTTTGTGTGTGTGGGGGTCTACTTTAAAATGTCAACCTACTGGAATTTTGACTTTCAAATCATTGAAATGACAACACTGAAACTTCAGAATGCTAAACTCCTGGATTGTTGACATTTTACTCTGCAAAACTAACCACTGTGCCACCAATGACTACTATATGAACAGAAGCAAACTAAACTCTCCATCATGGTGGGCTTTGCCTCCTACACACCCCCTAACTAAATATATCAACTCTGAGATCACACTACAGTGGAGAACAGGGCAAGGCTCACTATGGTGGCCCAGCGGTTAGTTTTCCCGACTAAAATTGTGATGTTCTGGGAGTTCGGCTCTCTGAAGTTTTGTTGTTCTCGTCTTGACCTTATGAATTTTGATTAAGTGAAATTTCAATGCTTACCTGTGAGTTTGTGTGTGTGTGTGGGTGTGTGTGTGTGTGTGTGTGTGTGTGTGTGTGTGTGTGTGCGCACGCACAAAAAAAGAATAATATGCCTGAAGAAAATACAGTCCAAACTAAATATATTCCATAAGTAATAATCATTAAAAAGCTACATAACATCACAAAAATATTTATCTTGATAACATAACATGACAAAATTCAACATTCATATTTTTCTGAAAAGAGTAGCTTATAAACTAACACATTTATCAAAAACATGTAAAATGTTGAAAATAACATTTAATATCCATTCTTTATGCATTCTTGAAAACTATAATTCAGTGTAATCTTAAAAATATAAAAAGGTGAATATCATTCAAAATGCATACAACTGGATATACATACAATAGAATTTAATTGCTACATTCACTTTTTGCATATTCTTGAACTACCGATGCAGTTGATAGCATTGCATTTCATTGCTTCCCCACACATTAAACCTTGTATGTAAAGGAAAATACATCATATAAACTTTTAATTATAACTAAACACCTTTTACAAGAAGCATTTATCCAAACATTTCTGATCACTATTATGAATAGCTTTATAATATCCAAATACATAGCCTTTAATTTAAACCACACTTCAGACTCTCCCTATTGCATTGAGTGAAATAATTAAAATAATCCCCTTACAGACAGACTGTATAATAACCCATTAAATATTTTTTACTAAATCTTGAAGTAAACAATTAGAAATTAAATGTCTTCAAAATAATACAAAACTGAACAGTCATTTATAATAATCACTCTCTGACTAATCTTGTAAAATTAACATATTAACAATGTTCATTCTCTATTTTGGATAATCTTCCAATTATATCACAGTATGTTGAATGGTGCTCATGTTGCGGTTTTTATTATACTATTGGCAGCAGCCATACAGAGATAACCAGAACATCATACCCTGTAGACACATTTCTATTATTATATATCTGGATTAACAGTGTATGCATCAATCACATTCCCCCAGATTCAGCAAACGTCCGTGCAGAAATAACTTATTCCTGCATGGAAGGGACCATTTCTGTGCAGCACGACAGCGCACCATGCATATGTATGAAGGAGCACTGCCATGCTGTAATACATACATGGGGATGTGTACGAGCACAGGGGGCATGTTTGAGAGAAGTGCTTTCACAATACACATGCCCCCTGCACAGCAAAATTGCCGTACTGTATTTTCAAAAAAGCGAGATCGCTTGTTACACCTCTCAACCCATTAGAGTAAAAAATCTGGACAAAGCCATAAATGACAACTCTGAAATATTGCCATTACAAACTTAGAAAGTTGATAGAATAACAGGTCTAGCATTAGCATGAATTTTCTGAAGGATGTGAAGTATAAAATGCAAATGTCTGTCATTACTGTCAAACTTCAATCTTTAATGATGTGCCAGAGCGCCACAAGTTTATGAAAAGTGGACCAAGAATATAATGCAAATATCTAGACATACTTTGAAAAGTTATATGTCATCAACATTTGGAAAGCACAGCCCCCAACAAATAAATCTTTTTTTTTTTTTTTCACATGTACAATAAAGTTTAAGCGTAGCTGCACAGGTGTGCCCATTGCTTAGCTATTCTTAGCCCAGCTGAAACTGCACGATAAGTTAAATAGCAATAAACACCCATCTTAAGCAATAGTGTAGTGGTTAGAGGGTACACCAGTCATGGAGTCATACATGGCCTGAGCCTCACTGAAGCTATTTCCATTTTGTATGTGAAATCATTACAATTTTAATTTATTTGTATATTTATGTAGGAGGTAACTTATATTTCTCCACCAGAGTAGTGTATTAGCCCAGATGTGAGGTGTCAGTGTAATAAAGCTGTGAAACCCCCATATAAACACAAGTGCCCCATGCAGTATAGTCACACAAGAATAAATGTAATGAAAGCACATTGGGGGATGTCAGGGAAGGTAAACAAATTTATATGTCATGAATGATACATCATACAGGTGGTAGTCCATAAAATTAAACATAAGCAATGCTAAGCATTGTGTAAATATAAATGATAAGCAATGAGTAGCCAGCTAAGCAATGAGTAGCCCAGCTAAGTGGATTTGCCCATTGGTAAGCAATGCTAAACCTGCCCCTTTAAGCACTGCCAACCTTAGCTAAGCAGGTTTTCCCGTAGCTTAGCTTAGCACAGCATATTCAAAACCGTCCAATCATGACAAAGGGCAGGAAATCATCCATATTTAAACCTTGAAGGTGGGAATACAGCTCAAAACTGGTTGTAGCTCCCCACTGTAGGCAGTATGGCAGGTGTTGGAGAGTGCATGCTCTTTCAGGTGCAGTGCTGGGGCATACAGGAGTCCAAAGTTATGGTAGGACTCCTTGTAAGAAAAACATGATGTGAGACTGCTGCAGGGTTAGTACCAGGGCTCCCAATACAAAGCAGAAGCTTGGGAAAGTCTCACCCATGATCTCACCAGTGCCACTGGTATCCCTCAGACTGGTGAGCAGGTCCAGCACCATTATGCTGACTTGAAGTGGAGGAAGGGGGAGGTCTTGGAACAGTGGGTCCAAGAAGTAAGACAGAGGGGTGATGTCCCAGCAGTGTGTAAGTATTCATAGCAATAACTGTTCACCAAAGTCCAGCCTGTGTACGTGATGGATAGGTATGGATAAATGTTTCTCTATATTCATTACAGCTCTAGCTGAGCAGGATGCGAAGCAGGAAACCCATGCCAGCAGGTTACAAAGGCTGCGTCGCGAGGCTGGTGAATAACAATCTAGCTTGTACTATTCATACCAAATAAATATAAAGGTGTAGAATGTCACCTGGCATTATTAAAATGGGTATGGTTTCTACTGAATAAAGCAGACAATATTACAGTAATAGTCTCATATAGGTCATATATTAATAAAACTGTAATTGCCTGTGAATAAAATTCTAAACCCTGGACTGATTGTGTTTACTCTGGTATGATATGATTTGAAATGTGTACAGGTTATACATAGCAACTATAGCTCTGAAAGCATTAAACAATCAAGTGTCATCTGACAAAGTTAGTGCCTCTATAGCACATGAGATTAACTCATATTACAAATGTCACTCACCAAGATCTGATATCTGAATTGTAATGTTGTGCTAACCACTGTTTTCCACACTGTGCTATTTGAACAGGTATATATAGGAATATATGTATAAGAATTTTGTAATTATAAAGTCAGTTCGTACAACAAAAGAAATCATTCAAGAAAGGAGCAGTTTCTCAATAGTTCTCTCTGATGAAACACACACTTGTTATATTTTTAGCAGAAACAGCCACAGTTCAAATCCCGCTAGTGGTAGTAAGCTGTATGCATAATTTCAACTAGGATTGTGAAAATGTGTAGAAACAGTCAGGTAATATTAGCAAACATTCCCTGCACAGGTCTTCCAGGTAAGAGAAGGTATAAAGTAGATAAGAAGGCTGTAGTTATACTGTGTCCAACACCCTTGGTCCAACCCTAAGGCTGCAAATGACAGCAAAATAAGTACATACAAGTGATCTCCCCCAAGAAATATTCAAAAGTGTCATGCTGTCACAGCTACAGGTCCCTGCTAACAACAACCAGAGTAACTGATAGAAATCAAGGCAGAGTGTGTCAGTAGCACACACACACACACACACACACACACACACACACACACACACACACACACACACACACACACACACACACACACACACACACACACACAGTATGAGTGCACATATGTGACCTGACTATGGGAATATGGGTAGAAACAGTCATGTAGCATTAGCAAACATTTCCTCCACAGGTCTACAGGGTAAGAGAAAGTTCAAAGTAAGCTATAAGACAGCAATAATTATACTGTGTACAAACATACCACTGCCCAACCCAAGGCCATAGGTTGTGGTAATCATACCTGCAGAGTAATGAGTAGAGCAATGATCATTAAAGCTGTGACCACTGCAATAATCTACATTTGTTAACTGACATCTCTCTTTCTCTCCCCCACCTTATCTTCACCAATAATCTAAACACATAAATGAATGGGTATGTTTTCCACCAAACCTTCTGTTGGGACATGTGTCCTGTTGTTCTACAAATGTTGAAATTTATTTCAATTAATGTTCGCTGTTCAAATACTATCATTGGTGGCCTGTTGCTATCAATGTAACCTGCATGCTGGTGTAATGCCCACTGTGGTTCCATATATGCTTGTGTTCTGTTGGCAATGCAAATGTTCCAAACCTGTTAATTTGGCTTAATGGGAATCCTCATGCATGCTGTTATAACTAATCCTGGAATGTGTTTACCATTACTAACCAACATATGTTCTAAAACTGAAACACCATAGCACATCAGGGAAGGACGATCCCGGCGGATCTGCCACTCCCACCACATCTGGCCATGGCACTGGGACCCAGCACATCTGGGACCTACCCAGAGACCTCCTCATTTCCTGGTCTGGTACCACCTGCAGGTGGAATCGCCTCAGGGGATGGGGCTCACTCCTCCAGGTGCTGTCGCTGACAGGATCCTGGCACCTGAAGCCAGGTCCGGTGTCTGGTCCGTAGCAAGCTCCACAAGGAATTTGGAGATCTGTTACACCTGTTTGAGGGCCACATGGCACAATTAGAGGGTCAGCCTGCCCCTTCTGCTCAGCCCCCCAGCACAGCCACCTTTGGGGCCGTGAAGGTGCATTGGTGACTGCCCATGGGTGGGACTTCAGTCCCACTGTATCCATTTGGGGGCTTGTGGGCTTCCAATTACCAAACACCCCTCCCTGTCCAAGGTGTTTACCCACATATGTGTCATATACCACCCCTGTATGCTATCTTGTCTGTTTTGTCTGTCTTTCTACTCAACCTACCTCCCCAAATATACCTATTATCCTTCCCCAACATCCCACTCACACCTTAAAAAAAAGGGGGCAATCTGTTCCAAAATAAAATTTTGATCCGTACATAGATGTCCATTTTGCATGTGTCCATTGGACACATGTAATCTTGTCTAATTGGCTTCATAACACATTATTGTTGTCCTCACTCCTCTCTCTCAGGGGTTTGAGTGTCCAAATGTACCTCCAAATATGCCCAGCTGTTGCTGTAGAAGAAATGGACAGCTATGGATCTTTGCTACATCCATCCTGCACATCCCTAGCTATCTTTCATATTGTTTCAACCTGTTTGTGCCCTCTTTTTTCATCACTTTCCTATCATCCCTTTTTTCTTTTCTTTTAAAAAAATTAGCATGGAGTAAGCGGGAGTAAGCAGTAGAAAGTGGGAGTAAGCCTGTTTGCATGGTACTAAGTGATGCCTACACAAATTAAGCACTTTTTAAGGGTAACTATGTAGTCATAGTTAACTGGAAGTAAGCATTGCTTACCGCCAAGAAAACCCATGCAAACCCACTTACAACTGCTTAGAAGTGCAATAATCACTCTGTATCCAACAGCTCTTGTTCTGCCCAGCAATAAAATAAACACATCTTGCACCAAGGACCCTGCACAGCATAATCACAGCAAGTTACCACTAAGCCATCTGAGCTGTGAACATGGGGGATGTTTATTCAAACATGTCATGCAGCACAGTCATTCAAAAGTAGGGAAAATGAGGTCTATATTAGAACATTGACTTTTTAAAACGTCAAATGTTCTAATACCGACCCCTATTCAGCGAATACTGACAATATCGAACATGCAGAACAGCGACTTTAGAAGGATTTTCTAACCACTTTGGCAATGTGATTATCAAAGGAGAGATTACTATCTACTTGGGTCCCTGGGTCCCTTATTACGTCTTCCATATTTAGGGTCTACCACCTATGTGGTAGTTTGTAGGTACTTTGTGTTTTCCAAAGGTGATGACTATGCACTTTTTGGCATTTAGCTTGAGGCCATGGTTTGACACCAGGTATCTGTCTCAGTGAGGCCCTTTTGGAGGATGTCTGTGTCAGCTGGAGAGTCAATTATAGCCCGTAGTTTGCAGTCATCTGCGAACTTGAGCAGGCAAAGTCCTCTGAGAAATATATTTATTTATTTATTTATTTTATTATTTATGTATATTTATTTTATTATTTATTTATTTAACTTTTTTTACCGGGAAAGTCCAACTGGACACAGGTCCTGTTTCAGGAGAGGCCCAGGGAGAAAAGCTCCATGAGTAACAGTAAAATTTCATGCACACATAATAAAGTATCAAGTAAACAAAATGTAGTATACATAAGAACATGCAAATCTGTTACATCTTGACAACAAAACCTGGGGTTTGAACATAGCTACAACTATTTGTAGGTATGACTTATGTCAAAATATAAGGTTAAGGCAGGTCGACAGGAACAAATGATTAAACACCAGGGAGAAGTTGGATATGTTTTGGGTATACTGTGATGTATCAGAGTACTCATGAGGAGTTAGATCAGGAACATAGCCACTTATTTTTTAGATAAGCTTTAAGTGATAGCTTAACGTGGTTAGTGGATGAGACTGAGAGAATGGAGTTAGGAAGGGAGTTCCATAAACGAGATATATAGTTGGAAAATAAAGATTCTCCTGCAGTGTTATTGGTCTTGGAGATGGTGAGTAAGTTCTTGTTGTTAGAGTAAAGTGGTTTGCTGGAACTGTAAGGAAGGATGATATTTTGTGGTGCATTAGTTCTAGTTGATTGTGTTACAATTTTGAGAGTTAGAGAGAGTTGGTTGTAATGAATAATGTTGGGAAGCTCAAGCCAGTCTAGTATCCTTAAAGTTGTACAATGATGTGTTCTATATGGCAGTCAGATATAAACTTAGCAATTTTATTATACCATGATTCTAGCTTAGATAAGTCAGTTTTCCTTAGATTACTTAAAACTGGAGAGGCATATAGCAGAGTGGAGAGCAGATGGGTTTGTGCTAATGTAATGTTGGCCATTGTGGTCAGGAACCTTTTGTAGATATATAGATTTCCAAGTTTCTTATGGACTTTTTTTATAGTTAGGGAGACAAGTAACTCAAATTTTAGGGTATTGTCTATTTCAACTCTAAGAAGCTTTGTACAGGTTGGTGGGGAGATCACAGTATTGTCTTTGTCTATTATGTTAAATGTTAGGCATGAGATAGGTGACTTGTTAGGTTGGAAGAGTAATAATTTAGTTTTGTTTGGGTTCAGGATTAGATGGGGATTGTGTAACCATGTTTCAACAGAAGTGAAAAATTCCTGAGTTTGAGATTGAAGAGCTGATAGAGAAGTAGCAGCACAGATACGTGTTGAATCATCTGCATACTGTATTATAGAACCATGTGGAATAGGTGTGTGTAGATTATTAGTCACAGATAAGTGTTGAATCATCTGCATACTGTTATAGAACCATGTGGAGTAGCTGTGTGTAGATTATTAGTAAAGAGGGAGAAAAGGAGAAGGCACAAGATAGATCCTTGGGGGACACCAATGGATAAAGGAAGGCATGGAGATAGGTCACCCTTCCATAGAACAGATTGTCGATGGCCAGATAAATAGGTATGAAACCATGCTGTGGCAGATGGTGAGAAGGACAGTTCAGTTAGTACATCTATTAGTTTGGAATGGGAGACCATATCAAAAGCTTTTGATAGGTCTAGAAAGATGGCTGATACAATGTTATTGTTATTCCTGTGATGGTTTATGCTATTAGTGAAGGATAAGAGAGCTGTAGTGGTACTATGTGATGGGTGAAACCCATGATGAGTGTTTGCAAGAAGGCTATTTGTTAGTAAGAATTTCATGACCTGGAGATGAATACATCTTTCGGGTAGCTTAGAAAGAGGTGAAAAAATAGCAATTGGCCAATAGTTCGTCAGTTCTGTGGAAGGTCCCCCTTTATAAAATGGGATTACATGTGAAATTTTCCACAGTTGAGAGACCTTGTTTTGAAGAATGGATAAATTTATAAGAATTGATACTGGGAAGGCTATAGATTTAGCTGCAATTTTGAAGTATTCACCGGGTAAGTTATCTAAGGCAAGTAAGTGTAGTAGGTTTTAGTTTCTGTAGTAGTTTTTTTATAGTGGTTGTAGGAACTGGAAAGAAAGTGATTGAGGCATTGCTATTTGTAGACTTCCCTGCTTTTGTATCAGGAGGATGAGTTTGCTGTTTGGAAAGGGCAATTATAGATTCAGTAAAATGTTTGTTAAAAATGGTAGCTATGCTATTGGAATTGTTGTGGATGTTTGGCGTTGTTGTAATAGATTTTCCTGGGTGAAGGACTGAGTTTATAGCTGGCCAGAATTTTTGAGGGTTTTTTTATATGTGTTTTGAATGTTATGATAGAAATTTATTGTATCCTGTTTTATCTGTTTTTTTTTTTGTCTTATTTCTAAGTTCTACTGTTGTTTAGAAACTACTGTGCTAGTCTTACTCCATAGTTCCCATGGTTTATCTCTAGTTTTCAGAAGGACCCTAGTGCTCTGCTTAGCCAGGGGGCATAGTTTGAGTTTACTCTGATAGTTCTAACAGGAGCATATGCATTTAAAATATCTAAGAAAGATTTATTAAAGTGTTTCACTGCATCATCTAGGTCAAGGTATTAGAGTGGAGTCCAACTGCACCTTTGTAGGTCAGCTAGGAAGTTGTCAAGATTAAAGTTATGTTTTTTTCTGGGTTGTTTAAACATAGTAAGTTTTGGTGGGAATATGTGTTGTCATATAAGAAATGTGGGTAGGTAGTCACTCAGACCATCAGGAAGGCAACCTGATTGGAATGAGTAAGAGGAGTTATTTAGTAATATCCAATCCAAGGTGGATTGTTTTTTACTAGCTTTATCTATTCAGTTAGGTTCTTGAATAGTTTGTGTAAAACCATGCAAGTTTATGTGATGGATGGGGTGATCTGTATCACATGCAAACCAGTCTAAATTAAAATAGCCCAGTATGAATGTTTTGTGACTAAGAGTACTACTTGCCCAGTGCAACAGACATTCTATAACTGGGACATTATTTCCAGGTGGGATATAGCAGCCAATTATATTAAGTGTTTTTCTTGAATTTATGGTTAGTGTAGTATAGATGATTTCAATTAAAAAGATCATCTCTACTTGACTCCAAGTAGACTATTCTCTATCTGTTAAACGTAGCACTTGCTCCTACAGTACTTATTACCTTGA
Organism: Protopterus annectens; assembly: GCF_019279795.1. NCBI lineage: Eukaryota > Metazoa > Chordata > Ceratodontiformes > Protopteridae > Protopterus > Protopterus annectens. The sequence continues at coordinate 418,072,892 of NC_056727.1, read as the reverse complement.
TACGGCACTCTTGTCATAGATAGTACCCCAAAAAAGGCAACCCCCCATTTCTCGGTCACCCACGTCCCCCGGAATCTTTTTTAAAGTTTTTTTGTCTATTCCTTCTAGCATGTCGAGGGATCAGTTGCTAGCGTCCTCTCCTGCTCAGCTGGTGAACCTGGGAATATTGAGGCAATGTTACAATTGCCTCATGTACACAGACAACCCTCTCCTCCTCCCACAAAACACAAATACATGCGAGAGATGCAACTACACGGCCAAACTGGAGGCTGAGCTCTCTCAACATAGGACTGGCAAGACCAGTCAGGAGGAGAAGGTTACCACACACACTATAGACCCAGTCTCACATATTACCATTACAACCTCAAATCATACACATAAACACACAAAGACATACTCGGAGGCTCTGATCAAAATCTACCAAAACAGCAGAGGCCACCAAAGCAGACACCCAAACAACCACCACCTCAGAACACAACACCTGCAACACATAGACCTCACAGTCAGAGTGTCAAACAGTCACAGCCCTTAAGGCCAAACACAATGCCAGACACACTAGTCATTGGTGACTCCATAGTCAGACACACTGACGCCCCGCCACCAGACTGAGTAAGGAGAAGGTCACAGTAAGCTGCCTGTCGGGCGCTAGAATCCGCCACATAACGCAAGCACTCAGGTCTCTCAACAGCAGGTACAAATATGATTCAGTCATTGTCCACGCTGGTGTAAACGACCTGAGACGCACCTCCTTGGACTACATGAAAAGAGACATTGAGGAGCTCTCTGATTATGTAGCCCAGACAGGTATGACCCTGACCTTGAGCAGTATCCTACCTTCACCAAGAATGATGCCACAATACAGAGATAAGATGATCAGCTTTAACAATTGGCTTAAACACTGGTGTCATTCAAAGGGGATCCAGTGTCTGTCTGCCTGGGATGACATGCTGGACAAGCCACGCTGCTTCATGAGGGACGGCTTGCACCTGTCACCCTGGGATTCCGGATATTGGCAAAGGCTCTTGCCACCCCATAGTGCCTTTTTAGGCAAGGCTCAAATTCTAAACCTACCACCCTAGAACACAAAAAGGAAAAAACTAAGGGTAATGCTGCTCAATGCCAGAAGTCTAAATCTCAAAATGCACGACTCGAGGCCCTTCTCAGTATGGAGAACATCGATGTCTGTGCTGTGACAGAAACCTGGTTCAAGGCTCCTGAGAGCACCCCGCTATCAGGTTTTACCTCATATCATGCTCCGCCCCAAAATCTGGACAATACCAAGAAAGGAGGGGGTATCCATATTCATCAAGGACACCCACACCTCAAGACTGGTGGCAACGCACGATGCATCGGAGACCATCCAGGTGCAATTAACCATAGGCAAGACTGCTCTGCAAATTGTAGCATGTTACAGGCCACCCTCACAAACTCAGGAACCTCACATGGCCTTCCTGAAAACACTAGAGGATAAATGTATCACCAAACACCATCATACTAGGTGACTTCAATTACCCTAATATAGACTGGGAACACTACTCAAGCCCAAACACCCTAGCCCAAAAGTTCCTGGAATTCATAAACTCAAATGCCATGGAACAACTAGTCACCATCCCCACAAGAGGAGATAACATACTTGATCTCATCATCACGAACATGGGAGCACAATGTTCAACACCGAGGTGTACCCTCACTGGTGAGATCAGACCACAAACTAATCTCACTGGAGGTCCTCATCCCACCCCACCTGAAATAAAAAGACCACAGTAAAGAACTTCTCAAAGCCGACTTCACACTTCTAAAGACTAGTGTGGTCTCCTTTAAGGCCCCGAGCCGTGGAAAACAGTACTCAAGCCGCTGAATCACTTACAAATGCCTTCTACCAGCACCTGCAGGACTGCATGGATAAGGCAATCCCAAGCAAAACAAAGACTCTTTGTACCAAAGGCAAGCATCCAGTCTGGTGGACCCCAGCCATAAACAAACTCTACAACAAAAGGAGGAAGCTACTACAAGATAGAGCAAAATCCTTAAAAGGTAAGACACCCTTGATCACTATAAGTAAAAACTAAGAGCTCTCATAAAATCATCCAAAGCAAATTTCGAGAGAAAATAGCTAAAGACTCAAAAGACAATCATAAGGCCTTCTTTAGCTATGTTAGAAACCTGGGAGGAAACTCCCAGATATGCTCAGAGCTAGTTCAAAATGATGTGAAGATTACTGATCCTACAGACATTGCCAACATACTGGCTGACAGGTTCAGTGCAAACTCCCCTCCCCAAAAGGAGAGATATCTATACCAAACGATTGCAGCCCCCAAACATCTCCAGCGCCCAAGTGAGAACTGCTCTCTCCAAAGCAAAAACACAGCATCCATGGGACCTGATGGTGTCCCCGGCTGTGTGCTCCATGAACTCAATGAGGAATTAAACCCACAGCTAGGACAGCTGTTTAATCAAAGTCTTACCTCTGGATACGCACCAGGAGTGGCGCACTGCAACTGTGGTACCACTTCACAAAGGCGGTGCCTCCACCGACCCTGGAAATTACCGCCCATTAGCTTGACAAGCCTTATCTGCAAAGCCATGGAGAGGATCATAATGGACCTCATAAATAAAGACATAGGGAATTTGCAGACTTTGGATCCAACCCAGTTTGGCTTTGTCAAAGGCAGATCATGCCTTTTAAACTTGGTTGACTTTTGAAACAGTCACCAAAGCCATTGATGAGGGAAAGGCAGTCCATACAGCCTACCTCGATCTGGCTAAGGCCTTCGATACAATACCCCATTTGGGTATCATTGAAAAACTCATCAGCTTAAATGTCAACCCATACATCACAAGATGGGTTGCAAACTGGCTGAGTGACAGAACCCACAGGGTCAGAGCTGCTGGCGCCATGTCAGACTCAAAGCCTGTCACAAGTGGTGTCCCACAGGGCTCAGTCCTG